>NW_024348242.1:2788840-2838357 GCF_902729225.1 Pteropus medius | reverse complement strand
ATCTGCTCGAGTTAGAGACCGTGCTTGGTCGTTCTGTCCGACAGAGTCTTCGTAATGCGCTTTTTTGGTTCGAGAAGGAGAAAAGGCAAGAGTTCCGGTTTCACTAACTTTGTGCCACAGCAGTTAGAGTCTGGTGCCAGGCACGTAAGCTCAGCTGCCCGCAGGGGCCAGAGAGGTGAGGCGAGGCGGGGCGGGAGGTTGGCCAGCTGGGGGCTGCGATTTGATGCTGGGGCCAGTGGGGCTGGACGCTGCTCAGCTCCACGCAGGAACGGGGTCCAGACTTGCCAGATCTTCCCATTTTTCAACCGAGGCTGGAAATCTGGACTCTTCTGGGACACGCTGGAAATAAATCTAAATTAAAAAGTACTATGCGGGCTTCACAGAACACACGTGTGGGCCACGTGTAGCTCTTTGAACCTCAGGTTTTAGCAGATGGCGCATGAGGCCCATCCGTTCCATCTGCAGACAGGCCTCCTTCCCTGAGCTCTGGACGTCTGCGCCTGTCGACATGACATCTCTCTCTGGGTGCACCCGGTCTTTGCCCCGAGCCCCTTCCTCCCACAGCCTTCCCTGGTTCTGGCTGAAAAGCCCGGAGCCTTTCCTATTCCTCCTCCTCTGCCATCCGGGCCTGCAGCACACCTCAGGGCTCCGCCTTCCCGGGACACGCAGAACCTGGCCCCTCCCCTCCCCGCCGCTCGCTGCCTGGACTGTGGCCGAGGCCTCCTCTGCGGTCTTCCCGCTTCCTGCGCTCACTCCTCCCCGGATCCTTCTTCCCGCGGCCGGCAGAGCAGCCCTGCCGAGCGCGAACTGGACCACGTCCGCCCTCTGCTCAGCGCCCTGCGACGCCTCCAGTCTCACTCCAGATTTAAGCCGACGTGCTTGGAGTGGACCAGAGCATCCCGTGTAAGTGGACTCCCCTGACCTCTGCGAGCGCCGGTCTGTGTCCTCACCCCGCTCCTGTCGCACCGGCCTGCTGTCCCCAGCACGCTTCTACCTCAGGACGTCCGCCCCTGCCGCCCCCTCCTCCTGGAACCTCGTCCCTGCTCTCGAACTGCGGGCCAGTGGCCCTGGCCCGGCGGAGGTTTCCGGCCATCCTGTCTAACACCGCGACCACCCCACAGCACTGCCGCCACCATCCTCTACCCCCTTCCTGTCTTTAGTGCTCTTCGTGGCACTTGCTACCGTCCGACTTACTCCACGTTCTGTTTATTCTGCGGACGGTCTTTTTCTCACACACATATCAGCTCCACGAGGTCAGGGAGTTCTTCCTGGCAGGTAGAGAGGGCTCGTTTTTAAACGAGTGAATGAATGGCGTAGATTCAGGAAGGTTTTGTGCATCCTCACGAACCGACGGACCGATATGTCGTTAAAACGTTCCAGTCGATTACAGCGATTACTGTTTTTGGTTTAGGGAAGCTTCTTAACCTCTCTGTGCCTCGGCCCCCTTCCCGTGAAGTGGGGCTGATGGTAGAGCCCACACTCACGGGGCTGGGGTCGGGGTACACGGGTTAATGGATGAAAAGCCCTTTGAACAGTGTCTGGCCAATAGGAAGCGCCGTACAGGGGTTCGCGTGATCGTTATTGCTACTGTGGCATTTACCCACGTGAGAATGAAAGTACCACGCCCAGGGCCGGCGTCTCCACCCTCGCTTCTCTGTCCACTTTGTCCGAGGCGACCACATCATTACACCATTTTCGTCATTCCGGACCTTTCCTCTGCAGTTAGCTGTAAACACATGACCGACAGGAAGGCGCCTGCTTGGGGTAACGAGCGCCATCCTCCGCAGGGCTGCTTTGCAACTCGCTTTTCTTTTTCTCTCGACAACCCGTCGTGGACACGGTTCCCCTCCGCGTTGTGGATGTCGGCCTCCGCTCTGGCCTCCGTGCTCCGTTCCGAAACGTGACCCCGCTCCAGATTCCATGGCCGTTCCCACCGCTGGATGTTGTTCCCGCCGCTTCCGAGTTCCCGCGACCACAGACCCCGCGCGGTCAGCGCCCCGGCGTCTGCCCTGGGAGCACGTGCCTGGCTCAGGGCGGCCGCCCAAACGTGGGAGTGCTCCGGCCCAGGCTTCGCGCCTCCGCCGCTTTAATACCTACGGCCCGTACGTTGCCCCCGACAACTGTGTCGCCACGGGCAGTCCCACCCGGGACGTGAAAGCCCTTCCTTTCTTGTATAAAGTGATAATTTTTATTCTGAGACAAAAAATATGAACAGTCCAAAGTGACATAACAAACATCGGTGTACTCGACACCCAGACATGTCAGCTGTTAACATTTCGTCGCGTTTGCAACAAGTCTTTTATTATTTTCTTCAAAAAATACCCGAACATTACAGAAGGAGTCGAAGCCCTCTTATGCACGATTCCCTCCCCGTCCCCCGAGGCAGTCACAGTGAGGAATTTCGCGTGCGCCCTTGCAAACTGTTTTGCTACTTTCCTTACATGGAGAACCGTGAACTATATATGATTTTTGTGCATATATATTTTTTTTATCCAAGTATTGCATTGACCGTAGTGCTACGCAGCTTGCTTTTTGTCAGCCCACGATGGATGTGTCCTTAGACCTCTCCCCGCCGGCAGGGGTAGGCCCCCCTCGTTCTTTCTTCCTGCTGTGGGGTGCTCCATCGTGCCACTCTTCAGATGGCGAGGCTGCAGGCCGAGGCCCGGCACCCACTGTGGCAGCCAGTCCTGAGACGGGCGCCCTAGTCAGAAAACCTTCAGCTTCTTCCTTCTGTGCTTCTCTAAGTTTTCTATTTCGTACGCTACACAGAATAAGATTCTTCTCTTTTCACAAACAGCCTCGAAAAGAACAATGTCATTTTACCTGCTTCTTTCTATCTGCCAGATGATCGTCCTTTGAAGGGTAGAAAGCCTGGAAATTTGCAATTTGCTTCTATTCGTTCGATCAGTGTTATTAGTGATGTACATTAAGATGGGATTCCCACCCTCTAGGCTCTTGGTTATTTGAATCTTTTTTGTAGGGGATGCGCTCATCCTTCGTGCCGTGTTTGCCGAGTGCTCACTGTGTGTCGGGCTCTGTTCTAGGCAGAGAGCTCTCAGACGTGGTCCTTGTCATGGGTCCAGGGGAGGAGGGACGGTTGGCAGGCATGAGCCAGCATGGCCTCTTCCCTTCCAGGGCGCTCCCCGAAGGGCTAATGGATGCCGTCCCTTGGCGAAGGCCGTCCTCTGGCTGAGCCCTCAAGGGGACTTATGGGGAGCAGTCTGGGGCTTCAGATGGAAATTTCCAAGAGCTGTCTTCTGATTATCTGTGGCTGCGTATTCAACCACCCTGAAATGCAGTGGCTTAAAACGGCGATGCTCACTGATCGGCACTCGGGGCAGGGCTTGGTGGGGACAGCTGCTCTGCAACGTTTGCCGTCCTCCGGGGCCGCTGCGAGGAGTCACCTGAAGGCCCGGCTTGCTGTCACTGGGACCTTGGAGGGGCTGTGGCAGGAGTGCCTCCCTCTGGCTGTCTGGCTTCTCACCATGGGACGCAAGTTGCAAGGCTGAGCACTCTACGGGGACCGGGGACCGGGGAGGGGCAGTGCTGCCTTTTATGGTGTAGTCTCAGAAGTCACATGGAGCCACTTCTGCTGCAGTCGCAGACCCAGGCAGACTCCAGGGGAGGGGACGCTGACCCGTCCTGTCCATGTCCATTGTAAGATGAGCGCGTGGGCAGGGTAGGCGGGTGCCACCATCTGGAGACAGTACTGTGCAGCACATGCTGTGCAGAGTAGCCCTCAGTCCCGTGCACGTGTCCAGCCAGACCGTCCAGTGGGCAGCGGCACAGCTCGCGGGGGGGACCTGGGTGCAGCTGGCCGTGTGGCCTGTGGCAGTGATCACTGCAGAATCGTCGCAGGCTCCTCAGTGCACTGTGACACGCTCCGTCTCTGTAACTCCCCACTACACCCGTCGGCCCTCCCGCTGGACAGATGAGGAGACCGGGGTCCCCCTGAGTAAGCTCCAGAGCCCCGAGCTGGGGAGCAGGGGCACTGGGGCTGGAACCCAGGCCCATAGGTTAGAGTCCTCAGCACGCCCCCTCCCCCGGCGAGGCAAGGCGTCTCCGTTTGCTCGGAAATCTGGACATGGGCCTCCGTGGGCCTGCCCTTCAGTGGCCACCTGGTCTGTGGGCCTCTGGTTACCATGGCAACAGTGGCCCACCATGCAGAGGGACACACTGACCTTTCCATCTCCCCCCTACTCAGAGATTCTGGCTCTTTCGAACAGTGAGAGGCACAGTGCATGTAGGGGCTTCGGAGGCCATGTCCCATCCGTCCGCCGATGGGCTTGTCGATTTGAGAAGTGGTCTCAGGGCGTCTCCTTGACTGGAGGCCGGGCAGTTATAATGAAGTGCGACGTCACGTCAGGCGAGTTCTGGCGTCTGAGGCTGCTCGGTGATGGACACCTGTGACCGGGGCGTCCAGACTCTTCAGTCAGAGACCTCTGGGGCGGGCTTTTTCCTGCTCTCTCTTCTGGGCCATTTCGGGGAGCTGAGATGGGAACTGTTCACGTACTTAGACATAGTGAGGGAAACAAAAAGTTTGGGGCGTGTGTGTGTGTGTGTCGGGGTTTGCAGAAGGACCGTGTAGCCCAAGGGGAATTCCCATGTCGGGGTGTCCCAGCTCTGAGCGCTCACCCCACGTGGCGTCTCTGTTTATGGGTCACAAGTGGTTCAAGCCACCGTTATAAAAATGGGAGCATCTTGATCCTGGGATATGAGGAGATGCAGCCACCGCTTAGGAACGGTGGTTTAAAATCAAGGTTAAGTAGGATTTAAATTAATTGAAATAGACGTGAACACTTTACATTCACCAAACACACATGGTGATTTGATCCTTCTAGTTCGTCCAGGTCGTGTGGGTCATGTCACCTCTAGCTCCTGATACCCAGGGTGACAGTGTCTGCTCCCTCCACCCGAGCCCTGTCATGTCCTAGAATCTGCCACGACCCCAGGCTCGTCTCCTGTTTTCGTGCTGGTCTCTTTTCAGTCGAGTCTCAAGGAGCCAGAATGAGTCTTTGAAGATGTAAGCCGTGCCATGCTGCCCCTCGGCTCAAAACCCCAGACAGGGCGGCGGGCGGCGGGCGGCGGGCGGCGGGGACGAGGATGCGATGCATCTTTCCTCAGCGCCCTGACGTTCCGTCTGTCCCGGGGCTTCCCAAGAAGCAGCCTGCAGAACCTGGGGCATCTCCCTGAGCTGGCCAGGCCAGACCTGACGTCCAGGGACCGCTGGGGGAGGGACGTGCCAGATCGGAAGGACATCTGAGCTTGAAGCGACGGGCACGAGGGTGAAGGAGTGAGGTGGACGCCTGCACGGATGCAGAAGGGCCCCTGGCGCCCTCTCCTAGGTCCGCCATGGGGCGCGGTGGGCACTGTGGCAAAGCAGAGGCCACGTGCTCCGCCGGCAAGGGACCGCCCAGCGGCCGGTTGTCCCACGGGCATGTAGGTCTGATGCGGCCGCGTTGTCAGTTTTTTTAGGTGAAGCCAGAAATCCAGCCGTGTGGACTCGCCTGGTTTCGTTTTTGAGAATCACTATGGATGTGTGGATTTCCACACACTTGACAGGTTTCAACCAGTGAGTCGTTCCCTTGGACGCCCTCAGTGACCCCAGCGTGGGCGGCAAGCCCTCCTGCAGGCGGCCCGTGTGTCCCTCACGTCCCTGTCACTCTTGGACCTCTCTCCTGCTTCCTGGCGTGAGCTCTTCCAGGTTCTTCGCTTACATTTCCTGCCTCGGACGCGGAGCCAGCCGTTCCTCCGAGACGCCTGGGTGCGAGCTCTGTCTGTGACGGTTGGCACTAAACCCACGTTCAGAATGGAAGCTCCGTCACAGCCACATCTGTTTCCGGATGGCCCTCCGGGGTAGCTGTGTCGGCAGCATTTGGAGGGCCCCGGGCTGAGCGCCACCAGCCCTGGGGAGACTGGCCTCTACCCCGGGGGCCTGCAGGGCTGATGGATGGTGCAGCTAATGTACCTGGATGGGCGCATTCCGCAGGGGCTGTCGCCCAAGAGATGTCTGAAACGCCCTTTCCGGGGGAGCGGGTCTTACAGGCGCCGTCTTGCAGCCATCTGTCACGACTCGGGCGTGGATTCAGATGGGACGTCGTAGGCTCTGTGCCCGGCGGCTTCCCTGTCTCATTGCCTGGTCCACCATCGTAGAGTGACCGATGGAGAGATCTTCCTTTGAACCTTCTGCTTCTGCTGGCAGCCTCTGGCCATTGGCCACTGGGTGCTGCCTGTTTTTGTCTACTTAGTTGCTTTTAGGCCCCTTGTTATGCATGCTTTGTACTCAGGTAATACCAGCCAGGGAAACTGCATTCTCAGAAGCTCGCCGATTGGCATAGTGCGTGGTGTTCTCACTGGCGGTGCTTCGGCTTTTTTTAAAAACGGGTGTCTGGCAGTCAAGTTTCATACTGTGCCATTGCCACCAAAAGGAAGAGTTTTGCTTCAGTGGCTGATGCTTTGTCAGACAGAGGTAAAAGCAATGGTGGTTCGTTTAGTCTTTCAGACGGTCTTGGGAGCATTTAATGGTCTACGGCGTTATGCTGTGTTTGAAAGTACACCCAGGACAACTGTGCATGAAGACTCACCTAAGAATGAACGATACTAAGTCAGCAGGCTGGAATTTCTAAAAAATTTATTATTATTATTATTATTTTTATGAGGACCCGGGCGTTGCTGAAGGAGTTAAAACTAACTCTGGACCATTGGTTTTGGTTCCTTTTGCCAAGTATATAGCAGGTGCTCAAATATTCAGTAAGTCAATTAAAAAAACCAGTGGAGACGTAGAAACATCTCCCTCAGAGGGTTGTTAGGAGTAGACGAGTTAACCCGTGCAAATCCCTGACCCGCGACCGGCTTGCCCTGTGGCCTGCGGAAAGCCCGCCGGGCTCAGTAAACACGGACACTTACGATTATGCCAGTCCGTGTCCGGGCAGGTGTAGAAGATTCTGGAACGTTAGTGGAATAGCTCAGTGCATTCCCTTTTCCATTTCCCTTCCCTTTTCCCTCCACCCCTCCCTCCTTCTCATCTCTGGTTCCAACGGCTTCTCTGCCGCGTGCAGCCCGGACGTGTGCAGTTAACACCGGCCCCCGGCTCAGAAGGGTCCCGCACTTCATTTCAAGCTTCGGCGTCGCCGACTTGAAATTCTCGATTTTTGAGCAGCGGCTCCCGTGTTCTCGCTTTGCGTTGGGCCCACAAAGCACGCGGTCGGTGCCGCGTGTCACCAAGGCCCTTCTCTCTGTTGGCCTGTCTCTTCGTTTCCGTCTTCTGGCTCGCGATGGGCTTTTCAGACGTACTGGTCAGATGCAGTGACGACCGTCCCCTGGGTCCAGTCTTCTCTCCCCGTCTCTGCTCTCCGCACCCAGCCCCGGCCTGGGCCGGGTGTGAGCGTGTGTGAGTGTGTGCAGGAAACTTGGGCTGGGTGTGTGGTGTGGATTCAATTTTGCTGTTTCTTCGAAGGTCTCGTTCAGACTTGCGGTTCAGCGGCCATCCCAGCCTCCAGGCCTTCGGGAAGTGGCCTTGGCGTGCCAGATGGATGTCTGGACGCATGACCGAGGTCTCGCTTTCTTGGGATGTGGATATTTTGACAAGAGTGAGCTGCGATGGCTCCTGGAGTAATTGGAAGTTTTGCCAAAATTTGGTATCCGCTCTCAGCAGCAGAGGGAAGACCCTGCCCTTCCTTCCTGCTCAGAAGCAAGTTCCAAGTAGACACTGCCTCCTGCCCTGCGGGGGTAGGGGAGGGGTGGTGGTGGCGGGGGACAGGTGACAGGTGACATCGCAAGCCCCAGAGGCCGGCTGGGCTGCCTGCTCTTCCTGTGGTCCTCTTGCTCTGCGCTGAGTAGGCGCCTCCGCGGAGTAGGCACCTCCTGCATACAGGCTTGGGGCGGGGCTCAGCCACTTCCTCCTGCGGGGGCCTGAGCCAGCGAGGGCCTGAAGCGGCAAATCCTCTAAGCTGGGAACAGAGCAAGGTCACGAACCCTTTCGAGGGAGGCACAAAGATCTTTTCTTCCAGCTCAAATTAGTGAAATTGCAGGAGGCTGTGTCATTTCCCAGCTAAGTCCGTGGGGTCAGGAGTTGGGATGGTCTTTTCTCTCTTCGGCGCTAATGACCGTGCCGCCCGGGCGTCCTTCACAGACTAGACTCGGCGTGAGCCGAGAACCGTGGTCTCTGAGCAGAGGGGCCCCCGCCCCGCCGCTGCCTGGGAGGTCGGCTCAGCCCGCCACCCCGGGAGATGCAGCTGGGCGGGCGGCGGGTGTCGGGCGTGCGGGCGGGGTTGGGCCGTTGTCTGGGGTGGCTTATCCGGGGCCCTGGACTGGGTTTTGCTGTCCCCCTGAGTCCTTGGGACGGGCTCAAGCAGGCGTCCTCCTGGGGCCACCCACTCGACCAGTCCAGGGCCCGGGCAGGCTCGCCCACGGAGGAGGCACAGTGGAGTCAGGAGGGGGCGGAGACAGCACCAGCGCATCGCAGCCGAGGGACAGCGAGCCGGGGCGGCGCGGTGTCGGGTTCAGAGGACGTGGCCTCCGCCGAGCCCGCTCCAGTTTGCGCCCACTCCCTCTGCTCTGTGTCGCCCCTCCCCGGCCCGGCTCCTGCTCGAGTGTTCGCATCCTGCTTTCCAGCCAGTCTTCGCGTCTTTTCGGTGGCGAGTCCCAGACGTGGCTTTCAGACCACATCTTACAGAGGCCGACAGGGGCTCGGATGGGCAGCCTGCCACCGCCTGGGTTCAAATTCTGGCTCCGCCCCCGCCGGCAAGTGACTTCACCTCTCTGTACGGCTGATGGAGCTGACCATGGTGCCCGTGGCCGTAGGGAAGGTGAAACTGGCTAATACACTTGGGACGGCACCTGGCACGGAGTGAGCGCTGGGCAAACGTCAGGGGCTGTTACCCAGGTGCATTCAGAGCTTCCTGTCGTCGCGGTGTGCCCACGGGGCAGGAAGCTGCCTGCCTTCGCCTCCAGTGGGTAGTTGACATGCAGAAGCACTGGGCGGCGTGCGCTCATGGGCGTGCCGGCTGGGCAGACCCAAGGGGTGGGTGACACCCTTTCAGCTGCTCATCCTTGCCTCGTCTTGGGCTGGGAGCAGGCTGTTGGGTTCGGACCTGGCCCTGCCATTTGCATGATGCGTGGCCGTTGGCCAGTCACTTTGCCTGCTGGGCGTCCACCTCGGGGCCACCAACAGGGGCTGGTGGGCTCCGCTGAGAGAGGCCCCGGACCGCTCTCGCTGTGTCTCTTTGTGGCTTTCCCCGTAAGCAACTTGTTTTTCCCTTAAACAGCTCAAACTCCAGCCCTGGGTAACAGGTCATGCAAATGTAAACAGGAACACACCCACGAGAACTGTTCCTTACAACTCTGCGCGTCATCCCCACGGCTTGGAGCCCACTTAGCCCCCAGTGGAGAGCGGACCCAGGCGGCGTTGCTGAGCGATGGGTGCTCCGTGGCAGCAGCACAGTGAGTGACGGCCACGCGCGTCAGCGGAGGCGAATTTCACAGCTACGACGTTGAGCGGGAAATGCAAGTCGCGGAGCAGAGCGCTGTCGGCGCGAAGTTTAGAATCGTGGAAACAACGCCCTGCTTCGCCGCGGAAGCTGACCTCGTGTTCCGTTGTCAAAGTGAAAACAAGCACGACCGTGACGAGCCCCGCGTTCAGCAGGGGGCTGTGGTCGGGCGTGGGGAGCACGGGAGCCTCCAGCCGCCTCCGTGGCGGCTGACTCTGTGGTCAGGCGCTAGCACGTGTGCGTTCCCTGTGTAAAACACCCGTTGGTGAAACTTAATCTTCCATAATCGTAATATATATTTTGAAATATTTCGTTTGAACCAAAGTTTGTGTAGCTAAGAAAAATAAGTCTGAAAGGCCCTGGATTGGATGCCATTGATCTCCTCCCTGGCACTGACCCCCAGGGTCCCCTGAGTGTCCCTGAACTTCATCAGTGTGACCTGGATTAGGTGGGTGGGCGGTGCACGGTTAGAGAGTCCGACAGCGGAGGCTGGTTTGTCCTGGCGACCTTGGATGAGAGCCAGGTCCTCGCTGGGTGTCTGTTTCCTCAGCTGTGGGCTGGGGAGAATTTAGTCCCTAGAACTGCAGTTGACCCGTGAATCATGCAAGGCTTAGAGGCACTGACCCCCCTCCCAGTCGAAAATCCACGTATAACTTTTGACTCTCCAAGGCTTGGTTGTCTCTTGGTGCCTGTGGGAGGTTGGTTCCAGAACGCTCCCTCCCCGCCCCCTGATACCAGAACCCACAGACGGTCGAGTCTCCTGAATGAAATGTCACAGCCCGATGCCGCGGTCGCCCCCTGCGCCCACGGACGCCCAGCCCCGGGTCAGCGACAGCACAGGTAATTGTTGAAAGATGCCGGTGCGAGTGGACCTGAGCGGTACCAGCCTGTGTTCTGCGGGGGGCAGCTGCACGCTGTCCACGATCGATGCCAGGTGACGGTGCCTGCAGAGCGTGCGGCTGTGCAGTTCCTAGTAGACGCTCTTAGTGATGGTGACGGGCAGTCATTTCATCCCCAAAGTGAAAGGGGCAGGTGGAGGGGAGGAAGCAGGAGGGCATAACAAGGACGCGGCCCCCAGCGGAGACCTTGGCTTTCCTAGCTTCTGACGCCGCTTCCCCGGCGAGGCTGCGGTCTCAAGTTCAAAGCCCCGGGAGGGCCGGCCGGTTGTGAGTCCCACTGCTCCCATGCCCTCTGTTCTGGCCGCACACACTGCTGCCTCTCTCTCGGCCACAGGCTGGCCCTGACCCAGTGCGGGTCCCACAGCTGAGGGTGACCTCAGACCAAGCTCCCCATCCTACCAGCCTGGGCGCTGACTCTGCGGTGCCCCTCAGGGCCCGGCCGCCCCCACCTCGTCGACAGGGGATGGTGGGGCAGCCTGGGCACCCTCTGCTGGGTGGGGGCCTTGCTCCCTGATGGCGGAGAGGCTGGACCCCAGAGGGCAGGGGCTCTGTTTGAACCACGAGAGCCGAAGGCGGGGCCTGGGGTGCCCTGGGGCGAAACCACGTGTGTTCCCGTAGACTTGGCGGCTACTTGGCTACCCGTTGTGCGCCGGGCTGTGGGGACAAGTTCCACAAGGTCACAGGGAATGCACTTTATTGGGGAAATGTAGAACCTGGAGAGAAGGGAGAGGAAGACTGGACCCCACCTCCCACGGCCCTGTGTGGGGGCGTGCGGGCTCCCCGCGGTCGTGTGGAGCGGGGTGTGCTTTGTGGGGAGGAAGCTGCCCAGGCTCACCTTTGTCATAGAGCTGGACGGAGGAAGTGGCTTGGTCAGTGGGGGACTCTCAGGCTCTCTGGTACCAGGCAGAGTGGACTTGGAGCCCCAGTTAGTTACCAAAATTGTCTGGGAATGCCGATGGCCCCCCCTCCCCTCTGCTGGAGAGCTGAGCCTGTCCAGGTGGCCCACAGTCCCCGTCACACGGCCATGTCCCTGGGCCGCCCCCGCTCCCTCACTTGCCTGGGACTCAGGTCTGGGATGTTACGACTGGCATGTGAACTCCTGATAGGGATTTTCCCCAGCCCTCTGACGAGTCAGACGCCCCCTGCATTGTCACAGAGAGCCGAGTTTAAGGATGGGCTCATTTTTTTTTACATGAAATGCTGAGAAGTGATTACCTCCGTCGGGTGTTTTGGTTTCGAGAGACGGAAAACAGTAAACAAGAAATACTGGACTGCGTCGGCTCGGTAATTGGAAAGTGGGGGGAAAGCTTCAGGCGCGGCTTGATCCAGCCGTTGCTACCGGGGCCCAGCATCTCTTCCCGTCTCGGGCTCCCCGGCGGGATCGGCTTAATCCCACGCAGCCATCTGGGGCGGAGACGGCCTCTCTGTCAGGCCCAGAGCGAACGGTTCTTGCTGAACATGCCTTACACAGTCCTGGGCCTCCTCGCCACTGGCCTGGGTCTTGGGGTGGCCCGGCCTGGGTCCAGTGCCCGTTCCTGGGAGCGAGAGCAGAGTTGCCGCTGGCTAAAGAGCGGGGGCAGGCGGCGGTGCTCCCCAGGGAGGGCCGGCGGGTGTCCACAGGGCTGGGCAGGCACGCACGTCACCGCCCTCGTCGCCGCCCCCTGTGCTCGGGGCAGACGTGGTCCTGGGGCAGTGCTGCTCGCTGGCTCTGACAGGCACCCGCCTCCCTTCGTCAAGTCCGAGTCCTGAGCTCGGCCTCGGGGTCCTGGCCTGGCTCCTGACTCAGCGCCCGGAGCCTGTCCCTGGAACTGTATCAGCGGAGGCCCAGCTGGCGGGGGTCTAACCTCGGCCTCAGTCACACAGGTGCCACCGGAGAGGGAATCGGAGCAGAGGAATGGCTAGGCTGCGTGGAATTCAGATTTATTCTGTTGGAGTTAATTGTAATCTTTATTTGCTCCCAAGTGATTCATTCTTATCGTTCTTATTATAGCTGAGAAAATTAATTTTTATTCCACCATAAAGGTGGCTGTAATAATCCGGGCTCTGGGAGGGGGATTACTTTAATAAGATTTGCCAGGAGGCTTTGAAACAGTCAGCTGTTATTAGCGCGGGGCCGGCCTGGTGCAGAGAGGACGCCGTGGCTTCCCCGGGGACTGGCAGGGTGCGCTCGACCGGGAAGAGGGACGGGCGCGCTGGCTCTGTGCAGCGCTCAGGCGTGGTTCCCGTCCTGCCTTTAAGTACTGGGGGGACTCTGAGGACAGGGAGCTGAGCACATCTCAGCGTCTTCAGCCGACTTGAGTGGACACACACACATGGACACGAACCCTGAGCCCGCTCGCTCGCCGAGCGCCGGGTGGGCCGAGGGCCCGGCTTCCGAGGTCAGCCCGGTCATCGGAGTGGGGCCCGCGGGGAGCCGGAAGGCACGCGCCTCCTTTAGCGGGAGCAGATGTTCCAGCCCCGTAACCTCCCGTTTGCAATTCCGAACCCTGACAGCTCTGAAAACGAAAATGTTTTGGGCGAGCTTCCCGCAGACTCATTTGGCGGTGGGGCCGCGCCCAGGTTCTTCGTGACTTTATTCCAGTGAGGCTGGGTGTTCGCGTCCCTGACTTTGGGGCCAGCGATGTGTGCGATTCAAGGGTGCCGCCCCAGACCCCACTGTTCCTGCTGTTCAGTATACTCACTGCTCGGACCTGCTAAGTCGGGGAGACGAGAAGCCGGGAGTTCTCGTCTGCGGGGTCCGCACGCGCTGCACACCCAGTGTCGTCAGAGTCCTGATTTGGGGGAGAGAAACCAGAGGTCCTTTATTTTGGAGGGACATTTTTTTCAGTTTCTATATGTTAGTGATGGGTTCAAACTTTTTCATTTAATTTTTCAAAGACAGAAAAGACTCCCAGACGTCGTTAGCCACCGGGGAAATGCAAAGTGAAACCCTAATGACGTGGCACTGGACGAGCCGTGCGCAGGTGATCCCAAGTGCCGGCAAGGCCGTGCAGCGGCTAGGGGTCTTCTGGGGGTGCTGCTGGGGCGTAAAGTGGTGCCGCAGCTTCGGGAACAAGTCTGGCCGTTTCCTAAAAAGTTAGACATGAACCCATGCTGTGACCCAGCCATCCCACAATTAAGCGTCGACCTCAGAGAAAGACTAGTTTGTCAGCGCTCATAGCTTTAGTCCTCATTGGCCCTGGCTGGAAACAGTCCGCATGTCCCTCAGCGAGCGAGGGCACCAGCACGCTGTGGCATAAAACATGAGCTGCTGCCACGTGCGACCACACGGGTGACTTTCAAACAAACAGGCTGAGTGAAAGAAGCCACACACAAACGTCTGCGTGTCGTGTGACGACGCACGTACGTGGGTTTCTGGAACGGGCCCATAAGTCGCTGCCCGGGGCTGCGGGCGGGTACGGGGTCCCCCGCAGACGGGCACAGGGGGCAGTGGGGAGGGCGGTGGCAGTGTTCGGAGCCCGGATCGTGCCGGCGACGCACAGCTGTGTAGAGTCCCACCGAACGATCCACTTAGCACGGGTGCCTCACGGCACGCGACGTCTACCTCAACAAGGCTACTAAAATGTTTGCAGAAAAAATACATCCATATTGTTCAAATTCCAAAAAGTCTACGAATGAGTGTCACGAGAAAAGGGGGTTCTCCTGCCCGTAACTACAAAGCCGTACTCTGCTGCATCCAGTGCCTTCCGCACCGGCAGCCGATGCCGTCCACTTTTCCTCATCGTGGTCAGAGCTACTCCACGCGTGGAAAGCGCATACACGTTTCCTGTGCGTAAAAATATGTGTGTCCTACTATAGACAGTTCGCTGTTCTCCCTCCAATGCCTGCAAACCTCAGACGCGCTCCCGCACCTTGCTTTTTCTCACCGAACACACACTGTGTCTTGGAGACGTTTCTCTAACAAAGCTGCCTCTTGCACATGCTGCTGTTTCTCTTCCGTTGGGCAGGTGGCCCGCGGCTGATGTCACCGCCCCTCTGCGGCCGGGCGCTCGGCTCTCCAGAAACGCTCGGCTGCAGTGCTCAACCTCGCCGCGCTTCTCAGCCTCATCTTTTTATTTTTTTAAATTAAATTTATTGGGGCGACGTTGGTTAATAATGATAGAGGTCTCAAGCGTACGATCAAGTCTAGACACCTCCTCTGTATACCGCGTTGTGCGATCGCCACCCCAAGTCCATTCTCCTCCCGTCGCCATGTATCTGACCCCCTAAACCCGCTTCGTCCTCTCCCCCACCCGCGCCCCTTTGGCGAGCCCTGTGCTGTTGTCCGCGAGTTTGTCTGCTTTGTCGCGTTCTGCGTTACCTCCCATCCCACAGGCGAGTGAAATCGTAGTCTTGTCTTTTTCCGTCTGACTTATTTCTCTCGGCGTCACACTCTCAAGGTCCAGCCACACCGTCGCAAACGCGGCGAGCCAGCCTTCCTTACGCCACTGCCCGTGTCACTTAGTGGAGCCACGCTGGCCTCCACCTGCCTCAGGTACTTGGTGTCAGAATGAAAGGAGCTGGTCGATACAGGCGCTGACCGGCGCCTGGTGCTCAGACGCTCTGTGGAAAGCGTCCGGCAGCACGGTGATGACTTCCGGGAAGAAGCCCCAGCGCCTGTCATTCCGATCGCGTGCGGGCACATGGGTAGGGGGAGCTCTGAGAAGTGGACTCAGTCAGAGGGTATGTGCAGAGTAATTCTGGATGGAGTTTGCCAAATTATCACTTTTACTCCCTTTTAATGATGAACGAGATTGTGTCCCCACCAAACTCTAAAAGTCTGGTCTTCCGGGTTTTTGTCAACCGAAGAGATAAAACGGGGGGATCTCCCAGTTTTGGGGAGCCCCTCCGACTTTAATGGAGTTCAAACGAAACTCCTTGGGGGGCCGGTTCCTCCCTGGGCTCATTGGAATGGACAGGGATCTGCCGGAAATGCAAAGCAGGAAGCGACCTGGGTCCTTCCCCCTGGCTTGGCCGGGAACCAGGGAGGACGCGAAGCCTGCGACACCCGCCCATCAGGTACAGGTTTTGCGACCCGAGTCCTGCAGACGGGCTCCCGGGACGCAGCGGCCGGTGGCTCGTGCTCTTCACGTCGCGGGAGCACGTGCGTAAGGTGAACCTGCAAACACGTGAAAGCCGTGAAAACGCAGCGTCCCAGCCGACGAGAAGCCTTCGCCGTCTCGTCAAAGCTGAGCGTCGGAGGCACCATCGAGCACGGGGCCGAGTGAGCAGCATTCTCGAGCCAGGCGGGGGTGGGCTGTGGGCGGTGGATGGTGTTAAAAGCACCCACTCTGTGGAGCCCAGAGCGATTTTCCGGTGTAGACCGGCTGGCTTTGGACCCGCCGGGTCGGAGGACGTAGCAGTACTGGAGAAGTAGTTAGGAAGCCCTCCATTTGTCACACGTCGTTGTCAAGCTTTCAGAGTTGTCGGGGTGCACGGCGTGTGGTGTCGAGAAGTCAAAAAGGCGTTCACTTTCTGTCTTCTTCCCCTTGTCCGTTTTTTTTTTTTTAAATTTCTTGAGGACCTTTCTGGTTTTGGCTTCCCACGTTTCTGTTGGCCCTTCTGTCTTCTGCTGGGGTTGTCTTTATACACAAGTCACGGGACCTCCCGGGGTGCCGCGGGCTCGTCTGTCATGCGCCCACGGAGTGAGTCGTATGCGTTACAGGGACTGCTCATGTCGGAGGCAGTGGCTTGACCCCGTGGCTCCGACGGTCCCGCCAACGGCTGGCTTCTCCCCGACCTCCGGCTCGCTGTCCGTGGTGCTGGCCCCTGCGGCTCTGCGTGCCCTGCTCGGGGTAGCAGCATCCACCTGCGGTTCCCAGGCTCTACCACTCACACCGCGCTGTCCCCGGGATGAGGGGAGGCCTCTCTGGGGACCTCTGTGCACGTCCAGAGATTCTCTATCTCCCTTAGGGGCCCGCACGGGGTCACGTGCCCGTTCACGAGCAGATCACCCTGGTTTTCCCCAAAGACTGAGGAGAGAAATAGAGGTTGGGGAGGCAACTCACAAATGCTTAATAATAAGAAAAAGACTCCTGATCTCCGGCGCTTGGCCTGTCCCTGTGCCTCTAAAGGCAAGATGTTCGTGGCTTTTGGGGAGAGGTACCCCTTTCTTCCGTGACTGGTCTTGAGCTCAGTCACCTGTATTTCAGTATTTCAGGTTCTGCTGGAAAGAACTACCTGCCCTCCTCATTGACCTGTTTTCTGTAAAGACTGGTATAAGCTCAGAATGGAGCACGCGCTGACATTCCGTCGTCATAGCAACCCAGGTGGTAAACATCAGCTCAATGCTCTCTGAAGGGGGAGGCAGGAATTAGGAACTGGGGTGGGGGGGCGGTTTGAGTACCGCTGAAGATTTGGTGCCATGGTCTCGGCTCAGTTCTGCAGGGGATATTTAGTGGAGTGTCTGGAAGAGACACCACTTCTGTCCCCCCCGGGGACATCAAAGGCGAACGGGGTGGAGACGCTGGGAGAGGCTTTGGGGCCAGACGGGGAGGGCCCTCTGACTCCTGTTCTCCGGTGGCTTCTCTGCAGCCATAGTTCTCGAAAAAGCTGCCTGTCCTTGACGCCCCCTTCCCCCTGTCCCGCTCACCCCTCACCACCCCTCCCCCGGAGCTGCCGCCGAGGTCATCAGAGCTGCTTCTCAGGGCTCGGCTGCCTCTTCTCAAGCCCCCCCCCAAATTCCACTGGCTTTTCTGACAACACACTGACCCTGCTGCCGCTGTCCCCAGCTGTCCCAGCCTTCCCCCATGACCCCTGGATCACGGGGCCCTGGATGCCGGCCCTGGATGCCGGCCTTCTCTGGGGCGCCTCGTCAGCTGCCAGACCCCTGCCCGTCGTGGCCTCTCCCCCCACGCCGCGGGCTTCCCTGGGGCCACCTCCTCCAGGGTTACCCTCATCGCCTCTCTTTGGACGCCGCCCGTTCTCTCTCTGGCTCCGCGTTCTCTCCCGAGCTCGGGACCTAACTCACGACCGCGCGGACGTTTCTACCCGGGGCCACACGGGTCTCAGACCCAGCACGCCGCGCGGGCTCGACCCTTCCCCAGAGGCCGCGCTTTCCCATCTCGCCGGCCCTGCCGCCCTCCGCCTCCGTCCAGACCCACCACGCTGCTTCCTCCTCCGACACCCTCCCCTGCGGCCGTCTCACCAGCGTCCAGGCCCCTCAGCCTCCCGTGCATCGTTGCTCCGTCCTGGCGGCCCTTTGCATATAGACTGTGGCGAGTTTGAAGATGTCAGAGCTGATTAACCCACACACGTGACCGTGAGATGGCAGTGACCACGAGCTTTATGTGGGGGGCACTTTGCTGCGTGTGGGGGTTCCCTCAGAGTAGGAGACCTTCTGGAAACCGACCCCCCTTCGGGAAGAGACGAGGAGAGCTCGCCGGGGAGACTGGAACTGGGTGGGGGCTCGCATAGCCACGCAACGTCCCTCGGCAGCATCGTGGGCGCTGCAGCAGGGGGCGCCGGAGGGCGGCAGCTTGGGGTCTTTCGTAGCCCGGGTTTTTCGTACCTGCGGTGGCAGATGTTGCTGCGGTTTTACGAGGTAGGCAGAGTAACCGGCCCTCACCGGCTGCAGCTTGCTTATCTGGGCTTGGTTTAAAGCAGTTGGACGTGTAAAAAATTGAGTTTGGCACCAGTGGTCTTTGAGCCAACAGTCCTAGGGTGCCCCGGGGAGTGAGCATCATGGGGGCCTTTGGCCCGTTTCTATTACTGCCCCTCACGGCCCTGAGCAGGGCTCTGTGTCCCTCGTCACCCAGGCCGTTTGCCTCTGTCCAGAACCCTCCTTCCTTCCCCTTCCCTGGTTCCTTCCGTATGTCCTTGGGGCACTGGGTTCGATTCTTGAGGCTGCCATAATAAATGACCCCAGACTGGGTGGCTTAAAACAGCGGGAACCCATTCTCCTGCAGATCCGAGGGCCAGAAGTCCAATGTCATGGTGTCGGCAGGGTTGGTTCCTCCCGGAGGCTCTGAGTGACGCTTCATCCCACGCCCGCTCCCAGCCCCTGGCGGCCCCAGGTGTCCCTTAGCTTGTGGCTGCGTCATCTCGATCTCTGCCTCCGTCTTCGCGTGGCCTTCTCTCCTGTGTCTCCATGTGTCTCATAAAGACACCGATCACTGGGTTTAATCCAAGATGACCTGATTGCTTCTGCAAAGACCCTCTTTCCAACTAGAGTCAGACTCCGAGGTCCCATGGGCGAGTGAACACCGTTTAGGCCACCGGAGGTTCCCTCGGGACTCCCTCAGGGCTGCTGCTCTGCACCCCTCTACCACAAGGCTCGCCTGTCCTTACCAGCCTGGCCTGTGCGTGTTCATACCCCAGACGGGCGGAGTTCTGTGAGGGCGTGGCTGCCGTGGTCCCTCATTCACCATGAGCCCAGTGCTCGGCTCACGACAGCCATTGAATGCCTGTGGGTGAATGGCATGAAGGACTCAGTCTTTGTGTCCACCGGAGCCCAATGTTGAAGCCCTGGCTGCCAGCGTGAAGGTGGGGGGCGGGGCCTTTGGGAGGTGACTAGAATCAGATGAGGTCAGGAGGAGGGGGCCCCAGGATGGGATCGGTGCCTTTACAAGGACAGGAAGAGACACCAGCACTCCCTCTCTGCCACGTGGGGACACAGGGAGAAGCTGGCCATCAGCAAACAAGGACGAGGGCTGGACTCTGAATCTCACTGGCCAGCACCTTGACCTTGGACTCCTCAGCCCCCAGATCTGTGAGAGAACAAACGTGTGGTTTGAGCTACCTTGTCTGTGGTGGTCTGTTACGGAGTCCCCAGCCAACTATGACCGGCAGGTGTGCCTGTCCCAGCCCTGTGACGCCAGCTACGACTGGCAGGTGTGCCTGCCCCATCCCTCTGCCACCTGCAGAGCCCACGGAGGCAGAGCACCTTCCTGTCTCCTTCCTCCTGGTGTTCCTGGGACTGAGGCACTCACTGTGGTGACCAGCTGGCCCGGAGGTCACCGGTCCTCCAGCCCAGGCCAAGCTGGGCCCCACGTCTCAGAGTTGCGTGGCTCCGTCCCCAAGTCACTCTGTCACCGCAGGCTGGATTCATCCTCGTTGGGGTCAGCTTTTCCAAGTCTTCTCCCTGTGGGCCTCTCAGCACCCGGGTGGTCTCGGGGAGAGAAGAACCAGGACACCAGCCCAGAAATGCAGTTTCCCCCAGAAATAGACACCGGTTTGAAATGAACACCACGTGCGGTTTCCCAAATGGACCTACCATGAAGGAAGGAGTCGTCTCATAAAGCTGCCCAGGAGAATTTGCCTGGGGAGAGGGCAGCGTGACTGGCTCAGGCCAGCCTCTCCTCCACTTGGCGTGTGTCGGGGCGAGAAACTGAGCCAGGGGACAGGAAGCAGGGCTGGGCGTCTGGGCTGTGCTCAGTGCCCATCAGTGGTCTGGGGAGACCCAGCGTTTCTCCGGGTGGGGTGGGGTGGGGGCGGGGCAGGCGGTGTTTCCTCCCCGTGGGGTGCCCTGTCGCGGATGGCCCCTCCCCCACTGCCCCTTCGCTGCCTGTGCTCTTAGGTCAGGGAAGGTGACCGCCTTTCCCACCGAAGCCAACCGGGTTGGGGGTTCTGGTACTCGCCACCAAATTAAGTAGCCACCTGGCGTCATCACGCTTGATCTAATGGTCTTCTGTCAGGAGCAGCCGTCGGTCGCATTAAAGTCCCCAGATCGCCCGGGACCTGGGTTTCTGCTGCGGGCGGGAGTCGGGGACGGACCGCCGGCGTCTGCGCGGTGCGGTGACCGTGGCCGCTAGGTGGCAGTGTTGCCGCGCACGAGGCCCCGGCGGCCGCCGAGGGGGCCGGGCCGGGGGCGGGCTGGGGACCGGGTCCGCGGGCGGCGGGGGCGAAGCCAGGGCCGGGGCAGCTCCCCGCGCCGCGGGCCCAGGGTCTGCCCCTACCAGAAAGTGTCCTCCGTGTCTCTTTGTTCCCAGGCCGACTGCCCCACACGGGATGGGCTCTGAATTCAATCTGTGAGGAAAGAGACTGAGATTCCCCAAAACTGTGGTCGAGAAGTGGTGTGACCTATGATCGGGAGTTCAAGGCTCCGGGCCGGGTGGTCAGGAAGGTTCTGGTTCCCTCTGGCGTTCTCTGTGGGTTTCATGCGCAGGCTTCTGCGTCGTAGATTAGTCAGGAGGTGCACTGGAGCCGTCCTTCGCCTCGGGGGAAAGGTGACGAGTCTGGGACAGCAGCAGCCTTGAGACCGAGGAGCGGGAAAGAAGCAGGAGCCTTTGGGTTCCAGGGGCCAGGAGGGAATGAACGGCGCTGAGAACCGGGACTCCGGGGCCCGCCCCTTACGTGCTGTGCGGCCCGAGGCGAGCTTCTCGGCGTCTCTGTGCCTTCGTTTTTACCCTATAAAATGGACATAATATGACTTACGTAATTATAAACTACCTGTATAATTATATAATAACGTTAATTATGTGACAATATCGGAATAATACTCGATTGCGCAGGATCACGTAAAGAATAAATGTGTAAGAAGCTAACACACGTGAAACAGGATGGTGACGGGCACCGGGCAGGCGCAGGACAGTTCTTAGCTATTACTGTCGTTACTATAACCGTGTCACTCGTTGGGTGCGACCGGTGTGATGATTCCCAACCGACAGCAGTGTCTTCTTTGTCTGAAACTTGAGAGTACGTATGAATTATATCAGAACCGTTCATATTTTATTTCCTTCTATTCCGATTCATTTTTTAAATGTAGGTTTATCTTCCCAATTAACCCTCTGCTTTTTTGTTATAGTTCTGTGTTCCCTGCATCCTAAGGCCCCTTGACTTGATTGCCCCGAAAAATTAGTTCAGACAGAAAATAGACTTTTTTTTTTTGCAGTAGGTGAAAGGGGTTTTCAAGTAATTGATTAGTCAACAGGATGGGAGGAAGGATATTTAAGGCATCTGAGATCGTGCTCTTTAAACTTCCAACCCTTAAAAAAAAAAGTCTTGAAGATTCACTGAAGCAGAGTCTCTAGGGCGCAGCCGCAGAGACTGGACGACGTTTGCGTCCCATCCTCTGGTTACTTCATGTGTTTAAAAATAGTGAACTGCATTAAACAAAATAAGGAAGAGAAGGAAACATATTCCACGAATGATTTTCGGTGGACTCAAGCTAGCCTGGGTTAGTGGTGTGTGTTGTTATTTGTCAGATGCTTTTTCTCAATCCATGGAGGTGATCACAGGATTTTTATCTTTCATTCTATCAAAGTGGTGACCATTCATCTTTCAATTGTGCAATAACAGTTGTAAATTCAAATATAAGAGCCACTGACCCACATGCAGAATCCCCCAACTGCATAATTCGCATTTCGTAGCTCGTACGTGCAGATGCGTTTTGCTGCCCAGAACTAACTCAGCCGTCTCCATTTCACTTCTGGACGGGCACACGTTCTGCCAGCATGCTCTGCCTTCAGCTCGCCGGTAAGGAAGGATGGAAAGGAAGCATCTTTCTCTTTTCTTTCATCGTCATCCGTATTTGGCATAAGTTGTTGGCTAACATAGGAAAATAACGGAGCGAAAAGAATAGGATAGAGTTTCTTGGTTGGTTGTTCCTTCAAACGTCCTTGCCTTTCTCCTGCATTCGGAGCAGGCTCCGGTTTGAACAGAAGGTGTATGCCTTCTCCAAGCTCTCAAGGTCCCTGCTTAGTCGTCACAGATGCGACACGCCCACCTGTTCTGGCTTTGAGTCCTGCCGTACTCCCACTCATCTTGGGGTCCACGAGAATTCTGTCCTCGTGGGCAGCCAGAATATGATGTGCAAAGGGCAAGGACCAGCAGACGGGCATATTGCCTGTGTCTCCTTTGCTCATGCCCATGCTTCATTGTCCCAATACTTCACTTACAAAGCACAAGTTCAAAGACAGCAATTAAAGATTTCAGAGGTGAAGGTAGTGCATTAAACCAAGCATGACGACAGGGTGGTTGCTGAGATGTCTGGTGTGCGAGCCCAGGCACAGTCCTGATCTTTTGTTTCAGCATGAGTAATGTCCACAGAAGTATCGGCAGTAAGAAGTTAGCCCTGACTTGGCTTGAATCGTTTCATTTGGGTGATAGAGTGGGTTTTTGTGTTTGTCCTTGTCAACGTGGTACCCTGGTGGTGCTTTGGGGACCCCCACTCTTCTTCATGCTTCAGCTAAAACGGACCTATTGCCAGGCTTCTGGGGAGGGTCCCGTGAGCATGGCTGAGCCCATCGGAACAGGCCATCCCCCTGGCCGTAGTGATTGGCTCAGGGCATGTGACCTGAGACAAGGAGAGGCTTTGAGATTTCTTCCCTGCAGCTTTGGGGGAAAGACCCACATGGGATCCTTTAGGACTCCAGGGAGAGAAAGTACGAGGCTCGGCGATGCTAACCTCACCATGATATGGAGCTCGAGCGCGAAGCCAGCTCCACTCAAGACAGCAGACCGGTGGATGAAACTGCGTCTTTACAGAAACCTTTAAAATTTACGGTCAGTGAAATTCACTCTTTTCGGCGTATGGCTCTTTGGGTTTTGACGGATGAGCGTCAGGGAGCCAGCACAGCACCCGGGACGCAGAGTGGTTCCCCTGCTCCCACTGCAGCCCTCGGGTCTGAACCCTCCCGGGCCCCATCGCCCATGACTCCTCCGGCCCCCGTTCCGGTGTCTCCGCCATGCCGCTTAAGGGAGGGACCGGAGCGGGCTGCTTGTCGAGGCCGCCTTCTGCCGCTTAGCGTGATGCGTGTGCGATGCTTAGCGTGATGCGTGTGCGATGCTTAGCGTGATGCGTTGCGATCCATCACACGTCGCGTGTCCGCCGTCTGTTCTTCCTCACGGTCTCTGTGCCGCGGTCGTTTATCCATCCGCCGGGCGAAGGACGTTTGCGAAGATGCTCGGTGGCGACTGTTTGAAAGCGGGATCCGGCCGGCCCGGAAGCTCGGCTGCCCCTGGACTCTCCAGTTCGCTGGCCGATAAATCCCGGTTTTGTTCCGCTGTGCGCGGTTCGGGTTTTCCGTGAATGGAGAGAATCATTTTTGATCTCAGCAGTGATGGGGTGGAGGGAAGGCTCGTCGGAGTGAGTGAGGGGCCCAGAGCAAGTGTGTTCCACCTATGACATTCCCGCTACTGGGTTCCCTTCTGCTGTGCCGCGGTGGGTGGTTGGAGGTGACACCGTTTGACACGGAGGGATCTGGGGGCTCAGGGGTGCAGTGACTTGTCTCGGTGTGTAAATCGGGCTGATGGCGAACCTGGGACTCCAGCCAGCTGTCCTGTGCCTCTCGTCAGCCTCAATCGCCTCCTAACCGGACAGGGGCAGAGCTGTCGGGCTTACTTAGTGAATCTCCCTCTCTCATTTCAACAGCCTCCGAGGTGTCCAATTTAGAATAAATACAAATGGAGATTAGAACAAGGTCACCGTCGTCTCCCACCGCTTAACAGCTGATGTGCCTATAGGAGGTCGACATTACTGTCACTAAGATCTATATAATCCATTTCATCACGCTCTCTCTACATCTGGTGCCCGTGGAAGCCTCTCCCGTTGGCTTTGCTTCTGTCTCCCCGAGCCTTTGTCTCCTCCCACAGACATGACGGCTTCCTGTCCCGATCGAGGCCACCGTCTCCCTGGTCCCGCACTGAGACTCTCAGCGTTCTGTTCTGGGCTGTGCTCCCCTGCTCGGCTGGTTTGCGTCCGGCCAGACCAAGCGCCCTCGTCCTCACAGTCACGCATGTGTGCGGAGAAATAAGACGGTGTCGCAGGCTTCCGCAGAAAGGCCAGGGCCGCCACCCC
The DNA here is from genome assembly GCF_902729225.1 of Pteropus medius. NCBI lineage: Eukaryota > Metazoa > Chordata > Mammalia > Chiroptera > Pteropodidae > Pteropus > Pteropus medius. The sequence continues at coordinate 2,814,253 of NW_024348242.1, read as the reverse complement.
TCCGCGCCAGCCACGTCCACGTGCAGCCGCCTCTGCCCTCAGCAATTCTGGCGGCGATTTCTATAACTCTATAGGGAATATGACTCATTCCCCTATCTCTATCTTTTTGACTTAATGCATTCAGATAATGCTAAAAGGTGAGGATTTAGTTGATTTATACGCCTTTTTGCTTTGCTAACATCGTATCAGTGCACATTGTATCTGGCATTAGGATACAATGTTGGGAGCAGAGCGTTGGGAAGTTGAGTGTGGGACTGGGGAGTCGGTGGCGCTAGTCGAGACGAGGCCATCGTGTTTGTGGGAGGAGATAAAGGTGCTCGGGGAGACGAAAGCGAAGCACTGCTAAGTCACCGAACATCGTACCCGGTGCAAGTCACAGGGACCCCTGGCCACAGACTCGGGCCAGTAGGAGCCTTTTTCATTCTTGTCTTCAGTCTCCTGTTGTGGCCAGCTCCTTCAGACTTCCCGCGTTACTTTCTCAGCGTGGAACTTTGGTCCCTACAGCTGCACAATGGCTGTCCCACCTCTGTCCCCTGTGGGCACCAACACTCACACTGGGACACTTGATATTTCTCTCAAGGGCTGATTCAAGGTCCTTAGGGAAGAGCTGAGTTGTGATGGGGGACAAATACCAGGCATTCTGTTTTTTACACAGAGTGGGGACGTTGGGAGGAGGTCGGCCTGGAGGGGTGTCGCATCGACAGAGCGTAGTCGCCCCCCTGGCTTTCAGCCCGACTTCCGCCCCCGTCCTCGCCGTAAGTGCCACCATTGAGTCAAGAGGCTGGGTGTCTTGGGCAGAGCTGCTCCCTCTGGCGCACACAGAATGTTCTAGCTCAAGTTTTCCTCCGCTGTCTTGCCCATCAACACGCGTTCATCCACTTGTTTTCTTCCTGAACTTCGTTGAAACATTTTCTCCTCAGATGGCTCTCCTCCATTTCTCCGGATAATAGGTCCATTCCTTTTTGTACTTTTATGCTTTTATTTCTGCGGGGTTTCTGTGGAGAAGAGGAAATGAGTATACTCGGTCTGCTACTTAAAACCCAATTCTGTATCTTTCTTTTTAAGGGAAAAATGTCAGTATTTCTCTTAGATTGAATAAACAAGACATGTTTATCTTGGAAAAGTTAAAAACCCATAGAAAAATGTAGCAGAAAGTCGAGAGGCATCTGTCACCCCGATATGCAGAACTTCATCTTCAGGCAAGAGTCCAGTTGGGTTTTGACGGCCTGGGCAGCTTAACAAAATGATTCTAAAGTTAACCTGAAGACCAAGAAGGCAAAACTAGCTGAAGGAATTTTGACAAAGAACAGTGAGCTCTCCATATTAGCTTGCTGGGCTGCCGTGACGAAGCACTGCAGACCGGGACACTTGGACTACAGGAATTTATGTCCTCACAGCTCAGGGCGCCAGAAGTCCAAGGTCATGGGCTGTCAGGGCTGACTTCTGAGGCCTCTCCCCTCAGCTTGGAAATGGCCACCTTCCTTCTGCATCTTCATGTGGTCACCCCTCTGTGCGTGTCTGTGTCCTAATCTCCGCTCCTGATGAGGACACCAGTCACGTTGGATTCAGGCCACCGTAACGACCTTGCTTTATCTACCACCTCTTTAAAGACTATCCCCAGATTCAGTCACATTTTTTTCAATTATAAAGCTCCTAAACGATGAAGTCAAATGAAATACTTCCACGCGCTGAGTCAGCGTATGCTGGTTTGCAACTTCTCTCAGAGTCTCACTTTGTATTGTGCACCTGAAAAATTTTCAGATGGATTCAGGAATTAACAGGATTCAGGAATTACATGTAATACTTGAAATTTGCTAAGAGGGTAAACCTTAAATAGTCTCACTATGGAAAAAAAATCTAGTTCACACTGAGTTAGCTTGATTGTGGCGATTATTTCACGATGTATACGTATATCAAATCACCAAATCGTACACCTTAAATATATACCATTTTTAATTGTCATCGATACCTCAATAAGAAAGAATTAAATATGAAAACGTAGACACGCATGTGCACAGGCATACAGCCACCCACAGAAAGCCAGGCGAACACGTAGGTGAGTGTGTGTCTGATCTCGGGAGGTTGGGGAGGACTTTCTCGGCCTTGGCCTTTGTCTGTGTAGAATCTTCTTGCCAGAGAACATAACTCTCTGCCGCTCACTTCTTTCTCAGACCTTGGCTGCTTCAGTGAGAAAGCACATTCGCCGAGGGTGGTCCTCTAGGGTCGTGGAATCGAGTGTCGTTTTTCTACCGACCAGACCTTCTAAGAGCTGCCAGCTGTCCTTTGTCCTTGGCAGGATCACTCTTGCTTGCTTGTCCTTGAGCGCTATGTCCGTCCTTGCACAGGGGAGGGCCATAGGGAGCACACTGATGAAGTCACAGTGTCTGGTCGGGATGCTGCCGTGTCCCTCAGACCACCCACCAGGGGGATTCCTCTCCGAGGCGGGAGAAGTTTTGCTTCCTGCTTTGATCTCACGGACGGTGTCCCACCGGTGACCTCACCCGGAGCTTCGAGGGCTGGGCGGCTTGGGCACAGCCGCAGCTCCCGTTGGCCGTCGCTTACGTGCTTACCGTGTGGATTTGCTGGCGGAGCTTTCCCCGGCAGCAGGTCCCGGGGCTGCGGCTGGACTGCTGGGCGCGAACCCCACCCCCGCCACCTACTAGGTGTGGGAACTTACGCCATCACTGAGCCTTGCCGTGCCTCAGTTTCCTTTTCTGTGTGTGGGAATAGTAATTGCATCATCATCATCAAGAAGACCGTGAAGACGAAGAGAGTTCACATCCCTCTGTAAAATGCTTCAGCTAGAGCTTGGTGCGTCATCGGGGTTGACGGATGATGATGGCGACGCTGTTCTTGTTTTCCTATTTGATCTTTTTTTACCACTGCGATTTATAGCCATGTTTAAGCCTTCCTGCGCCTGCTGGCCTGTGACCCAACGCTTGCCCCCAGGGCAATGAACGACTTAATTTTTGAGTGCACGTGAAGCTCCTACTGTGTGCTCCGTAGAGTGCTGGAAGGTTTACAGAGCTGGTTCTCCTCTCCGCCTTTCAGCTGAGTCATCTTGGAAACATTGACAAATTGGGGTCACCGGAGACCGTTTCGATCCTTTCTGGGGGGAGGGCCATAGGTTCTCTGCCATGTGCATTTACTCTGCCGCCGGGGCTGGGGGGCCCTGTCTGAGAGGGTGCGGAAGTGGTTTTTGATGTGGCTCCGTGTCTCAGAGGAGCTTACCATTGTGGGGAGATGAAGTAGGGGTCCCCCTCCCCCTGAACCCCACAGGCATATTTTCAGCCGTCTCCCTACCTTCTCCCCTTCGCCTCAGCTCAGATGTGTCTGATCCGGATTCCTTTCCTTTTTGCTTCGGACCGGACGGCCTTGCCGTGTTGTCTCTTTCATCGGTAGCTCTGCAAACCACCGCACGTGGGGCTGTCCAGCCTTCCCGCCGCCATGCTGCGGCCTCTGGCGGAGACTCACGACTCCGACTCCCGGCTTCTTCTCCAAGAATGCTCGCCTTCCGGGTTTAATCTTATGCGTGTCTCTGGGATACCCGTGCCTCCCGCTGGACCGAGTAGGAACTATGGGCCAGCTGGGAGCTCAAGGAGTAAGAACGCCACCTTCCCCCGCTTCGACGTGAAGCCACACAGGGAGCAGTTTGCTGGGATCCTGGCCTGGCACCCACGTTTGCTAGATGTGTGACCTCTGTGCCTCGGCGTTCTCCTCCAACGAACGGGGTCTGTCAGTTACCACGCTATTGTCTCTTAGTACCGACTCGCCCTTCTGTTCTACGCTCTGTGGTGCTGGTCCCGGCAAACCACGTTTTCCTTGGCCAGTCATTCCCTGATGGTCTCTCCTAACGGGGTGAGGTGGGTCGCGGAGGAGGCTGCAGCCTGGGACAGGGAGAGGGACCTGCTTCTCCTCGTCCACCCCCCACCCGCCCCGTCCTGCTGTTCTCTCCCTGCCTGCTGCCTGCTTCTCATCTGCCTCCTGTTCCTGTAAACATCCCGTGTCGGCCCCACAAGGCTGCCCGCTGGAGATTTTAGAAGAATCTGGGGGCAAAGGCAAGTGCCTGATGACCAGGGGTCACGGGCGGCCTCGTACCCCCCTGTCTGCATGGGCTCCCTTCCCACTCAGCCCACGGGGTATTTCATCCGGTCGAGAAAGAAACAATCTTATCCGACTTGGTCCATCTTGCTTTAGCAATGGTGGTTTTAGATTCAGCAGTCAAGTGTTGGTACCTTTTTTGGTTCCATGGTCAGTGGCTCGTGTTTCAGATGCTGACGTGTGGAGGGGTCTGGTCCCCAGGGCACACTCCAGGGTCGTGGTTGGGGTGTCGTGGTACCACAGTTGGTCGTCCATGAGCAAACGGCCACACATGATGGACGTCTTTGCTCCCGGAGTGTCTGGTCCAGCTTGCTGGCTGTTTTGCCAGGAGCTGGGTTGAGATGCCCTGGGCCGGCTGTACCTATTTTCCTGGTCTACCTGGGAATCCAGGCTGTACCTGGGATGGGAGACATACTCACCTGTGACCGTAGAGCCATGAAAACCTCACAGGTGTGTGGGGATTGCGTCCATGACCCTGGCCTCGGGCACTGAGCCCTGGCTCCTTCAGCTGACCTCTGTGTGCCTAACTCCTTGGCCTCCTCGTTGGACCACGAGGCAGGTGGCCTGCAGGGAGCACAGAGAAGTGGAAAGGCCTTGGAACCGGACAGAGCTCGTTTGAATCCCAACTTCGACCAGATTTGTATCGTTTAATTTCTCTGTGGATCGGTTTCCCCATTTTCCAAAAGGGACTAAAACTAACGCATCTCACGACCGCTGCGGCAGGTGAACCAACTGATATAGCACGTACATGTAGGCCCAGGTGTGCCGCCACCCGCAGGTGCTCTGGTAGGTGACGCGTTTCTCCTTTAAGTGATAATTTCTCCTCCCACGTGGCAAACCTAGCAACCAGCCAGTGGCCACGCTGATGTGACATTTGGGAAGGAAAGGAACAGAGCGAGAACGTGATGGACAAATACTTCGTTAGTATTAATGGTTTCTACTGGCAACCCTGGGAAGGCGCCAAAGAGGTACCGGAACGGAAGGCAGAGAGACTCCCTCTCTCGGGCATGGAACCAAGGCCGTCTTAGCTGACGGACGTTCATTCAGCAGATTTCTATTCAGTTTCTTCTGCTAGGTTCTGGAGAGTCAGCAGTGAACGGGACCTCAAGATCTCTGCCCTCGTGGAGTTTGAAAGCAGAGGGAATGGATGGGAAATACGTGAACAAGGAAAAGGACGAGGGCCAAGTTCAGGTGATGGCAGTGGCTTTCGAGAAATGACCGGATGCAGCGGTTAGTGACTGGACCCAGAAAACAGAAGCCACTCTAGTTATTTCAACAGAAGGAACTTAATAAAGAGAACTAGTTACTCAGGGAATGGGAGATGTGGGAAGCCAAACTGGGCATGTGCCATCTGGGCGTGGCCAAGTGAGCCGGACATTAGGAGCAGCAGGAAGTGGGACTGGCATCGTTAGAACCCAGCGGTGGAACCAGCCGGCAAGGACGAGAGTGGCCGCCCGCAGTGAGCTGGGGCCTTGGTGGGAACCGTGTAGGTGGCTGGAACCATGGCCGAGACACAGTCTCGGCCAGTGAAGACTGCAAGGAGACACCGGAGAAATCCCCTGCTCTCTCCCCTCTGCCGCCTGCTGACGACCCCGGAAGCCAGGGAGCCTGGAAACTGTCCCCTGTAACACAGAGGACGAGGCAGGGCTGGCGCTGCCGGCCACGGAGCCCTCCCTGCGCCGAGAGGTCCTGACCGGAGGCGTCCTCCCTGCTCACGCGTGGGCGGCGAGCTCCCGCAGCAGGCGCGGAGTGCGAGGGGACAGGAAGACGCCGCCGAGTGAGGTCGTGGGGACAGACGGGGAAGCACTCGGTGGCAGAGAGCGTGAAAGGTCTTCCGGTCCCTTCCTCTGCCCCAGAGCCGATGTCACTGCAGCGTCCCGAGCAGGTATGAAAGCTTACCATGGCCTCCTAGCCCCTGGCCAGCACGACTGTGACATCAGTGGCGGATACCCAGGTGGCAGTACACTATTTGTCAGGGCCACACTTTGACAGATCGGTGAGGAATTTCTCTCGCGGGTGATTTTCAAAGACCTGGCCAACCTGGTCCCCTGCAAAGGGCGCCTTCTATGCCTGGCTGTCATTGGCTGCGTCGTCTTGTGTGACTTAGGAAAGCAGACTCAGCTGCAGAAATGTCACGGTGCTTAACCCTCAGGTGGGTGACCAGGAGCCGTGAGACCGGTAAATATTTTCCAGGCGGGGCTGGCAAAGTTAGAGGAAAGGGTCGTGAGTCTGCGGGTCGCATCGGGTCCACGCCCCACCGTCCTGGGGCTCGGGGCTGCACGTCACGCTTGTCTCGACCCAGGCGTGTGCCCAGGAATCTCTGCTGGTGCCAGCACAGCAGCGAAGTCCATCGTGCACTCCTGGTCACCAGGGCCCCGCCAGGACGCCCAGCGCCCTATGAGCGGCTGCATTCTGGGAGGTCGTCAGGTCTCCCTGAAGCTCTCGTTGGGGGCTTCCTCGGAGCCACCTGCTGTTGGCCTTGTGAGTCGAGAGAGCCCTTTAGTCACAGAGCACGTCTGGCGCACCTCATGCTCTCGGTGAACTTGGACTTGATTCTCCTCCTGGCGCATAAGGAGGGCGGTGAGGAGAAGCCCTGTTCAGCTGGGCCTCAGTCGGCCTCCTCACTGCCTGCCCTCAGGACCCGCCTCCTTCAGTAGGGGTGGGGGCGAAGGCCCCAGAGATAATCCCCGGACAGCATAGCGCCCCATTCCGCATTCAGAACCCCAGCCACCTGGTCTACCTGCCAGGGGGCAGAAATGGTGCTACCGTATGAGATTTGCGGATTAAAGGGAGGGTGTTAGCTTTCAGCTGTGGATGTATTTCCCAGGACACAGTCTCATGGCTTCATAAAATGCTCCTAGAGTCGGATATCATATTTTGTTGCAATCTGGTTCAAAGACAAAATGAGGGCCTGGCAGCTGATATTTATGGCTTCCCGTATAAGCTTTCAGATAAAATTTATATTGCGTTTTGCTTGAGTTATGGTGGGTTGGGTTTGTACACCTGTTATTTCAGATAAAAGGGAGGCTTCGGCCACCGTAAAGAGAAGAGAAGGCACAGTTTTAAATTTCTTGTACATCAATTTTTGAGAGGTAGAAAATATCAACACAAATGATAAAGAAATGAACCAACCCAAAGTGAAAACAGAGCACATTAAAGTTTGCATGTATTTTAATTTTCTTTTCCGCATCTGCAAATAAGTCAGAATTTAAACTTTGCCTTGGGCTTCCCCCAAATGTGAAGAGAAGGTAAAATCTGAACCTCTCACTTCTGGCCGTGTGCCCACTTGGCTCGGCTGCAGGGAATTGTCACCTTGCACAAGGCAGATGTTCCCTCGTCGCCAATTAACTCCTGGGCAGACTCACCTGGAATTTAAGTTTCTGAATTGGAGAGGGGAAATAAACCAACCAAAAACTAATTTAAATTTCATCAGGAATGGTGCTTCTGCATTGCTTGAGGTCGTCAAGATACAAAGTGCCCCTCGGTGGTGGCAGCAGCTAGGACTTTTCTGTAGACGAGGCTGATTCCTCAAAGCCATTTCTCCCTCCTCTGTCTTTGATGCAAACCCTGCCCAAACTGTGGGGTCCATTATCTATATTATGAAAGTAAACAGATCTGTGCTTATCTAGATCTATTATATATATTATGTGCGTGTTTTAAACGGATTTGGGATCATTTAAAGTTTCGATGTCTGCTTTTACGTAAGCATTTTCTCAGGCTTCTATGATCCTGCCTGTTTGTCGAAATCGTAGTTTTGATGACCGTTTACTATCTCACACTGTATAGCTTTAATCATTTATGTAATCGTTTCCATAACTAGGGGTTTTTGGTTGCTTCTCGTGTGTTGCTGTAATAAATCGTGCTTGCTGCGAGCAGCATACTTGTGCATTTATCTCCTCCCCGGTCTCCTGATTGTTTGTTTCCTTACCACGAACTCCGGGGTGGAGAATTCTCGGGTGGGCATCATAAAGCATCTTACGGCTCAGTTTTGTGGTTGCTTTGCGTGTCCCCGGCCGGCTCATCCTCCAGTGGTTGCCGTGGGGCAGAAACCACAGTGTCTTGTTCTCATGATACTCCCGCATGCCACAGGGCTGGAAGTGAGTAGTAGAAACTCCCAAATAGTCAGAGGAATAAATAAGTAATTAATCCACCATGAGACTGGCCGCATTGATGACACTTGAGGGGGACTCGCGATATTATTTTTGCAGCTTTGAGATGTCCTTGGCCTATAAGAAATGTGCGTATGTAAAGTGTACCGTTTGATGTTTTCATATGTACATATCATGAAATGATCGCCACGGTTAAGGTCATTCACATGTGCATCGCCTCCACATAGTCGCCACCGTGTGTGTATGTGCCGACATTTAATTTAACATCTATCTCCTTGGCAAGTTACAGTACTCAGCACAGGCTCCTTAACTACCTCCCACTGCTGTGCTGTAGGTCTCCCGGGTAACCAGAACCTCACACTCTTTGACCAGCATCACCCACTCCCCACCGCCCAGCCCCCGGCGGCCGCCGCCCTCTGTGAGCTGGACCGTTTGCGATTCTGCTTATAAGCGGGATCCTGCAGTGTTTTGAGGAGTATCTGCCTCCTTGGAGAAAGGATACGTCTGCCGCTCCGTGGTTGTCCCTTCCTCACAATCTCCTGATTACAATTCCGTCATTCTCTGGGGAAGAAAAGTTTGCTGAGGACAGCCCTGAAAAGGCCCCCAAATATTCAAGTCCTCAGAAACTGTATTCTGTAGAATTCGTAACTGCTGCAGAAAACATGTTCCCAGGAGTGGAGTCAGTGGACTGGCATCTGTTTACCTTTTATCCTCTGGTGATGCGACATTTTAAACGCCGCTTCCAGGTTCCATTTGTTCTCGCCCTGGTCAGGTTCGGGCTCCAGCGGTGGAGGTTTCGTTCAGAGCAGAACAGACCTCTGTCTGTCCTTGGCCTGACTTGCTGCCCGTGGCTGCTGGGGGCTGTCTTCAATTTGAAAAAGCTTGTTGGCTCTTTCCTATTCGAACGAAACATATACTAAGAAACACATACGTGCGTTCATATATGCATCCATTCACACATATACGTGTTTACGTGTGTATATTTAATTTAATTTTTAAAAATCAAAAACATTTTTCAGTTACAGCTGACAGCCCATACTATGTTAGTTCCAGGTGTACAGCGCAGTGGTTAGATATTTATGTAATTTCCGACGCGACCATCGCAGTGAGTCTGGTACCCACCTGGCACCATACGTGGTTTTTACGGCATCACTGACTGTACTCCCTACGCTGTCCTTTGCGTCCCCGTGACTGTTCTGTAAGGGCCAGTTTGTACTTCTTAATCCCCTCCCCCCTTTTTTCACCCGCCCCCCACCCTCCCATCTGGACGTTCCATCAGTTCGTTCTCTGTATCTGTGAGTTTGCTTCTGTTCTGTTTATTGCGTTCCTTAGACTCCACTTATAAGTGAGATCATATGGTGTTTGTCTTTCTGTCTGGCTTATTCCGCTCAGCACCGTTCCCTTGGGGGCCACCGCGTTGCTGCAGATGGTACGATTTCGTTCCTGTCTGTGGCCGAGCCACACACTCCAGCGTATGTATGTACGCACCACGTCTCCCTCCAACCGTCCACCGAAGGACACCTGGGCTGCCCCCATGTCCTCCTGGCCACTGCCAATAATGCTGCCTGCAGCGAACACGGGGACGCATATATCTTTTCGAATTAGTGTCTTGAATTTCATCAGCTCAATACCCAGAAGTGCGACTGCTGGGCCACATGGCGGCTCCGTTTTTAATTTTCCGAGGAGCCTCCAAACTGTTCGCCACAGTGGCTGCCCCGATCTGCCACCCCAGCGCCACGTCCTCGCCGGCACCCATTGCTCGCGGGTGTTTTGACGATAGCCGTTCTGACAGGCGCGAGGTGACACCCCACCGTGGCCTCAATCTGCCAACGCTGAGCACCCCTCTCGCCACCCATTGGCCACCGGCCATCTGTACGCCCTCCTCGGAGCAACGCCCACCCAGGGCCCCTGCTCGTTCTTTAACTGGGTCATTTGTCCCTGGTGTTAAGTCTGCGAATGCCCCGCGCACTCCGATGCCGACCCCGCATCAGGTAGACCGTGCCCGGACATGCCTTCTCCCTCCCGCAGGTCGACCTCCGTTCTGCTGATGGCTTCCTCTGCTGTGCGAAAACTTTCCAGTTGATACAGTCCCATTTGTTTATTTTTCCTTTTGTTTCCCCCACCCCAGGAGGCGTCTCCCCCAAAGATATTACTGAGAGTGATGTCAGAGACTTTACTGCCCATGTTTTCTTCTAGGGGTTTTGTGGCTCGGGTCTTACGTTTAAGTCTTTAATCCATTTTGAGTTGATTCTTAAGAGTGGTGTAAGAAAGTGGTCTACTTTTACTCTTTTGCACGTGTCTGTCCAGTTTCCCCAGCACCCTTTGTCGAAGAGACTGTCTTTGCCCCATCGAATGTTCTTGCCTCCTTTGTCATAGATTGAATGACCATGTAGGCGTGGTTTATTTCTGGGCTCTCTGTTCTGTTCCATTGATCCACGTGTCTGTTTTTATGCCAGTACCGTGCTGTTCGGATCACTGTGGCCTTGTAAAATAGTTTGATATTAGGTAGTGTGATACCGTCAACATTTTTCTTCTTTCTCAAGGTTGCTTTTTGGGGTCTCTGTGGTTATATATAAATTTTAGGATTGTTTATTCTAGTTCTGGGAAAAACGCCATTGGTATTTTGATAGAGATTACATTGAATCTGTAAATTGTTTTGGGACATTTTAAAAATGTTAATTCTTCCTATCCATGAGCGCAGTATCTGTTTCCATCTATTTATTATATCTCCTTCAATTTCTTTCTTCAGTGACTTAATTTTTTGAGTACAGGTCTTCTTCCCCCTTGGTTAAATTTATTCCTAGGTTTTTATTTTATTTTATTTTATTTTATTTTATTTTATTTTATTTTAATACAATTGTAAATAGGATTGTTTTATTAATTCCTCTTTCCGACAGTTTATTATTGGTGTATAAAAATGCAACCAATTTCTGAATATAAATTTTGTATCTTGCTACTTTATTTAATTCATTTGTAGTTCTGGTAGGTTTTTGGAGGACTCTTCAGGGTTCTCTATAAATAATATCATATCATCTGCAAATAATGACAGTTTTATTTCTTTCTTACCAATTTGTTCTTTTCTGTCTGACTTATTTCACTTAGCGTAATACCCTCTAGGTCCATCCATGTTGTCGCGAGTGGTAAGAATCATTCCTTTTTATGGCCGAGTAATGCTCCATTGTATAGATGTTCTTTACCCATTCGTCTTTTGATTGGAACATTTAATCCATTTACATTTAAAGTAATGATTGACAGGTACGTAGAGATCGCGGTTTTTTTAACTGTTTTCTGGTTGTTTTTGTAGTTCTTATCTGTTCGTTTGTATTTCTCTCTTCTCTTTGTACGTCATGTTTGCCACGTGCTTCACGTATACCACGCTGCGTTTATAGCCGCCTGTTTTAAGTCGATGATCACTTAAGTTCGAACACATTCTAAAATCACTACCGTTTTTACTCGCCCTTCCGCGCTGATATTTTGTCATTATCTTTTACTTTTGCGTGGAGCACATCTGCTTTTAAGGTTGTTTGCAATTCGAACTTGCCGCAGCGAACGTTCTCGTAGGTAAATCCTCATGCGTTCTCGCTAGCGTTTTGGAAGGAGAGAGTTCCAGAGTCGGGACTGCTGTGCCATAGCGTCCCTCTCATTTTAGTAAGAATTACGGAGATATCCAAATGTCCATGTAGACATGACATACAGGAGCGATGGAAAGAAGCACAAAGGCCAAAGCCATGAAGTGCGAGTGTGCCGCATAGCACGGCAGGATGCTGGTGGTGCGCTGGGCTTCGTGGGTGTGCCGGCCGCTGTCCGTGGACTGGTCACAGCAGGGGTGACGGGACCCTCTGAGTCTGGGGCTTTGCAAGAACAAAAGGAGGTGACATTTTCCCTCCGGGGTGTAACTCCGGCCACAGCACTAGGGGGTCAGTGGTCAGTGGGGCACCGTCCCGGCTGCCCCCGTTATTTTGGAAGATCCCAGAGAACCCGCTCGAGGTCATTATGGGCTTTCGCTGTGCAGAGACCAGGGAGGAACGCGAGGCCAGCGGGCGGGCGGCGGGGCGCGTGGCGGGTGGAGGTGGCGGTGCGTTCACGCCGTTACAGACGGGACGCGCCTCTGACCCTTCGCTGTCCCCTCTCCGCAGTGACGGACGGTCGCGGGATCGCGGACAGCCTGCAGCGCTTCTCGGCGCTGCCAGCGTACCTCCCCGCCAGCTTCCACGTGGCCGACGCGGACGAGTTCTTCTTCCTCAAGGAGGCCGACCAGGACGTCACGAGGAACGGCAGCCTGCAGGCCCGCGCCGAGCCGCTGTTCGTGTACCGGGCCGCGGCCCCGCCCAGCGTCAACGCCAGCTACGGCCCGTTCTGGGCGGCGGGGACAGTGCCGCGCGAGCTCCTGCCCACGGCCGCGGCCTTCGCGGGCCCCGAGGCCTTTCCCTACAGCTGGAAGCTGAAGGCGCACATCCTGGACAGCGCCGTCTACTCCAACAGGCCCAAGGTGCAGACGCTGTTCTACGTCGCGGGCATGGCCTGGGGCGCCGAGGGGCCCCCCGCGGACCTGCCCTGCGTGAGGATGTCCGCCTTCCCCGAGGCCCGGGAGGTGGCGGCCAGCTGCCGGCTGCGCGGCGCGCCCGCGCTGTGCGTGGCCGAGCTGGAGCTGCTGCCCGAGTGGTTCAGCTCGGGGCTGGACCTGGAGCCCGCGGACGAGGTGCCGGGGCTGCGCGGGGGCACGGCCATGGAGCTGTTCTCCTCGCTGCACGCGCCCGACGCGGCCGGCCGCTGCCCGCCCGAGGAGAACCACCTGCACGCGGGCCCGGGCGCGCCCCCGCCGGCCGCGCCGCCGCGCCAGCGCATCGGCAGCGTGGTGGTCTACCCCACCCAGGACGACCTGCGCTGGGCGCCGCTGGGCCTGGACCGCGACGTGGTGCTCTCCGTGCCGCTGAACCTCGTCCGCGAGGGCGCCGCCGCCACCTTCCTGGTGTCGCTGGCCAGCGGCGCCGTGGCAGACCACTTCGTCCTCAGGTAAGGGGCTCCCGCGGCGGGCGGCGTGGCAAGCAGCCGCTGACACGGATGGCGAGGACACTCAGGGACGCGGGCTGCAGGCGCGCGCGCGAGGCCTGGCGCAGACGCGCTGGGCTCCACGGGGGTGGCCCCGGGCGCGGGGTTTCTGCCAGCTCCCCGTGCAGGCCCGTGCCAGGCCGGGATGGGAAACTCCGAGAGGGCAGCCTCCTGGCCGTGAGGTCCCGGGCCCCCCTCAGGAAGGCCTCGCTGAGTCTCCCGTGACAATCCGAACCCGTCACTGCCCCCGACGTGACGTTCGGGGACAGAACCCTGTGGCGCTGCGATGTGGCAACTTTGTAAAGACACGAAAGAACTTTCTGATACAATGTCGCAGACCTCTTAGGTCGGCGGCATCTTTGTATCAGTTCACACATGATAGTACCAATAAGAGCATCGATTATAGTAAATAATAGTATCGATTAGCACTTAGAACATCCGCGGTATGCCGGGCACTCTCCTATGTGCTACGTGAAGTAACTAATCCACTAATAGCAATGAAAACAGATAACACAAGGTATCTGAGCGAGAACATTAGCAAATCTAATTCAGCAATACATTAACAAGGTCGTACGCTTTGGCAAAGTCAACCGGCCTCTGGTGGCATAACAAAGACTCGGTTTCCGGTCGCAAAAATGGGGCGCTCATCCCGAGCCAGAGGCACAAACCTGTCTTTAGCTTGTTCCACTCAGAGGTCCCTCCCTGGGTGTAGCAGTGGCTCTGCCACATTCCAGCTGCGTGCTCAGACACAAGTCACCGGACCTCTCCGGGCCTCAGTTTCGTCATTGGTGAGATGGGGACGATGATGGCCTCTGTCCTCAGGGTCACCGTGAGGATTAAACAAGCCGACAGAGTTTGTGGAGCAGCGCCTGGTGCCCAGGAGTCCTCACCGATGTTGGCCTCTGGTGGTCCCCCTGTGCTCAGGTGCCAGGGTTTGGGGATGTGGTGGGCCTGGTTTAACTGGGTGCAGGTGAATTGGTCGTGAGCCCAGCGTGGCCCTTTCGATTGTGACGAGGCTGATGTGCCAGATCGCACCCGTCTGGAGGTGTGCTCATTCAGAGCCTGCCAGCGGCATCCCGTGGCTCTGGCAGACCCCGTGTGGGCTCGGGAGGCTGTGTGAAGCAGGTTCCTACTTGGAACCCTTGAGTGAGTCTTGGTGGTGACTGAGTCACAGCTAGGTGTGGACTCAGCCCTGTGCAGCCATTGCAGTGGGTGGATGGGGGACCAGAGTGGCCAAAAACTCAGTCCTCGCTCTACAGAGGTCATTTCAACACAAGGCAGTGCCAGATGCTTGCTGTATACCACACTTCTGCCACTGGGTGCTCCCTGTGTCGGGGCAGGTGTCCAGATGCTTGCTGTATACCACGCTTCTGCCACTGGGTGCTCCCTGTGCCAGGGCAGGCGTGACAGGTCACCTGCAGCATTGAGCCCATGACCCCTGGCGGCCCCTACCAACCCATGTGAGGGGGAAGGGTTGACACTAAGACTAAACTTATTTGCTATCTGTGGTATAGAGATAACATCGTTGGGTGACAAGTTTGAGGAAAGGCAGGGCAGAGATAGCCTGGTGCTCAGGGAAGCCTTGGAGCCTGGTTGGGAAAGGCATCACAGGCTGGGGCGTGGCGTGAAAGGCACTGGCTAACTTCCACAGGGGACTTAGAATCACCCTCGTCATGTGTGTTAGCTCACTGAATTCTGACAATTAACAGCTCAGGGAGGCCCGTGCTGCTGTCACCCCATCCTCTGAGGGGCCGTCTCCCGTCTGGCCCGCTCGCTGTGTCATTAGTTTTCATATGGCCTCTGCGATGTTGAGGTGCGTTCCCTTTATTCCCACTGGGCTGAAACCTTTTATTACAAATGAATGCCCGGTTTTGTCGAATGCTTTTTTTGCACCTGTTGATCTGATCATGAGGACAAACACAGGCTAGTTATTCAGAGCTGGCTGTGGCAAGGGGGTCAGCCGCCACCATCATCTGTGTTTGGCGGAGATGCAGAGTCAGGCTGAGGAGTGGCAAAGCTTACAGAGGAGAACAGAGGTCCGGGTCTGCCGGGGTCGGAGGTCGTAGACTTGTGGAGGCGGGAGGCTGGAGGCCGGTTAACGAGAAACAGGCACCTCATGTGCCTGGCTTTGGGTGCGTATCTGGCTTTGGGTGCGTATCTGGCGTTGTCTGGTCGGCTCCGAGTTGGGAGCAGAGGCAATAGGAAGAGAAGCAGGTGGTCATGGACCAAGTTCAGACCCTCTGGGCCGGTGGCTGCGGAGGTCGCGGTTTGGCTTTTGTCCTGGTGGCTGCGAGGTCAGAGTTCTCTTGTGGTCTGGCTGTTGCCGGTTTGTATATTCAATCCCTCAAAATAAAATACCGTTTTAGGCTTCGGGAAATATGTTATTTCCCAATATAACGGATTGTCTGTTTTAATCATGTCTTTTATGAATGAAATATGACATATTTCATTCTGGCTCAGATGTGGCCCCAGACCCACGTGTGAATGTGTACAAGATGGGTCGAGATCTAATTCCAGAGTCGAAGGCAGATGGAAAGGGGACAGATGTGTGTGATCTTCCTGTGTCACGTTGCTGTTTCAGACTGCGCGTTGTGGCGGCTCCAATTTGAACAAAAGTTAATTGATTACTCTCTGATATCAAAATAGAGTCTGTTTTGACACCAGTCTCTGAGTCTGACTGTACATCGCAAAGCCTTCCAGCAAAGGGCCGTGAAGGGTGGTTTGGGGTCGGAGGCTGCAGGCAGGGCGGTGCTAGGCTGGATTGGGGCGGGTCTTTGTCATATTTCCAAGAAAGTCGGAACTAGGGAATTTTTCTCACTCTGAGTACAGTGTCTCTGAGGCAGAGAGAACCCTGGGGG
Source organism: Pteropus medius (assembly GCF_902729225.1). Lineage (NCBI taxonomy): Eukaryota > Metazoa > Chordata > Mammalia > Chiroptera > Pteropodidae > Pteropus > Pteropus medius. The sequence continues at coordinate 2,798,136 of NW_024348242.1, read as the reverse complement.
GCCTTACCCCCGGTTTATGAAAGTGGCCCTTTGTCAGCTCACGTAGAGGACCGCCCGGGCTGACCTCCCGCCCCGCTGGGCACTGGAGTCCGGCGGTGGAGGCTGTGGACTCTGGAGCTGGACCGCCTGGGTTCGCATCCCGGCCCTGCCACGCGCCAGCTGTGTGACCTTGGGCAAGCTACTTAACCTCTCTGTGCCAGAATGTCCTCATCTATAAGTGGGGACGGCTTATGCTCTAAGTGACTACGAGCTATCAGGCAGGTTCGCTCAGCTGAATTCCCCATTTCATCTGGTAGCCACCCCGTGCTTTTTGGTCGCTCAGGCCAAACACAGATAATCGTGATCAACTCCCGCCATCCTCTGATACCCCACATTGCGCTGACAGCAAACGCCAGGGCCCCTCCTTTCAAATACCCAGATGGAACTCCTCCATTGCGGTGACTTCGGTCCACGCTGCGCCAGGGTCCCCTCCCGGCTGGACACCTGCAGAAACCTCCCGATCGGCCTCTCTGCCTCCACCTTGGCCGCTGCCCTGTGTGACTGAGCAAAAGCTGAACCCTTGGGCCTCCATGTCCTGCACGGCCTGGCCCGTCACCTCCTCGAGCTCGTCTCCTGTGACTCTCCCTGTCGCTCCTTCCGCAGCCGGCCCCACTGTGTTAAAGGACCCTCCCGGTTACCATCAACTTCACCCTCCGCCCCTGGCTTTCCAGTTCTCATTTCTCTGACCCACCTCATCGTTTATGCCGATGACATAACGCGTCATCGTTCGTGGCCCACCTCTTCCTGGTGGGACGTGGGGTCTGAAAGGGCGGGGACTCATGCCTCTTTTGTTCCCTAATGTGTCCTGAGGGTCTAGAACGGCATCTGGCACCCAAGAAGGTGCCCGATAAATAGTCGTTGGATGAATGAATGAGTTCGGAAGTATTGCAAGGTGTTGTTACTGGACTAAGTGAATGAATTGTCAAGAGTGTATGAATTCATGATGCCAATAAATCGGAGTTTCAGAAATAGGGACGGTTAGGATGCTTAGGGGATCCAGTTCTGCCTGTAACGGGAAAACCGATCCATCATTTCTAATCAAACTCTGGGCTGTCGGGGAAGCCTGAACCTCAGCCTGGTTATTTGTTCTGTGTCATAAGGTTAAGTCAGACCCACGTGCAGAAAGGACAGAGCCTGGACCCCAGCCAGGTTCTCCTGCTTCAGAGCCTCGCCCATCTCACTGTCCCCCATTTCGAATACTAATGATCTCGATGCTTCCTCTCACACTTAGAAAATATAGCAACCTGTTTGATGAATGTTCCTTGGGTGGCGCCAAAAATCCAGGCTTTATTATTTTTTTTTCCTTCAAATAAAACTCAGATTTCCCTCGAGGAAGTCTGAGTGTAGACACAGATGCTCTGAAATCTGCAGTCTTGGAGCCCAGATCAAGTGTACAGCTCAGAGCTAAGATTTCAGCAGAGCCCAGAAAGGGAAGTGGGTGATTATTTCCTGAGCAGACTGCAACCTGCACAGCACGTGTAGCTGGTTCCAGATGTTATCTGCTGTGTTTAGCGAGCGTATTTCCATTAATTAGTACATGGCACGGAGCCCTGGCTCTGCCTTGTCTTGTCTTTGCTCCCAAGTGCACTGGAATCTGAGAGCTCGGACAGAGGCTGGCAGGGGACGAGGGTCAGTTTCAGAGACTCGAGGATTCTAGCTAAGGAAGGGGATTTTGATCTGCGTGGAAACCTTTATCTCAGGCCACAGTTTTGGAAAATTGGAACATATCTAGATTATGGCGGTAGCTGGAAATTTAGCGAACGATTAGTCTACTTAGATGTGTTATCGCTCTAACCCCGGAAGTCATGCTAGCAGGTTGGAACAGCTGACTGTCGTCACTGCCGTCTTCAAGGCTCACTCCCACATGAGCGGCCCAGCCATGCCTGCCAGCCTCCGTTCTCCAGAACATTCTCCTGCCCCTGGTCATAGTGCAGAGGGCGGTGTGTACCAGCAGTAACAGTGGCCACTCCCACGTGCCAGGTGTTTGCAGTAGGGCCGCTTGTCTGCAGGTGTCTGGTGCATGACCTTGGCTGACCTTGGCCGACCTTGGGATCCAGCCTCGACATCCTTCTGTCTTCTCCCTGAGCACCATCACCCTGCTGGACATTGTCACAGGGTGTGGCTCCATCACATCCGGTGATGTGTCAGCCAGCGTTACCAGTCTGGCAGCTAAGACATTGTATAGTTGTTTTTGTGTATGTGTGCGTGCGTGTGTGTGCACGTGTGTGTGTGTGCACACGCACGTCTGTTTTCTGGTTTGGTCTGGCCGATGGCAGGCCTTGGCCAGAGACCAGACAGTGAGAGAGAGGGCCCAGGGTAGTTGGCATCCCTTGTGCCCTCCTGCTGGGCTGTGGTTGTGGTTTATCTGTGCCTGTGACACCTGTTGGTGGCTCCTGTCCTGTAGTTCCAGGTGCGGCTTGTGCCGGTTTTAATAATCACCCCCTCTTTTTGTCCCTTTAGACAGACTTTAACTTTTTAAGTTTAACTTCGTAACACTAGCTTTTTAGCTACACTTTCTTGCGTATGTTTTTAGTGGATGCTTCAAAGGTAACAATATACTCACACACTTAACTTTTCCTAGTTGACTTTGAGTTATTATATCATGTCCCACAAAATGTAGATGGTGGATCTAGTTAACCACCCCATGTCACTTATGATAAACTTACTTATGTAATGATACAGACATATATTAAAACCCCAGAAGACAACATTATTAAGTTTTGCTTTAAACAGTTTTATGTATTATAAAGAAATTACGAGGCAAAAGCAAAATAAAAAACCCACGACAAAGTAGCTTTTTGCGTTTATCCAGACTTTTGCCATTTCTGATGCTTTCCTTCTTTTCTGCGGATCTAAATCTTCATTTAGTGCCATTTTCCTTCATCACGCGCGACTTCTCGTGGCAGGTTTTTCGTTTCGTTTTGTTCGTTTTTTTGTAGTGCAAATCTGCTGACAATTAATTCCCTTAGTTTTGTATTATCTGCCCATGTCTTTATTTCATCCTCGTTCTCAAAGAGTATTTTTGCTGTTTATAGAATTCTGGGGTGGCAGTTTTTCAGCATTGTAAAGGTGTCTCCCATTCTCTCTGGGTCTCGGCAGGTGCTCGTGAGAAGACAGCCTTTAACGGAGATGCTCGCTTGTAGGTAACGTGTTGTTTTCCTTTTGGGGCTATGCTTGTTGTCTTTGACCATCAGGAACTCGGCCTTTTCAAGTTTATCTTGCCTTGGGTTGTTGTGAACTTGAATTTGTACATTTATGTTTTTCATCCGCTTTGGGAATGTTTCAGCTGTTATTCATTCAAATAATTTTCTGTTTCATCTTCTCGCTGCTCTGCATGTCAGTCATAAGATATCACTTAAACCGTTTCCTATAATATAACGGTTCTCTGAGCCTCTGCTCATTTATTTTTTTTGTCTTCATTCTTGCTCTTACACATCCGATGACTTCTGTTGACCTGTCTTCAAGTTCACCGCATCTTTCTCCTTTGTCATCTCTATTTGGCTGCTAAGTTTAGCCAGTGAAAACTTATTTTCAGATATCGTAGTTTTCAGTTCTAGATTTTCCATTTTTTCTTTCGCGATAACTTTTAGTTCCCCGCTGTGATTTCCTGCTTTTTTCATTCATTGAGCACGTATTTTTACATCATCAGAGAGAGTTATAAAAGCAGCTTTAAATTCTTTTTTTCTGGTATTTCTAAATCTAGGTCCTCCCAAGGTCGATCTCGGTTTTTTCACTCTTGGATGGATCTTCTTGCTTAAAATCCTTGCATTTTGAGCAATTTTGGGTGGCATCTTGGACATTATGCACGTTGAGTCGTGGAGACTCTGGATTCCGTTTTTGCTCTCCAGTGAGTGTTACTTCTTTTCGCTCTGGCCCACGACGAACGTGGCTGGACTCGAACTGCGACCTCTCAGGTCTCGCCTTGGTCTCAGTGCAGGTCTTTTGTTTTCAGCCGACATATTTTAAGGCTGATCTGCATATATGTGGTTCAGGGTCAGGTTAAATTCAGCTGACATGGGCCAGTCCTTCCTTCGAGCTGTCCTCTGAGTGTGCACATCCCCCTGTGATTTGCTCATTTCCGTTCGCTCCCTAGTGCCTCCAGATGGCTGCGTTTTAACGTTATATCTCGAGTTTGCAGTTGTTATCTGCAAGCGAGTTGGTCCAGGAGAATCTCACTCAGGCAATGCCAGAAATAGATGAGGCCTATTTACATTTAACGTAATTACTGATATGATTGGATTTAGGTCTGCTGTTTTGCTACTTGTTTTTTATTGGTCTCCTTTTATTTTTATCCCTCTATTCCTTCTTTCTTGAATTCCCTTGTATTAATCAAATACGTTTTAGTATTCTATGTTAATTAATCTGTCGAATTTTTAGCTATATCTCTTTGCATTTTTGAGTGGTTGCTATAGGGATTATCATATGCATCTTTAACCTTATCAGAATCTAATTGGAGTTGACATTTTATTACTCCGGGCGAAATCAGTGGCCCTGCAGCGGTGTGGTGTCGTGCCCCCCATCCTCCCTGCTGTCGCCCTATAGTATGTTCATATATGTTACGTTTTGACACTTTTGAGATTCCAGTTATTTCGTGGAATGTCTCTCGGTTTGGATCTGTCTCCTGTGTCCTCACGAACAGGTTCAGGTTATGCACGTTGGCGGGAGTCACACAGACACGGTGCCCGTCCTCACTGCATTGTATTAGGTGGTACGTGATTTTCCTTTGTCTCGTTACTGGTGATGTTCACTTGGATCACATAATTAAGGTTGTGTCTGCCAGTGTTTCCCACTGTGATTTACTGTTTTTCTGTTTGTAATTAATAAGTACTTTGTGGGGAGTTCCCGTGGTTACTCATCAGACTTGCAGCTTATTCACTTGTTCATTTACACGTATAGACACGGAGGTACGATTTGCCTCCCGGGGGCAGCTGCCCAGTGGGACGCAGCAGGGAAAGGCCGGAAGTGGGGAAGAAGAGGAACTGGGGTCACGATTTTCTTCTTGTCCTGCTTCCCGACCCGTCTCCTCTGTGGATTCCCCTCCTGTAGGACACACACCCCCTCGAGTACACCCTGCCAGGATCTTTTGGCTCCTGCTGATGGCACCGCCCCGGGGTCTTGGGTGCCACCTCCCCTCCTGGGTCTTCCGGGACTTGGGCGTGGAGTTGCCGTTTGCCGTGTTCCGGAGTCTGGGCCACTTCTCTTCCCCCCGTTTGGGTCCTCACGTTTCCAGGCCGTAGAACCGGTTCTCTGAGGAGTTGCTTGTGTTTTCCCGCAGCTGCACCTCGCTGGGGCAGGGCAGGGCAGTCATTTCCGTTTCGGACGCGTCGAGTCTGAGGTGCCTCTGGGACATGCAGATGGAGAGGTAGAAATGTCAGTTAGATGCGTGGGTCTGAAGCTCAAAATCGATGTCTTTCCTGGAGGTACAAGTTTCAGTGTCTTTGGCAGTTCGATCTTAATAAGTGAAGCCCTGGGAGGGATGATATTTTTTTTTTCAGTAAAGATCACGAGAAGAAAAGAGGGCTCGCGCCTGAGTCCCGAAGGACCGAGACGTTTAACAGCTGATAAACGACAAGGGTGAGCCCTCGGAAGAGCAGCCCGGGAAGGAGCAGAGAAGCAGTAGAATGTGGGAGCTCGCAAGCCCAGGGCGGAGGCCGAGCACCGGGAGGGGCCGACGGACTCGAATTCTGCGGAGGAGTCAGACGCCGAGAGGAAAATTAGGCTCCGCATTTTCCGTGCGGAGGCCACTGGGACTTTGATAATGAATTTAACGGATTTTGGGGCACAAAAGCCAGATTGAAGGGGAGTGATCTGCGAGGTGTATTCCTCAGGGACTAAGGTCAACCGCATGTAGTACAAACCCCGAAGGACGCTGACCTCACCTGGGTAGATTTAGGGAAAGGCCAGAATGTCCGCAGGTGGGAAAGTGTCCGGTGGGTCGAGGATGTCAGGGCATCAGGGACTGTAGGGCCCCCTTGTCCTTTCCCTCATTGTCACGAGATGGCTGCTGCAGTGGTGGTCGTCACGTCTGTGTTTCATGCAGAAGGAAGGCAGGAGGGAGGGGCAAAACGTCCTGTGCCCCTGAGCCTGCCCTTCCTTAAGGAGCCTTCCCAGAACATCTTCTGACTGATATCCAGTGGTTGGGACAATTCTCATGACCAAGTTCACCTGCAGTGAGAAAGGAATTGTAGGTGTTTAACTGGGTATCGGGTGAGCGGTTAGCAGTGTCCGCCACCCACGGAGTGGTGGACGCAGAGAGGGCAATTTCTTTAACCATCATTCTCAATGTTGGGCTGGGAAGAAGGGTGGGTCGAGAGTAAACGGGGGACCTGTGGTGTCAGGAGGATCCTCTCCCCGAAGGCCGAGGGGAGCCTGTCCACGTTTAAACGCCGAAGCGACGCTCAGAATCCTGGTGGCCGTGTGGCACCGGTCTCTGGGGCCTGACAGCCGTGCTCCGTGCGCCATGGAGATTTCCAAGCCTGAGCTGGGCAGCTGTCTGAGTTTCACCGCTCACTTTAGGGCGGTAGCGAATTTTCTTGAGAAGCAATTGCGGGCACGGTAGGTCCGCTCCGTGGACTTAACGTGGAACAAGTTCAGTTTGCACTTTGAACCTTCGTAGTTGTCCGCCAGCGCCCTGGGCAGCGAGTGGTTCTAGGGAAGTCCAAAGGCTCGGCGCTAGTCAGAGATGCGGGCTGCTCTCTGTGACCTTGTCATCCTGAGGGGTGGCGTGTCGCTCGGTGCCGGTTTCATCAGACTTCCAGTAAAGGCATAGCGTCTTATTCATCTCTCTGTCGGTTCCGTCAGAAATAAGAATACAGTCTCCGCCTCCATTGCGTGGAGATCGACTCGCTGTCACTCACCACTCACTGTCACTTAGACAGATACATTTCCAGGAGGGAAGAAGATAATGAGTTGGGTAATAGTGTGACCTATAATCCGTAATTTTAAGGTCAGATGGACTGTTTAATGGCACGTCTTTCTCTCCGGGTGGTCTCAGAGAGACCAGTTGGGGCTCATGAGGCGTCCCTTCAGTGCAATTAGAGTTGAAGGCCAGAATAAGACAACTTGCCACTTATCTCCCGGTCCCGAGTAATGGTTTTTCTTCAGTGATGGCAACAGTTACACTCGCTACTTAGTGACTCTTCTGGCTGCTTCCCTCTCAATGGGGAGCAAAGTCTTTTCCAGGAGTGGCGTCCTGTTGGGTGGAGCCGGAGACGCTTCCTGCCTGTCCCGGAGTGGGGGGGACGCCGGATGGGCTCTCGGAGACGTGTTTCCAGAGGCGAGGAGCCGAACTAAAGAGGCCCGTTTTGCACAAGTTAGGATTGCAGTTGGGGACGATGGATACTTTACACACGGCGTTTGAAATTCTGGTTGGGTTACAGGTCGGAAGGGGGCTGGAAAGTGAAGGGCGCCTTTGCGTGGCACATTCGCAGAGGTCTTGATTGTGACCTGAGGGAGTGGGGCGTGGCCTGAGGGGGACACCGCGCCTGGCGTTCATGGAGTGCCCCCTGTGCCACCCTCCGCTCGCCGGGTCCCCACCACACACGCCTTCTCTCAGGCCCTAGGAATCACCCCGTTTACTCCCTTCTCGGGCATTTTTTTTTTTTTGGTTCTCTCTGCCTGGAATGCTCCCCCGTGGTGACAGGGCGGGCCCCTCCTCACCTTTCATTTTATACCTCAAATATCCCCTTTCGGAGAGGCCTCTGCAGCGTCCCTAAGTGACGCCGCTTCAGCCGTCCAGCCTGTGTTCTTCCCGGCACTCACCGCGACCTGAGATAAACCAAGCTACTGATTTGTCCACTTGTTTTGTGTCTGTTTCTCCAACACGAGAATGTCGGCTCCGTGCAGGCAGGGACATGTGTTCTCAAGTCAAAAGTTGTCTGGCTCGTAGTTGGAACTCAGTAAAGGGGGAACAAACACACCTCCACACCCTGGGCACAGCAGCTGACTTGTGTGGGTTGGTGCCTGTTATGGGCTGAATTGCGAGCGGCCTCTGAATCGTATGTCGAAGTCTTAAACGCCCCCGATGACGTCAGAATGTGACGGTATGTGGATGTAGGGTCTTTAAAGAGCTGGCACTGGCGTGGACCCTAATCCAGGGTGACTGCTGCCTTTACAAGAGGAGCTGACACACAGACACACGTGCGAGGACACGGCGGCCTTGACAAGCTGAGATCTCGGACTCCCCGCCTCCAGACTGTGAGGAAGTAGATTTCTGCTGTAAGCCCCCCGGTCTGGGGTACCCCTTACAGCAGCGCTAGAAATCAGTGCCCCGCAGCGGAAAGAGATAAATCGCCTTTTGTGCACTTCAGCTGACCACTCAGATGCTTCTCGTCGTCCCCAACCCTTGTCCTCTCCCTCACGACTCCTGTGCTTCTCATTCTGTTCCGTCTGCCGTTTGAGACTTCCCAGGGCACAGATTTGTTCTTGGAGTGTGTTGATTTCGGGGGGCACTGCCTGGCGCATGTGTGGTCCAGCAGGCGTCCGCCCTGGGCCTCGGGTGCGGGGAACGGGGTCGCCTCGCCGAAGCCTTCGGACTCCCTGCCACCCTTTCCCCGGACGCCCCTCCGTCTTGGACCCGAGGCGCCTTTTCCACTTACGTTCTCCTGGGACCCAGGAAACTCTGCAGAGAGGCGCGGACCTCACCCGGCTCTTCACAAACACGTTTCCTTCCTGTTCAGACTCAGAAGGTGGCCGGTTTCAACCTGTCATCAGCCAACCTTTGGAGTCTTAGGTGTTTCTTGCCAGGGTTCAGTGAGCTAGGGGGATGCGGGAGGGCGAACTTCAGCCCTCGATGCGTCTTCCTTTGCAGGGGCCCCTCCCACTCCCCGCCATGCTTACCCCTCTTTCCCACGTGTCTTAGAGCCTTTGCTCCTGCCAGCCATCTTCCGGGCCGGTCGGCGTGTGCTCCTTGGTGTTTGCTCGCTCATTGCAGTCACGTGCCGTTAGAGACCATGGAGAGGAAAAAAAGAGACCGTAGTGGCTCAAACGAGATACGGGAAGGAGCGGGTATTTCCGGTGCTGTATATGGAAGGAAACTCGATTTTGGTAGCGCCACGTTGCAGGAGATTCGATTTGGGGCGGGGCTGGACCACACAGCCGAGAGCCGCGAGGTCAGTTCTAATGGGTCCATCAGTCAGCAGGTGCGTGAAGCCCCTCACGAGATCTGCGGGCCGTCAGAACCGCAGACCATGCCGCAGAAAGGTTTCATTTATTTGCCATCTGTGTGTAAATTTTGCTATTAGGAAAACCGTGTCAGA
>NW_024348242.1:2787883-2788673 GCF_902729225.1 Pteropus medius | reverse complement strand
AAAGTCTGTCTCAGACTCGGACCTCGCCTGTGATCACAGTGGAGAGGCTCATTTAAATACGTGACAGTCACTCAGAGTCTGGGGACAGGAGCAGAGTTATCACAGGAAAGCAAGTGCCTGTGCCTCGCCTTATCATTAGCTTTCCGAATTCAAGGCCAGTCTGTCTGTTAGTGACCCCCCAAGTGACTATAAAGAGACCACTTCATGGCTAAAAGACAGATAATTTTGGAGTTCATGATAACTGGTGATGGATGAGAGAAGCATTGCTTTGCTTTTTCGTCTGAAAGGAACTCGACCGACATGAAGAAATGAAATCAGGACTCAGGAGTGTGGGTGTCAGCTCTGTTCCAGTGTGAGCATCTGGGCTGGACTAGGGAGCGGCTGCTGTGCAGCCAGGGGCTGTCACACTTGGCACACCCAGTTAGAAAGTTGGACTGGCCACCACTTCATGTTCCCATGGTAACGTGATGGGAGTCCAGGAGAAGTGGAAGGCTGGCTCTGGTGAGCCCCGCGCACCAATTCAATCACCTTCCAGCTTCCTGTGAATGATGTTTGCCTTTAAATTCAGCATTTAGATGCCACCTTACACTTTGGGTACTGCTCGTGCAGGGGACAGATGAGTTCAGGTGACCCCTGAGGTGACTGTAGGTATTCAAGTGCTGATTCCTTCCTGGCCTCTTTCTCCCCGGATTCAGTCGAGGACAGTCTGTGTGACGTGCTGACGTCTCTTGCACCCCAGCCCCACGTTTGTGGCTTGCTTTCGTTCTGAGCCATGCGAGCCCGGCCCCAG
>NW_024348242.1:2783870-2787733 GCF_902729225.1 Pteropus medius | reverse complement strand
TGTAAACTCAGCGAGCAGATATAAGAGACAGTGTTAAGGAAGTCATACTGGAGATGGTGCTCAGGGTACAGCAGCGGCATGGCGTGCTCTGGGGGCCTTTCTTGGCGGCGGGGAGGGAGGGGCGTCCACAGCTCGTGCCCTCAGTGAAGCTGCATCTGGACTCCATCCTTCAGGGGCAGCCGGCTGGTTGGCCCACAGACCGGTTGGCACTGCCCGGCCCCAGTGAGTCTTCCCCGGGGCACTGCGGGCTGCCGTGGGGGCTGTTTAACTCTACCCGTCTCCGTTCTCTCCTCTCTAAATTGGGATAAGACCACTTCCTGAAGGCTCTGTGGTGAGTCTTACGGGGGTAGGGGGAGGGTGTCACCTGCACGGTTATTCTTGAAGTTAGCAAGAAGTCTTGGATGGGGTCCTCCCCCACAAAGATCTTAAATTCTTTTGGGAATGCAATTCGCACTTGCAAACAGATGAATGACGAAGCAAGACTTGATGAGATGGGCGTTTCAGGAATATGTTGAAGAGTAGGTGTTTAAGGAACCTGGGAAAGAGAAAGTGTCACTTGATCTTAGCTGTTCAAGGCTGGGTAAATAAGGGTATGAGACGAGGAGGGGAAAAGGCGTTCTTATGTGGCGGAGGTGGCAACGCTGAGTATGGAGTGTTACAGCAGCAACTGGAAACTAATACATCAACTTACCCAATTGACTTAGAAAACAGATGGAGGACGGCTTTGTCAGTGAGCAGAGCCCATCGTGAAATGGAGAGGAGTCAAAAGTGAGTGGATCGCCACACGCTCGAGCCCCAGGATACTGTGCATCACGAGATGTACACGCTCCTGGCCTCAGAGATGACTTTCTGTCGTGAGTGAAGCAGATGGTCCCCGGGTGCTGCCAGTGCAGAGACGTGTGGCGTTTGGGGTTTGAGAGACGAGGGCTTTCTAGATCATGACCTCACATAAAAGGTAGGGCTGTTTCACACTTGTCTTCCTGACTGAGGGTTTATGGTCGGCTTGGGAGGGAGAGAAGGCCACGGCACAGGCGAAATGGAGCTGGGGGTGGGCTTGCCTGGGGCTGCAGTAACAGATCCCTGCGAACTTGCTGGCTCAGTCACAGGAATGTGTCCTCTGTCAGTTCTGGGGACGGGAGGTCCAAACCACGGTGTGGGCAGGGCGGTTCCTCCTGGAGGCTCTGAGGGAGAATTCGTCCCGAGCCTCTCTCTGACCTTCCGATGGTGGCTGGCGGTCCTTGGCTTGTCACTTCGGGCGTCCCGTCTCTGCCTCTGTCCTTACAGGGTCTTCCCTTCTCTGGGCCTCTATGTCTCTTCTCCAAGTGACGGGACACTCGTCATGGGACATAGGCCCATCCTCATCCAGGGTGATCTCTTCTTGAGATCCTGACCCTAATAAGTACTTTATCCAAACAAATAAGGTCGTGTTCGCGGTTTCTGGGTGGGCATACCTTCGGAGGCCACCATGCAACCCGCCGCAGAGGGCAGGGAGCTGAGCCCGCCCTTCCAGGTCTGGCCCGCAGGTCCCAGCGTGATGGTGGGGACAGTGAGACAGGGCAGTTATTAGGGGCGCTGACAGGATGGGTTCCTGGGGCTTCGTCCCACTGGGGTCCCCCCTCGGAACTGTGTAGAAGGCTCCTCGGAATTGCCCCACTGGAAGATGGGGAGGCTGGAGCATTTGCCCACTGACTTCCATCCCAGCTGGTTACAGGGGGCCTGGGGGGGCGTAGCTGGGAGAAAAGAGCAGGGAAGCAGCCGGCTTTGGGGAAGCCACTGGCTGCGGCGCGTGGAGCTGCCCACTGCAGCCGCGCCGAAGTCCGGTGGGCCGAGCGGCCGAGGGAGATGCTTCGCAAGTGTCTGCTGGCGTTCGTGTGTGCACGCATGTGTGTGAGTGAGTGTGTGTGGTGTGTGTGTTCACATGCATGAGTCCCACGGGGACCGAGTTGGACACGGGTCCCTCTTGCTGCCTGGTCGTCTGCTACTGCGGGACGTTCTCTTCGGACACCGATGGGAAGTACAGACCCCAGGTATATGTGGTTCGGTGCCGGCTGCAGGGGGAGCTTGAGAGTGGGCTCTGGTGATTCTGATTCGCTGATCTCCAGGGGGGTCTTGCCAGTTAGCTGCCCAGGGTCTTGGCCCATTTCTGGGCCTGGGTTTCCGGCCTTCCCCTCCATCCCGAGATGCCCAGTATCTATCCTGTAAATCCCTTTTTCATAAGCTGTCCAGAGTGGGCTTCATTGCTTGCAAGCAGAGAACTCGAACTTACTCCCCGAGTGTTTGAGGTCATCATCGCACGGTTTTATATTAAACACAAATAATTTTAATTGCATACCCGATATCTTTAGATGCTTAAAACACAGGCAAAAGTAGGCTACGGCCCATCTTTTCCTCTGAGGCAAGAGTGATTTCTCAGCTCCGTCGGTTTGGCATCTCTGTGTTTCTAGATGAGATCACCCGGTTTTGTCTTTTTCATCCCAGGAGATGGTCCCAGGATATCGAACGATAATTCTGAACAGACCGTTTGGCGCGTTCTTCCCGTCTTAACGACACACGGCGGCAGGGAGAAGACCCAGCAGTTGGCCCTCTGAGCTCTGGTCCTGACTCTTTAGAACTTCGTTTGGGTCACTTCCCTTCCCTGAGCCTCAATTTCTTAATCATAAAACCATCAGTTTAATTGTGAGGGACCCAAATGCAGAAACCCTTGACAAAGTTTAAGTCTGCAAACACGTGTGGTTTGGCCGCTGTGATCAGATGCCGGGAAATCACAGTAAGCTCAGCTCCGTCACGTCGGTCCCGAAATGGGGTTCAGACTCGAACCGCTCATCCAATTATTCCAGCTCAGGCTAAATTTGTGAGAGTTGTGGGTGTTTGGCTTTTTAAAAGAGCTGTTTTCTTTGCCTTCTCCCTGCTCGAAAATCAATCCTTTCTGATTGTGGTTGCCATTCCCGGCGGCTCTGTGGATCGCCAGCGGTGCAGACGGAGCAGATGTATGTGGAGGCAGGGGGCTGCGTGTGCACAGCAGTGCTTTTCAGAACCGAAGCGAACCCGTGAGTTCTTTCTCGCCAGCTTGATTCGTCCTCCACAGGTGTTTTATTCTTTCATGCAAGGTATTGAGCAAACCCAGCCCGGAGTGGACTTCTCAGATGAAGGGGCCGGTTGCTCTGTTGAACCGAGCTGGACAGGGAGCCCGCCTCTTGCAGCTCAGAATCATCTGTTTGATTTGCAGCCCAGAGACGCGCCCCCCGCCCCCGCGCCCCGGGGTGCAGCTGCTGGGTTGCACGAGAGCGAGAGGCTGCCTGTGAGAGCTGGCCCGGGTCGTCTCTGGAGCTGACATTTCTCAGGGGTCCAGTCTTCCCATACCTACACACCACCCGAACGCTTTTCCCTTACCGTTTTTATTTCGGTTATATACATTATTGTTGTTGTTGTTGTTTTCAATACATTTTTCTTAAAAGATAATTGTATACCACGCCCTGAAGGGGGAAGACCAGTCTCTCGAGTTCCTGGTTTTATTCGTTTCCAGTACACATCGCAGTAAATGTGCAGGCCGGACAGTAACGAGTCCATCTCCTGAATCACCGGCTGTTGGGCATCGGCCCCAGGGCTGAGCCGTGAGCTGTCTGATTCCGCGTGCACGCAGCACCGGCGCGACTGCTTAGTTAACATTTGCCTCTAAACCAGCTCATGGTTTTGCTAAAGTAAGTTTGCCTACAGCAGAAACTTTCTATTCCTCTAGGATGGGAAACCAGCATCACTTGCCATAGATAGAAGGCAACCGTAATAATTAAACACACAGCCCCGTGTTACGACATTCAGGCTAGGTGGCTGAGGGCTCTAAAGTGCCTTGCTTTCTTTCATTTTTT
>NW_024348242.1:2782871-2783757 GCF_902729225.1 Pteropus medius | reverse complement strand
GATCAGCCGAGATCAGGCACGTTCGGGGTGGCGTGGCCGTAGACTTAAAGTGCCTTGATTTCCAGGCCCATTCATTCTTCCTGTTAAAAGGAGAGGTTTGCACTTTAGAGACGGTTAGAAGCGTTTACTCAAAGTGTTGATACAGATGAGATGCCCTGTTTTTCAACTCAGTATTACTCCATGTTATGTCCTTGTCATGCCCCCTAAAATTTTCTCATGTGTCCTTAGGGACAGGAGTGTCTGCTGCACCACAGTCCGAAAACACTACCATCTATTAGTTACAAAAAATATATTATTTTAGCATTTAATTTCAGGCACTTAAACAACTGAATGGGTTGCCAGCATTTTGAAATTGGGAGAGATGAAAGCCGGGTCTTGTGTGTATTTCTGTTTCTGCCTGACAGCATCGGATGGGACAGACGACTCTTGACACGTGGCGTCCAGGATGGGGGGACCTGGCCGCCAGCTCTTTGCTGCCCTGTCCGGCTTCTGGAGGGGAGCCCGCCGAGCCCCCTCAGGGCTGTTTGTTTCCTGTCCTTCGAAGGGACGTGGCAGCTGGAGGCGGCCTGATGAACCCTCTTGGTCCACGCACCTCCAGCGGGAGGCTCTTCGGTGATGGGAAACCAGAATGAATGTTGGGTCAGGTGCTGATAAAGCCGTCGCAGGACCGGGACCTAATGTGACTCTCAGGCCACTTTCCCAGCGAAAATAACTTTATCAGTGTGACTTCCCTGTGCTTTATAGTAGGTTTGGCAACGGAAAGAAAGAAATATTGATTTAAACAGATTTAAATGAGCGTCCAAGGAATGCCTGGGTCTTACTATGGTATTTCAAACCTAGCCCACGGGAGGCAGATCAGTGTCGTATTAAATTTCTTTTGTGGGAG
>NW_024348242.1:2744533-2781160 GCF_902729225.1 Pteropus medius | reverse complement strand
GAGCATCCCTTAGACTGGGGCACGTGAGCATTAGTCACCAGACCCCTGTCCTATCTGCCTGCCCAGCTGCTCACCTTTCTGTTACCTGTCTGGTCCCGAGAGGCACTTGAGTTTACAGCTATGAGTCTGAGTACATCGTGGGACATGCACGGCCTTCTGGAAGGCTTCCCAGCCCCAGGCCTGGAGGAGAAGTGGCAGAGACACCCCCAGCCCCTCTCCCACCAGTGACCCGAGGGCCCGTGGGAGCCACCGTGACGGAGTCTCAGTGGCACCACGTGTGGCTGAGTGATGGCGGTTCTCACGGCTTCTGCCTCTCCCCCAGCTCTACCCACGCTCATAGCTCTGCCACTCTGCCCCTCAGAGGCGGGCTTACTTTCAGTCTTTATTTTTCAAACCTGTCTGGCCAAACAGGGCCGAGAATCAGTAAATTCGAATGTAAGAAAGTGAAGCGAGTTTGTGGTTGGAGTCATACCTCTTGCACGTTTTCCCCCGTCCCCCAGAGCCTGGCGGTTGGTCTGGTGGGGACAGTGACGCTGGTTGTGGGTGGAAGCAGGACGGAAGGGGGACCAGGCACTCAGCGCCTGCCATGTGCCTGGCCAGGCGTTGTGCCGTGCCGTGTAAGTACGTCCACTCATTTACTCCTCAGGGCCACCGTCCATGTGGCCACCACTGTCCCTATTTCACAGACAGGAAAGCTG
The DNA here is from genome assembly GCF_902729225.1 of Pteropus medius. Taxonomy (NCBI): domain Eukaryota; kingdom Metazoa; phylum Chordata; class Mammalia; order Chiroptera; family Pteropodidae; genus Pteropus; species Pteropus medius. Next base: position 2,780,462 of record NW_024348242.1, on the reverse strand, counting down.
AGGCCCAACGAGGCTACAGTAGTGAACGCTGGTGTCACAGGTGGAAAGTGCCGGGCTCGGCTCAGAGGCCTGTGTCGGGGTCTGGAGGCGGCGCTCACCTCCGCGGTGCCGATGGGGCTGGGCGTGCTGCGTGCTGGATGGAGGGGACCCTGACCAGGTCTGCAGTGCGTGCCCTGACTGGCCGCCAGGGATGCAGAGCGTGGGCCAGGCCAGCTGCGTCCCCGGGCCCGGAGCTGCGGGAGGGGACCCGTCACCATGGGGGTGCCGCCCCGTCTGCATCTGCTCACGCGTGTGGCCGTGGGCGTGCGACTGTGCCCTGTCGCAGTTTCACGAGGAACGGATGACGTAGCGTGTGAACGCGGTTGGCACGCCTTCGGGTGCCAGCGGAATGTGAGGCGCCACTTCCGCTGCTGCAGAGATGCCCGAGGCGGGTCAGGGTCCGGGGCCGGAGACCCGAGCTGGCGCCCGTGCCACCCGGCCCGCCTCCGCGCCCACAGCGGACCCCTGGGCTCCTGCACGGCTTGGCTAGGGGGCCTTGGTGATGAGCAGCCGCACGAGTAACCGAGAGGTGGCCACACCAGTGTCCTCCGAGGCGTCTGCCGCAGCTGGAGAAAACGCGGCTTTGCCTCCGATGTCACGTCGCTTTGTTTCTCCCCGGGCTGGACAAAGCCTGGTCCTCTCGACGGTGGGGACCTGCCCCATTTCCTGGTTTGATCCATTTGGCACCTGGGCATTGAGCACTGAGTGCGTGTGCAAGGCGTGTGCAGTGGGGCATGCAGTGAACGGAAGCGTGACGCGGCCTCTGCTGTCGTGGGTCCTCCCGTCTGGGGACCGTGACGTGCGTGAGAACTCACGCATGTGAGTGTTTAGTGCCGGCCAGGATAAGTGCTGGGCTGGAGGGACCGAGGCACAACAAAAGGAAAAACATCTACCCTAGTCCTGCGGCCCTGGGAACACTTCCCTGAGCAGGTGTCGGCTGCGTGGAGAGTCGAAGGAGGGACGGGGTGACCCAGGATGGGGGTGCGGTGTGAGGGTAAAGGCTCAGGCATAACGAGCAACATATGTGAAGGACTCAACCAGTTAGGGTTTGGGTGAGAAGGACCTAGCACCCCAAAGAGAATTTAATGCAGGGTCAAGGGAGCCAGCCAGGGGTGGTGAAGTACCCGGGGACAAGGGACAGTGGCCAGCAGGCTCCATCCTGGCTTAGGAGGTGAGAGCGGGGCGGGGATTCAGGGAACCCAGGGAGAGCGGAAGCCGGGTCAGGACGCGCCCAGGAGCTGCGTTTGGAAGGAGAGGACCTCGTGCATAGTAACAAGCAGGACGATGCTGGGGCCATAACTCCCTAGCCCGCTTCTCTCCCCGTCTGGTCGCCAGCTGCACTGGCCATCGGCTGTCCCCAGCTGGAGGCCGGCGGGAGGAAGAGGGAGCCTCTTACGGTGCCATCCACAGCTGTCGGCCCCTGGCGGGCCTGAGCCAGGAGGGAAGGCTAGGGAGCAGACCTGCAGGAGAAGCAGAGGATGACCAGTGCAGCCAGGTGGGAAAAGGGTCTGGGGCGTCTGAGAAATTGAGGGACCAGTAGGAAAGCAGAGCCATGAGCCTGAGAGGCAATGGAAAGAGACCACTAAGTGCTGAGAGACCATCGCCCCCGACACCTATGCAGTGGCTACTGTGATTCCATTTTACAGACAAGGAGACGGAGGCTCAGAGAGGCCAAGTGGCTCACAGAGCAGATGAATAGCAGAGCCAGGATTTGAACCCATGAAGGCTGATTCCAGAGTCTGTGCCTTTAGCCACTAAGCTATCAGCTTAGCCGCCAGTTCCAGTGGGCGTTTCCGTGATCTCTGACTGCGGCCAGACCGTGCAGGGCCTGTGGGGTCTGGGCTTTCCCTAACGATGGTGGTGGCCAGTGGGTTTTAGGCCTGGACGTTTGACCGCTCAGGACTTTGAGCAGACCGCCCGGTCACTGTGTGGTTGGGAGCTGTGGCTGTGGAGTGCTCATTCCAGTGACCCACAGCAGGATGATGGCCGGGGGCATAGAGGGAAGAATAGGGCTCGAAGATGGACCAGGTGTGGAGGCGGCTGCAGGACGGGGGCTGCCAAGGTTGGCCCCAGGTTTCTGGCTTGATCAGTTTGGTGGATGGTGGTTGCTGGCGCCTGGATGTTTGTGTCCCTCCGCCCCCGCCCCAACTGATATGTTGAAACCCAAATCCCAAACGTGATGGCATCTGCTTATGGAACGTTGGGGAGGCACCTCGGGCATGAGGGTGAGGCCCTCGTGAAGAGATTGGCGTCCTTATGAGAAGAGACAGGAGAGCTTGCCTCCTCCCCCGTGCTCTCTGCCATGTAAGCACACACCTAGAAGGTGGCCATCTGCACACCAGGAGGGGGCTCTCGCCGGGAACAGAACGGGCCAGCACCTTGATCGTGCACTGGGCCTTCCTGGAGGAGACTAAGAGAACGAGGTGGTTTCGTTTTATTTTTGAGTGAGTTGGTCTTGAGGTCTCTTTCAAACATGTGGAGTTTCATTTTCCTTTGAGACTTCTAGGAGGCGGTTTCAAGTGTGTGTGTGTGGCTGTGCGCCTGGGACTTAGAAGGTTCTGTGTTGCAAGAAATAACTGTGGGTCGTCATATCCTAGGTGGTAGGTGAAGTTGTGAAAGTGGATTTGTGTGTGTGCGTGTGTGTGTGCGTGTGTGTGCGTGTGTGTTTCTTGGTAGCTCCGAGTACCCAGGTTACTGACAAGTCTTCACGGACAGGAAATATCCGACGTGTCAGGGTGAGCCCGTGATCGTGTCTGCGTGAGAGAGGAAGAAATAAAAACCTTCATTGTGCCTCTCAAAATACTTTACATTACTATGACAAAACGACGCTTTACTGGGCATTTGAAAGTTTATATCACCAAACATTCTACAAATAGCGGAAAACAAAGTCGATTCCATCAAAGGTCAGGTTATTTTTGAGTTGCGAGTTGAATTTTTATAGCTTTGCTTTGTTTATTAATATGTATTACTGAAGGGATGCGTATGTCAAAGGGAGAGGATCTCTGATTATTTCCGTGGGTTTCCTTTATTTGACATTTGCTCTCTGTACTCACAAGGACAGTTGCAATATTGAATATCCTTCTGCCGTATGTTCTCTTGTCCTTGGATTACGGGGGTAACTTTATATGTGTATCTTCTGTGACCTTTGGGAGGACTGTATTTGATCTTCGGCGTGGTAGAAATGGCAGAACCTGTTTTTGTCAGTGCACTTTGAATTGCAAATAAAAGAAACCCAGCTCAGAGTGGTTTAAAGGGAATTTACTGGCTCATGTAACTGAAAAGTGTAAGAACAGCTTCAGGTCTGGCTGGATCCAGACGCTCAGACGGTGTGGCCAGGAAGCCATTTCTTTCCACCTGTGCCTCAGGCTTCATTCTCAGGCAGGCGGTGGACTCTTGCATCACTCACTGCCTAGTGAAGACGGAGCTGGGTGCAGCACTTCCTGGCAAATTCTGGGTCACATGTCTATTTCTGAGCCAATCAACTGCAGCCAGGGGATGGGATATTCTGCTTGGTTTGGTTGGGTCACCTGGTTCCTTCTTGGACCCAGCACCTTGCCCAGGAGGACACAATGCTTTCATTGGCCATCCACGTAGCTGTCCTGCAGCTGGGGGTGGGGTCAGCTCAACCTGAACCACCTGGCTGAGTGCGGGTGGCTCCTAGTGGACACAGATGCTGTATCAGGTGAGCAGGTGGGTGCCGAGCAGACCCCACCGGCCCTGCTGGTCTCCTGCGGGTGAGCTGACGGGGTTGGGAGCTTGTCGAGCGACTGTCAGCACAGCTTTTCTGTGCCCGTCAGTCTGTCCCTGAAGCATTTTAGCGCCAAGGGATGGCTGTCTGGAGTGGCGGCATCGAGGGCTCAGCCGGCGTGTGACAGGGACGGCACCTGGCTGGCCTGTCACGTCAGCGGCATAACGAGCACTGCACAGCCATGATCTGCGCTCAGCGCTTCGCGTACTCTGTCTCCAATCTAATTTAATCCTTGCGTGACACTGTGAGGCAGGTCCTGTTATTAGTTCCATTTACAGACGAGGAGGCTTAAGTCAGTAATGTAGCTTCACAGTCTGTGGTAACTTCACTCTTCCGTCCGTCTCCATTTTTCCTGCACATAGTAGGTGGTTAACAGCTGCCACACGCTAGATACTCCGCACAGAGACCTGAAATTAAAATCCCAAAGCCCTGAGACTGTTTCTACATTCCGAAACCCTTTCATTTCAAAAGCATCTCTGGTTCTTAATTACTCTACGTTCGCTAATCCTAGGTTTGCGTAGAACAATATTGCCTTACTAATTGAATCACAAGAAGCCATTTATTGGGCCCTGAGAAAATATCAACCTCCCTCCCTCCTGCCAAGTACCGCTCACAGTGTGTGTGTGCATGCGTGTGCGTGTGCGTGTGCGTGCGCGTGCGTGTCTGTGTGCGTTTAATAGTTTTGCTGTCAGACGGGCAGACGTTGTCATTAACTTCACTGTGGGGCGTGACGATCGGAGGGATGGCTGGGAATCAGAGAGGAGGGAGCCTTCTGTGTTAGGGGAGACTTGTCATGTCAGATGTTTAAATGGGGCCTGAAGGTGACTGATTTTTGTGGTGGAAGCCAACACTTGAGACTGTGTAAAGAACCGATATGGATGAGTAGACTGCATTCCTGGTGGTGGGGTGCTAACGGACTTGAACTTGTGGCAGGTATTTGCTTCACAAATGTGACAGGATATCCAGAATTTGTAGGGAAGTTGCTTCCTGTTCTGTTTGCTGGCACTATGTGCTCCCCATAGGGATGAGGACAGACCAGTTAGAGAGTGTCCGCAGCTCAGCCTGGGGCCAGTTTGCTGAGGAGTTTGTGTTGGGGGTAGGTGGTGGTGGCGGGGCATTATCTGGACAGAGGCTGAAATACTTCGATGTCTACAGTGTGTCTCAGGGGACTGTTGGCACGGGAATGGGACAGGACTGTTCTGCTCACCTCAAAGCACTTAGCATCCCCAGCCCTCAGCCTTCCAATGGCAGCGGGGTCCCCTGCTTCCACCAATAAAGCAGGGAACAACGCATAAAAATCCTGCTCGCCTGTGCTTAGGCCCAGTGGGGGAGACAGACAATGAACAAAGGAAGCGAAGTGTGTGGCTGTTAGGCCACGCTCTATTTCTGGCCTGGTGGCCTAGGAAAGGTTCAAGGAGAAGGAGACACCTGCCCACACCTGAAGAGGGTTAGGGCGTGGGTCCTGCAGGTGTCTGGGGAAGCCTTCCAGGCAGAGGGAACAGCATGGCCGAAGGCTGAGAGGCAGGAAGTCACGTGCCGTTTCAGAGCCACGAGGAAGCCAGCTCCCCACCAGTATAGAATGCGGGCGCATTTCACACACGTGACATATGCATTTTTACGAGCATTGCCATTCGAAGCTACGGGAGCATTATGGGGCGTTTTTGTTTCATTCGAGAATGTTTGGCCGATTCAAACGAATCGACTGAAAATGAGAATGTACAATCTCATCGGTGACTGTGAGAAAAAGCAGACTTGATTGGGACTTGTTTTTCTGCCTTGAGAAACAAAATAAAAGATTACAAGTTCATTTTATGTTAAACACAATTTGGGTTCAGTGAGTCCCCACTCTGCCACTCAGAGGAGAATGCATCGCCTGGTGACAATTTGTTATTCTCCAATTTTATATAACTGCACAATATCACGCTTTTTATTTTACACTTGACTTTGCCAGGGGTGGCACAGAAAGGACCAATTTAACAGAAATATTTGAGGGCTTCTCCGATTCCCCAGGAGTGCCACTGCACTTCGCTATTTATGCCGCTGCCTGTCGAAGTGCTTCTTATCCTCGTGAACTGTCAATTAGTATCTCTGAGGGGCTGCCAGTTTGCACGCCCCTGCCCGGTTGCCCTTCTCTGCAGCTTGTCAGCCCTCCAGGATTACAAGCTTTGCAATTTTGTATCGCGGTAGATCTGCATGGCATTTGCATTGTTTTTAGAGCCCACTGACAGCAGAGCTGGGTCACCCCCAAATGGTGGGGATGCCGGAGTGGAGAGTGGGGGCTGACCTCCTAAGGTCAGGTCGTCAACAAATAGTTTCTTATTTATCCAAGTTATCTGCCAAGGTATCCTTCTCTCTAGAATCCCGTAAGTTCAAGTATTCAGAGAACCAACACTTGCGTGCCGAAGACCTGTGGGAATATGGATGTCAGGCTATTGGGGACTGTTAGAAAGTTGTTACATAAGCGAGCCAAAGATGATCCCTGTTTATGGGCCCCTGTATCATTTATTTCTTCACAGCAGACTTGGACCTGTTAGCTCAGCAGTCTGCCAGTGCGAAACTCAAACGTTTACACGTGTACTTTTGTAAGTTATACCCTAACTAAGCAATGTTTTTGGCTACACAAGACTTGCCTTTGCAAACCCTGCGAACCTGTGCCCAGTGTCCGTCAGCTACAGTAAGGTCAACCCTGGAGCTCTCAGAAGCTAAGCCACAGCTGCACCTTGGAGTTCTGTGACCTGGAGGCTCCGTGCTGTGCCGCTTAGTGACAGTATCCAGACCCAGAAGCCCCTCCGCGACCCTCAGAGCCTTCTCGCCCCCCTCCCCTTCCAGGGGGCGGCCCGCTGCCGTTTCGTTTGGAGGGTCTCATGCTGTGAGGGACTCAGCCAGCAGGCAACCCTGTCAAGTCCTTGCCCAGATAAAGCTTATTGTGTGCCACTGCCACCTTGTGGTCACGTCTCTTTCCTCGAACAGCCCCCCAAACCCCTCAAGCTCATCCTGGTGCCGAGACCATCAACCGTTTTCACATAGTTTTAGATATTGTGGTTTTTAAATAACAAGCGATGAGAATATCAACACGCCTAAAAATATTTCTCTAAAACATACTTAATGAATATTCAAGACATGGGTTTTTCTGGGCTTAAATTGTTCTAACAAATATAATCTAAAATTGGAAAGGATTTGGACCAAGAATGAGAGTTCAGGAACAGTTTTATTGAGCTTGGTCACGTGGACGAGGCTCCAGTCCCTGCAGAAGTCAAATTGATTGCATGTGGCCCAAAGGCTCCCGGCTAAACAAAGATCATCTCATCAGGAAGGTCACTCCGGGGCTTAGAGGTCAAGAGCCGAGGGCAAAGACCAACCCTCTCTTCCATCGAGGTTACTGCACATCCTTTACTGCACATTTACCATGTACACAACAAAACAAATACCAAAGAGGGGAGTCTTCTGTTCTAAGGTGCCTGGTCTAATAGGAGACACACAGGTGCACTCAGTGGGGGGTGCGTCGTGCCCAGGGGGCTGGTGGGCGTGTAGGGGGAAGGAGGTGGAGAAGCCATGGGGCTCTGCCGGGGCTCTGTCCCTGCCGAGTGAGCGTGAGCGGAGGCCCGGAGTCCAGATGTCTTTCTTGTTGCTTATCTGTGGCAGCTGGGGTGTCACCTGTCCCCAGTCCAGCCAGGAGGGCGTTCCCCTGGACTCAAAGACCCTTCTTGTCACAGACGAGGCCAAAGTTCCAGGCCGCTCTGTGCCCACCCGCCACCCCAAGCAAGCACGTAACCCTGGGCACCCCGAGGGGCAGTGGTGGTTTGGGGGAGAGCCCCCACGTATGTCCAGGGTGGCTGTGCAGTTACCGGTCTGAGGCCTCCGCCTGAGCTTGGACAGCAGGAAAGTCACTCCCAGTGGTGGGGGTGCCCCTGGCCGTGACTTGCTTTGTTTTGAGCTTTGTACCGAACTGTAACATGCGTGCAGAACAGTGCGCATGCGTCGGCACAGCCCGATGACGTCTCACGACTCCCCACGCGCCCAGAGCCCAGAAGAGGAAACAGAACACTGCTGGTGCCCCCGAGGTCCCCGGGCACCCCGTCCGGGCTCTGCCCGCGATGCCGACGTCGCCGTGCAGACCGGTTTGCCCGTTCGGGGCTTTCTGTGCGTGCGGTTTCGTGGGGCGCGGTCTTCGGTACCAGGCCTCTGTCGCCCAGCGTTATGTTTGGCGGGACACCGTGTTTCGTGTGGACGCTCCTTCTCGTTGTGGCCGTGTCTTGCGCCATCACGCGACTGTGGGCACCGTTGGTTCTGCTGTCGAGGAGCGACGGAGGCCGTTTCCGTCCTGGGCTTGGCGGGACCGTGCGGCCACGTCGGGGGGACGGTGCGTGCGCTTCCGTGGCGTCCGCCTGGGGTGGCAGCGCCGGGGGCAGGAGCTGCAGAGAGTCAGGTGCGGCTGTCGTCGCCAGACGGTGCTCCAGGGAGGTGGGACCAGGTCACAGCCCGGCAGCCGTGCCCACGGCCTCGGCCACCCCTCCCCCTGCCGGCCTAGCTGTTTTCTGGGTTTGCATCGTCGCCGTCGATGGGGAAGCGCCTGTTCGATTTTTGTACTGTGCTCGGAGATTTGCTAGAGTGGGTTGTTCGTGTCAGTAGCGACCGTGATGATCAGTGACGGTCATTGAATCAATAACGAACACGGCCGTGGGGATGGCGTCTCTCCTGCGAGGCTTCAGTGCTCGTGGGAATAGTTAACGCGTGACTTTCGTGCTGAGGGCTACTAATCTCAGCATGTGTAAAATCTGTCTTTATTGCAGGTTTTCGGAGGTACCTTTGCAGATTGAAAGTCTATTTTGGGTGGAGGGGCAGGGCCCCAGAATGCCCGGAAGCGGGTGAGGTGGGTATTTGGTTTCTCGAGACGTCCCCTTTGAAATTAATTCCCTGGAATTCACCAGGTGGAAGTTTCTGGATCCCCTTCTGTCCCACGTTGCTGATGCAGCAGGGTGGCCGGCAGGGGCCTGACCTTGCTGTGGGGACCCAAGGAGACAGGTCCAGCTGGGGCAGAGACGTTCGTGGTGGCCTCGGGGCCGGGGGCCCGCACCCCCAGGAGGCTGGGAGAGAGGGAAAGCCATCGCCTCCCGGAGCCCTGACACCAAGCACAGTGCTCCATTGTGGACAGCGAGGGCGTGGATGCGGCCTGGAAGCTGAGAGCCTGAGATGCCAGTTGGCCGAGCCTGCAGGGTTCCCGGCTGCCCTGGGAGGCGGTGCCCAAGGTCGGCCCCTGGGATGGGCCAGGAAAGGGGAAAGGAGCCAGAGGCTGTCCTGGGAGCTTAGTGCCATGTGGACAGTGTTCCTTGTGTCCTGTGAGGGAAACCCCGGGAGGCCCCTGGGCCTGTCCCCTGCCTCTGCTCAAGTGCAGTAGCTTCACTCAGGGTCCGCAGGCCTGACACACAGCCCTAGGCGCTGGTGTCACCCTGCTGGTTGCTGGGATATTGAAAACTATTGACACGTGCTGGTTAACCGTCATTGTCCCAAGTCCGTCTCGCACGCCCCAAGGACCCCCAGATCTCTTGGGGACCAGCAAGTACAGTAATGTGAGCCTTGTGGGTGGCTTCCCAGCCTGCTCGGGCTCTGTCCCTGGTATGAAATACTCTGGCTTCCCAGACCCCCAGGGGGAGCAATGGCCTCAAAGAAGCCACGTACCCATAACGCCCGTTCTGGCATTCTCGGGCCCAGCCCTGCCTCAAAATTGGACTTTGGAGCTGCAAAAAATACCTTCAAAAACTGCAGTAAGGACAGGCAGGCCTATACGTATGCGAAGGAGAGTAACTGTGAACACAAAAGTCACGAGATGGGCGGGGTGGGGTGCGGGGGACAGCCCAGGAGCACAGGGGGGAGACACTCGTCAGATCGACTCAGCGGTGCCACCCGATGAGTCCCTGACGCCTAGGGGACCTGTGCCTTGCTTGTGGAGCAGAATGCAAGCAACGATGTAAACAAAAGCTCGGGAGAGCCTGCAGTGATATGTTGTTTCGGTGCCTCTGGGGCCGATGGGAGGGGGCTGGGGACTGGGGCTCGGTTGTTGAGCTGAAACCATAGGCCAGCGCCATCACTGGACGCAACTTCCGAGGCATTGTCAGGTGATAAATGACGCCAGTGTGGGTCATGGAGGAAACTTTCTGTGCCCGGGGCAGAGCCGGGGGGTGGCTTTGGTTCCTAACCCTGGCTCCGCCCTTGACCAGCTCTGTGGCCTCCCGCTGGTCACTCCCTGGGGAGTGGGAGGGTCGCCGTCCTACAGATGCCCGATGGAAATGTGTGTTTGTGGACGGACACGATCAGCTGTTCAAGTGGCAAGTGCCGATAGAAACGAGGTGCCATCGATGGCGGGAGGCCTCCGCTTGCCGAGAACATGAGTTCTGGAACGTTCTCTCCGACCGCCCCATTTGACAGCAGGATGAGATGGCTGAAAGTGGGCACGGAACAAGACGCCTCTATTCGCGGTTCGCATGAATTAATCCCTGGAACATCGTGATGTGATGGGTGAGCAAGAAAGCTTTGAGGACGGAGTAGCAGATCAGTCAGGAGAATGCGGCAGGAGGAACGGTGGCATCGGGGCGGAGAGGCGTGTCCGAGTCGCTGGGCGTCACAGGAAGCGGAGACGTGCCCTGCGTTCAGTTAGACACGCAAGTGTTTGTTCCCTCGGCCCGGCCCGGGGTTCCATACGGCGGGCAGCAAAATCTGGGGGTGTAGGGGATCCCTCCATTCCGGAGCTCTCATCCCCGCTGCTTGAGATCCTGCCTGTGGGGATTCCCTTCTTTAGGTCCTAAAGATTTTTTGTCTTGATAAATCCTTTTTTTAAAGTCTCAGCCACTCCTGTGAAGGGCCACGCATCTGATTTTTTTCCTTGCTTTTTTTTTTTCATTGAGATAAAATTCATATAACGTAAAATTGACCATTTTTTAATGAATAATTCAGTGGCATTTAGGACATTCACAGTGTTGTCCCAACGAGACCTCTACCTACTGCCAAAACGTTCTTGTCGCCCGGGGAGGAGACCCGTACCCGTTAGCTGAGCAGTCACTCCCATTGTCCCCTCGGCCTTCCTGAGGCTCTGGCAGCCACGAGGCTGCTTTCCAGCTCTGCGCAGTTACCTATTCTGGATGTTTTACGTAAATGGAGTCATATAATAAATGGCTTTTCTATCTGGCTTCCTAGAACACTGTTTGCGAGGCGCATCCCCATCGGAGCGTGTGTCGGTGCTTATTCCTGTTTGATGGCTGAATCGTGCTCTGCCGTATTCATGGACGGGCCACGTTTTTCTTAGCCTTTCATCTGTCCATGGACACCTGGGTTGCTTCCGCCTTTTGGCTCTCGCGGATGGGCTGCCGTGGGCACGCGTGCACCCGTCGTTTGAGTGCCCGCTTCCCACTCTTTTGGGTCTGTATCTAGGAATTGCTGCGTCACGTGGTCGCTACGTGCTTCACGCTTCGGGCACCTGCCAGGCTGTTCTCCGCAGCGGCTTTCCCACCGGCCGTGCGGGAGGGTCCTCGCGTTCTTCCTTGGGGACCTGACTTCTGCAGACCCTGGCTGCATCATCTTGCCCAGACGCTGCATTTATTTCTCTCCCGAGGACTGCGTGCCCCCTCTGTCCCCTCTCTGTGTGGCCCCCAGCTCCTTGGCCCCCGGATGGGGCCACCCTCTGAGCTCCGCCGGTCTCCCCAGCTGCTCGTGCTCCTCCCTCCTCGTGGAGACCTCCAGGTGAAGAACAGGCCCTGCAGAGCCCCTCCACTCCTGCCCGGACGCGTCCGCGCCGTCCTCGTCCCACGGGGCCCCTGGAGTGGGAAGCGATCTGCTTCCCAGCACGAGGACGGTGAGATGCCAGCTCCCGCTTCGGGATGCTTGTGAAAATACCAGGACAGTTTGTTTGCAGAGGGAAGCCACTTACAGCCACTCTTCCCTGCCTCTCCCAGAGGAGGGGACATCTGTTCTACTGCCATATTTTTACTACCTGTTTTGAACTACAATGGTTTTATATGTATTTTTTTTTCCCACCCCACAGAATTAAGGCGGCGGCAGGTGTGAAAATAATGGCCGTGAGAATCAGCAGCGAAGACCAGTGGGCAGTCCAGGAAGAAATAGACAACGGCAGTGTTCAGACGACGGCCACCCTCACCTGCGTGGGCCACCACCTGGATGCACAGAGCAGGTAAGCGCTGAGCTCCCCCAGGCGACGCGGCAGCGGGGGCTCGGGGCTGGCCGCCAAAGCCGAGAGCGCACTCCTGTGTGTGTAAGTGACGTCTCTGCCCCTGGCGGAGGCTTCGGCACTGCGACGGCTGTCCCGTGGCTTCGGGAGGGCCGCGTCCCAGGAGACGTGCCGTGCGAGACATTCATTCTTCACGCTTTTCGTACGCCAGCGACCTAATGAGCTTGGCGGGCTCAACAGCCTGAACGCTCATTAGTCCCCGTGCAGGGTTCGATGGCCATGGTTTAAGGATTTACTATGATCGTTGTTATTGTTTGCAGCGAAGAGCTGAAGGACGAGATGGGAAAATAGACGTGCCCTAAGCGGTGAGGGGGAAGGCGCTTTTCGGCGGCGGTAGCCGCTGCACGGATGCCTCTTGGTGCTCACCTGCGGTCTCCGGGCCCATAGCACACCTGGGCGTGGCCACGCGGCCGCGGAAGGTTAAGTGGGGTGAACTTGGCATGGCTGGCAGGCAGCTCGTCTCCTGCAGCTCAGACGCCGGCCTGGGGTTTTATGGCCGAGCTGGCCGGGGGAGCAGAGGGAGGGCAGGGCATCACTGGCCGTCCGCGCCCAGCGGGCAGGAAGCTCTCGCTGCAGCGGGCTTCCCACCGTCTCTGCCTCTGCTCGCTCCCCCTCTGCTGGTCACCGTTGGCTACAGGGTTGCTTCAGTGGCCTGGCGAACCAGCAGTGCTGGACAGGTGACCTCCCTGCTTTAAAGCCACCGACGGCTCACGCTTCAGCCATCATGAGACTCTGAGTCCTCAGATCTGTAACTCATCACCTGCTGCTGGTTCTTTACTGTGAGGTTGACAGCGCTCGGCACAGAGGGGGAATGAATGAATGAATGAATGAATGGGCCGATGGGTGGGAGCAGGACCGGAGAGAGCGGGTAGGGCTGGCCTTTCCCAGCGGAGCCCTGTGCCGAGTGCTGCCTCACTCGGGTGGCCCCAGCCGCCTCAGCCAGAGCTCTGTGCTGCCCGCCTCCGAAAGGCTGTGCCCAAGGGAGGGAGGGACTGGGGCCAGGGGCCAGGGGCCAGGGGCCAGGGGCCAGGGGCCTTCTACCAGGAACACTGATCGAGTGATAGGGGCGGCTTTCGCTCCATGTTGGCGTTCCAGTCACGTCCTTTCTGCCCCCCACGTGACCCACGGCCCCCCTGGGAGTCTGCATCTGCCTGCCGAGCGCCCCTCACCCTGAGCCGTCAGCAGATGCAGAGAGTCTAGGATTTGTGTGTCCGCTCAGGTGCGTTCAGCGGCCAGCAATAGAACACCGGTCCGAAAGCGGCTGCAGCTGTTGGGCTGCATCCTCTCACGTGACGGGAGATGTAGAAGTGGGTGGTTCTGTGCTTGGTTAGTCCAGCAGCACAGTTTTGTCACTCAGGGGTACTCTCCCTGTCCACTGCATTGTACCCAAGTCCCTGGCCGTCATGCTCCAGCTGGTTTCCTCATGGTCGCAAGGCGGCTGCAGCAGTCCCGGCCATCACAGACTCACCCGGGTGTGTACAGAGACTGGAAGCGAGGGGGCCTCTCCTCACCCATCTCTTTTTACCAGAAAAGACCTTTCCAGCGGCATCCATGGCAGTGTCCCCTTTGGATCTGGTCAGCAGATGGTGGGCTCCAAGCCTTTGCTGTGAAGCCAGCTAGTCCGGGAGAGCGGCCGTCTGGTGTTATTTTCCAGCTTTGTTGTGCGTGGGGGTCTTTGTTCCCCGGGGAAGGCGGGAGAATGGGCCAGCAGCGTTTGCCACACTCGTCAGAGGTGGTGTCAGTCACCGGTCGTGGCTGGCTCTCTGTTTTGTGCAGGGCCCTGTGTGTTTGTGTCCCCACTGGAAGGTTTCCCCTTGGTTTCTGGGGTGCTTATTGGGGCTTTTGTCCCTCCGATGCCGTTAGGTACCGTACTGATGAAGTCCAAGCAGGAAGGAGGACCTAGGCCTCTGACGCATGTGGAGAAGCTCAGGGCTGGACAGGGACCGGGGAGTCTGGGTCCAGGAGCTCGAGCAGCATCCTTAGCAACCTGTCTCTCGTCTTTCCTCTGGGCCGGCATCATCTCCAGCAGGCTCTTCCTTCCTGGCGGCGTGTGGGCCACCAGCACCTCCCGGAGGCCATCCTGCTGGCTCGGTCCCTTCAGAGAGAACACCGCTCTTCCCATGAGGTCCAGCACGAGTCTGGGGGTGCTGGTCACTGGCTCTGCTTGGGGCGACTTAGATCACAGACGCACCTCATCCAGTCCCTGTAGTCATCCCTAGACGACATGGGCTTAGAGTATGGGAGAGCATCCTGGAGGGGGTGGATGTTGGGGGGTGCTGGGCAGCTACCCTAGTTCTGCTGACTCTGCTGTAGTGCTGGAGGAGTCCAGATGGGATGCTGTGACCTACGCCCTCAGAAACCACTGTCTGAGCACATGATGGCGGTACCTGTGGTGTGTGCAGAGGACATTTATTTTGTCGAACTATTGGACCGATCGAGTGGTAATGTTTTGAATTGCAGGGAAAACACAGGCTGTGGTTATCACTTTTGGTTTTGTAAGAATCGATTTTGCATTCCCTTTAGAAGAGACAGAAGAAGGTTACAAGAGAAGAGAATTTGTTATATAACCAGAGTTACATAATCGCAAGACACCTCGCGTTCCCGTGTCCCCTGCACCTTTCTTCGCTGTCCCTTTCTGCCCCCCCGGGCTGCGAGGGAGACGGGGAGAGCTCTTCGGCAAGATAATTTATGCTTATCTCGTGTCCCTCTAAGATCCATTCCATAATCTAAATAAATAATGGCTGCTTTTTTATATCTTTTGTGTTGAATTGTGGTGTCAAATGAGGTGTGGGACACAGACTCATGGATCGTGTTTGCCGGCTGACAAAGAGAATATGTGAATATTCCCTAACGAAACGTCCCGCGGAAAGCTGTAATCTCTGAATTGTGACAACCTTGGGTGGAATGGAGTTTTTAATAGAATATAATGTACAAACTGCCTGAAAGTCTGTGATAAGAATTAAAAATATGTTGTCGGGGAGGACGCGATGTGCTTGGCTGGGAAGCCTGCAGAGGTCTTAATTTGAAATATTTTAATGAGCGCGCATCGTGAGGCCGTGTGAGGAATAAGATGAAAACCACCAGATAAACACTGGCGTCCCCGAAAAAACGAGAGGGGAGATCAGAAAAATAAGCAAATTTGAAAGTGTTCAGAGCAGATAACACGGAGGCAGAGGACATGAAAGCGAGATGACGGGCGATTTGTGTGGGAACCACGTGCGGCCGGAGAGTGTGAGCGACAAGGCTGGGCCTTGAACGGCTTCTGTCTGGCCGGCGGGACCCGAACCCCGGCGATAATAAGCTGCACTTTGTATGTTGTCAGGAACCACAAGGCAGAGCTCGTTCTCGTCTAAACCCTGGAACGGAGTCAGAGGAAGGCTCGGTGCTGGACCACGGAAGGAGACGATGGTGCTTCTCTATCGGCCAGAAAGGCGGAAACCCTAAAAAGAGATTCCTTTGCAGATACAGACACACCTCACGTGGTTGTCACCCAGCTCGAGGTCACATCAAGGTCGAAGTCACATGTTTACCATGTTTGAAAATCTGGACCCAACCTTTCAGGAGTGTTTCTTTGCCTATTCTGACATCCAGAGAACGTAACCCTTAACCTTAACACCGAGCAGAGGGATCACCGTTCTAAGTGACTCGACTAACTCATCGCTTTTGGTGAAATCTAACAGTCGAACGTGAAGCAACAAACAACGTCAGCAGAAGGAAGTTACCGTGTCGTGTGTCACGTTATGGATTCTTGAAACGCGACCCAGCCTAAATCTTTCATGGCACATAAGGATTCTCATTCATGTGGGGAAGAATGCCACACACAGTGGAATATTACTCAGCCACGAAAAAGAACGGATCTGCGCCGATCGCAACAGCGCGGATGGACCTTGAGGGTGTTATGCTGAGTGACATCAGACAGGGAGAGGCAAATACCGCATGCTTCCCCTTATAGATGGAGTCAGAATAAACAAAACAAAAATAGAAACGGACGCATGGAGAACAGGCTGATGCTTGCCAGATGGGGGTGGGGGGAGGTGGGAATTAAAACGTGGTGAAAGTACCAAAAAAGTAAACAAAGGTGTCTCGCGATTGAAAAAAAGTGAAGGAGAAAGAGGAAGACGGCCGGCGACGTGGACGGCTGACAGCTTTCCTGCCAGGCGCGGTCTGCGTCGGACCCTCCTGTGGAAGGATTTACCGAGAGTAAGAGAACACGTGGTACGTTCGCGCGTGACTTCGAGGACCGTTTCGCGCGACTCTGTTGTTTATCCCTTATTTTATTTTGAAAATGAAAAGCCTTATCATGCTTATGACATGCCAGACCCTATCGTAAATTTTTTAGGGAAAGGAACTTTAAAAAAATCAGAATTATTAGAGCCCCGTCGGGCAGAGAACAGATGAGTACACCAAGGCGCCGTTTAAACGTCGTCCCAAGGTCTCAGAACCGGAAGTAGCCACCGCAACCCTCCCAGGCCGCGCTCCGAGCCGCGCCCCTGCTCTGGTCGTCGGGCGCGAGAAGGTGCCCCCTGTGCATTCTCCTTCCCGTCTGTCCCCACCGGACTGAAAACTCGGTGAAAGGCAGAGCCCCCGGCATGGGGGGCCCATCTAGCACGTGGAAATCGAGGCTGCAGTGGGTCGGATGGTGGCCCCTCAAAAGATGTGTCCATCTCCTGGTCTCTGGAACTGAATGTGAGCTTGTGTGGGAAAGCGTCTTTGCAGATAGAATTAGGAAGCTTGAGTTGAGGTCGCCCTGGCTTATCTGGGTATTAAGTCCAGTGACATGTGCCTAGCAGGGGGCGCACAGAGGAGAAAGCAATGCAGAGGCAGAGGCAGACGCCCGGAGTGCCGTGGCCATCGGCCGACGCACGACTGGGGCCACGGCCGACGCACGACTGGGGCCACGGCCGATGCACGCCTGAGGCCACCGGCCGACACACACCCGGGGCCACCGCCGACGCACGCCCGGGGCCACCGGCTGATGCACTCCTGGGGCCACCAGGAGCTGGGAGAGGCCTTGACTGGCCACCAGCTGACGCACGCCCGGGGCCGCCAGGAGCTGGGAGAGGCCTTGACCGGAGGCTCCCCTGGAGCCTTGTGGGGAGCATGGCCCCGCCCAGGCCTTGATTCCAGAGCCCTGGCTTCCGGAAGCGTGAAAGACCAAATCTCTACTGTGTTAAGATCGCTCTGCAGTGATGTGTTGCAGCAGCTCCAGGAAAGCAGCCAGGGGTCCCCCTGACCACGCGCCGGCTGAGCAGCCAGGGGTCCCCCTGACCACGTGCCGGCTGAGCAGCCAGGGGTCCCCCTGACCACGTGCCGGCTGAGCAGCCAGGGGTCCCCCTGACCGCGTGCCGGCTGAGCAGGCCGAGAGTCCTCACCCTGGATGTGAATCGGAATTTCCCAGGGGCCTAAGCAGAGGCGTTTCTCAGACCTCGCCCTTCAGGGCGGGGGACATGGCCTTGACGCTCTAAAGAAAGCTTTCCTGGGTAGCCAGGATTGAGAATTCCTGGGATACGGAAATGAGTGAAACGTTAGTGACTCGAAACACTGCGAAGAAGACAACGATGTTTTATTTTGAACTATTTTAGGGTCTGAAAATAATGGATTTAGAAGCACACAGTTCCTGCACTTAACGGTAGCGTTTGCCGCTGCATATCTGGAGGTCTCGGAGCACCGGCCGCGCTAATGGTCCAAACCCGCATTCGATGTGTAGAAACACATCATGCCCTGACCTGTCTGTCATTTGGGCTAGAAAGTGGCAGCAGAGCCTGCCTGCAGGAAGTGGGAACTCCGCCCCCCAACCCCAAAAAAGGGCTCAGGCCAGCCGAAGAAAAGAAAAAAAATATTGTAGAAACACTCTACCTCTTTTTCTAACCAGTGGGAGACTTTTCATGAATTTATACTGCTAGCCTCTTTCAGCATAAGTGTAATAAATGTCTTCTTCAAAAGTAACAAACATTTAATTGTAGAAAATTTAGAAAACACAGCTGAGTAAAACAAAGATACAAGTCACCCTTGAACCTTTGTATAATTCGACGGTCAGCAATGTTAATATTTTGACGAGTATATTCGTGTGTATGTGTTCACATGTATGTACACAGACTTGTTATTTTTGTCAATGCTAGCATTATTTAGTTGTGAAAGCTGTCGTTTTCTGTAGCTATGTAGAACAAATATACGGCAACGTCTTGTCATGTCATTAAATATTTGACTGTAAGAATAATTATCAACCCCTTCAAAAAACTGATGAATCGGTGGACGCTCTTTCTTCCAAAACATGACCGTGCACACATAAGTAATTTTTCCTAACGACTTTAGGATTCACGGAGCCTTTCAATGAACCTGTAATTTTAACTGTAACATTTAATAGTGGTATCACATTCCATTGATATAGAGAGGTCTATTCTATTCATTTACCACGTTTCATTTTTTTTTTCCTGTTTTAAACATTGCTACTGGCCATTGTTATGTTTCGTTCCCTCCCCCACCTCCCCCCCTTTAAACATTTCTGTTAAACATTCTTTTTTTCCTTTTTAAACATAAATTATTCGTGGAATGTTCCTGGGGGCATTCTTTAGGAGGGGATGTGGGAAGTGAATGGGTCGGTCAAAGGCATGACAACGCTTTCAGTGTTTGATACTTTTGTGAAATTTTCCTGCCGGTTTGCCCTGCCAGCTCTCTGTGAGAGTGTCAGTTTTCAAAACGAAAAAAAAAAAACCACATGATCTTTTTAGTGTCTTTATAGTTTTACCTTTTACAGAAAGTCATCTAGCTGAAATCATACAGTACGTAGCCTTTTCAGATGAGCTTCTGTCACTTGGCGATATGCATTTAAGGTTCTTCCATGTCTTTGTGACTCGATGACTCATTCCTCTTAAGCACTGAATAATATTCCACCGTCTGGGTGGACCACAGTTTATCCACTCACGTACTGAAGGGCGTCTTGATTGCTTCTGAGTTTTGGCAATTAGGAATAAATCTGCCATAAACATCCATGTGCATGTTTTTTGTGGGCATGGGTTTTCAGTTTCTTAGGGTAAATACCAAGGAGCATGATTGATGGATCACGTGGTTAAGAGCGTGTTTCACGTGGCTGAAACTGCCGAGCTATCTTCAAAAGTGGCCGTGCCATTCGGGGCTCCCACCAGCGGTGAGTGACGTTCCTGTTGCTTCCTGCCGTCGCTAATATTTGGTTGTTAGTGTTCTGGATTTGAGCTATTCTAATAGGTGTGTAGGAGTATCTCATTGTCATTTTAATTTGCATATCCCCGATGATATATCATGTGGAGCATCTTTGCATATGCTTGTTTTCTGTCTGCATATCTTCTTTGGAGGGAAGTCTGTTCAGATCTTCTGCCCAGTTTTTAATTGGGTTGTTTGTTTTCTCTTTGTTGTGGGTTAAGAGCTCTTTGTATATTTCAGATCCCAACCGTTTATCGATTTCACACATCTCTTCTCCCGACTGTGGCTTGTCTTTTCACCCTCTTAATCAAGTGTACATTTTAGGTACTGACATCATGTCTGGAATAAGTTCATGGGTTTCAAAGTGGCTCTAATATTTAGAAGTTTTTCTAATTCCCGAGATGGCTGGTTTAGAGCAGAAAAATCCATGTTTGAGTGTTTTGGTGTCGTTGGTTTTAAAAAAATGTATCTTACCTTATGCCTTTGAGTCCCCTTACTGAGCAGGCGGGTCTCCGTGGCTGACGACTGCATTTCTGGTAACATGCAGACGCACACAGCTTATTCCTAGAATGTCCCCGTGGCTGCCTGGTGGCCTCTCTGTGGTCTCTCGTCACTAATCCATTCTGCTACCAGCTGCCAGACTAATCCTAAAACCCCACTTTCATCATGACCTAGTGGCTCCCCGATGCCTGTGTCAGCAGGTCTGAACAATTGGCCAGACTTTTACAGTCCTTTTAGAAGCAGGGCCTGCTCTGTCTCAAGATGCTCAAAACTGCCATAAGGGACAGATGCCGAGACAGCGAGCTCAGCCAGTAGGTGGCGCTCTGCACAGCCATAGGACGGGAGACCAAGTGCGGGGCAGAAGGAAGAGGAGGCTTGCAGTGTGCTCTGCAGGGAGGAACCCGGAAAGGTACCTCGGAGGGGGTGATGTTCGACTTGGTCCTTAAAGGATGAGCAGGAATTCAAAAGTGCTTAATAAAATAAACATTTCTGGGAAGGTGGCCCGTTAAGCCACTCCGTATGTGATATTAACACCGCACTGTCTTAGTCGTCCAGAATGCAGCACTTAGCTAGGGGCGCGTAGTGTGGAGCATCTGTGGAGGGCGGGCCTGGGCGAGGTGCCCACCTGGGACGGGTTTTCAGGGCTTGTTTTATTGGGAGCTGATCCTACCAAATGCAACACTTATTGAGCACCTACTGTGTGCCAGGTCCAGTGCTATATATTATCCTCCTTAATCATCAGAATCTCCTCTTAGCCCCGATTAAAGATGGAGAGAGTGAGGCTCTCGTAGCTATGACGGCTGGATCTAGGCTTTGGACTTGGGCTTCAAGATTCTAGAACAGTACCTGGCCCATAGGAGGCACTCAGCAAACACGTGTCAGATAATTCGAAGCCCAAGGCTCCTTTCTCGGCACCAGAACTTCCAAGAGAGAAGGCAATGGTGCCAAGGAGAAATTCTGCCCGAGGCCAGCGTCTCGGATGATTTTGGTGGCCTTCCCAAGTCCCCACTCGAGCTTTCTTGTTTCCGGCCTTCATCACCGCGTGGCTGGTTTCGGGCACGGCGGGGCCTCTGTGAACCAGAAATAGAGAATGGGATTTCTCTCCGAAACTCCCGCATCGCTCAGATTCTGACACAGGCCCTTTCTTCCCGAGGGTAGATTTTCTCTCTGCCGTGGGAGTTCACGTTTGTCGTTCCCTTACGCAGGCAAAGACGGGGTCAGGGGAGGCGGGAGGCTTCGTTCGCGAAGGTCGGCCGGCGTGGTGACTTTACACCGGCACCTTTACACCCGACTCCCGACGGGCGAGGATGGTGCTAACGGCGTAACCTGTAAAGTCGACGCTAACGGGAACGTTGCTCTACTTGGCCTTCGATGTTGGTATTTGCGAGAAACCCCAGCCACCCCATTACATCACTTTATTTTCATGTCATCACTTTGATGTGCTTCGTATTTTCGACGTATTTTTCATTATGAGATAATGTCTTTGACCAAATTGACCACTGAACCCTGAAACGTGCCCCAAATCCAGGGCAAGCCTTTGACGAAAGCAATCAAATGCACCTCGGAGAGGCCGTCCGTCCCCGTGTCCACGGCGTCATTCCCGGGGGACATTCTTTGCGGTCTGTAAGTGTTCATTTCACGCGAGTCCCCTTAGCGAGGCCTTGCTTCTTGTGCCGAGCCTTCAGGCCCACGTGACAGGGCGAGGCTGCCCAGCTCTCGTTCTGCGTGGGAAGGAGCCTCTGTGTCTTGGGAAAGGACCTTTTATCTGGATTTATCCAGCTTGGTGGCCAGCGACGTACCTCGCTTTCCACAGGTCCCAGCAGAAGATGGTTCTGTATTCTGCTGACCGTAAGCAGTTTGCAGCCCGTATGGACGTGGCTGTTTCGGCAGCTTGGTGCCGTCCGTGGGGCGGCGGGGAGTGGGTAGAGGTGGGGGACGTTCAGCCTCCCAGCCCCGAAGATGTCCCTCTCTCTACCAGAAGGCTCCGTGATACTTGATTCTGATTTCTTTCGTTTTCATCTAATGTCCCTTTTCCTCTTTGTCCCAGGATCCTTCAAGGACACTATGTTAAATTAGTTGTCATGTCTCCCTCAGCTCCTCTTGACCGTGGCAGTGTTTCAGACTCCCCTCGTTTTTGGAGAGCTGGACAGAGTTCGGGGGACTGGTCAGGGATTGTGTGGCTGTGCCCCTACTGCAGGTGGCCTGATGTCTTCCCCCTCAGTTAAACCGGGGTTATGTTCATCCCATCATGTCAAGGGTACAGGCTGCCAGCGTGACTTGTCATCGATGTTGACCTTGATCCCCTTCGTGAACAGTGTCGAGCCTACTTTCAGATACGGGGACTATTGTAACCAACACCCATGTGTCCGCCACACTGCTTTGTCTCAGGTGGATGCTTCGCAAATTTGCTCAGAGCTTAAAAACACAGAAGCAAAAAACAAGCAACATTGTCTCCGTCGCCTTGTCTCTCCTCCCTCCTGAGAGCTAACCACTGTCCTGAATTAAGTGTTTATCCCTCTGACGAATGTTGATTTAATTTTACTATGTGGGTGCTGCCGTGATCCGAATGTTTGTGGCCCCCAAATTCCTCTGCTGAAATCCTGCCCCCCAAGGCGGTGGTACTTGGAGGCGGACTCTGTGGGAGGAAGGGAGTCTCAGCAGAGACAGATCTGCTGGCACCGCGACCCTGGCATCCAGCCTCCGGAGCTGTGAGGAATAACAGTCTGTTGTGTGTGAGCCCCCCAGCGTGTGGTGTTCCGTTCCAGCGGCCCGAACGAGGACAGGTGCCTTTCCAGGGACTCTGTCTCGGGGTTCTCAAGCCATAGAGATGGCTTTGTACTCTCAGACTCATTCTGCGACTTGCTGTTTTGGCTCAGCGTAACGTTTCCTAACTCAGACCCTGTCCATACATGAAGCTTTCATTCCGTGATGCAGATACCTCATCATTTACTTACTCATTCTTCTGTTGATGGATGAATATCATTTACATTGTTTTTGCTCTTATAGGTCTTAGTGCTCATCGTTGTACACACCGTCTTAAATATTTGCACGAGTTCCGCTGGGATAGGGGTTTTTAAGTTGAGGATCGCCACCCATCGGTGAGTCATGACATGCCTCAAAAAAGGGAAAATGAATAGATGAGCTTAGACCAGAAAATATCCGTGTCTATAGCATATAATAAAGAAAACGATCTCCTGAAACGTTGGTGCCCTTCGTGGGTGCGGTTTTTCTGAGTTGCCATGAAAAATCTGTTTCTTACGGGGCGGGGGGCGCAGCTGAGCGGTAACAGGGGGCGCCCACCTTCCAGGTCGTCACAGCAGTGGGATTGCTGCCTGGGCGTGTGTGTCTTCACCTTCTGCTGCCAAATCGGTCGTGCCGACTGGCGAGTTTGTGTTTGAGGTTAGAAGGCTTCGTAACCTTCTGCTTTTCCCAGAAGCTAGTCCTGATGTATCTTACTTTGGGCCGATGTTCTTCGGGCTTGATTTTATGGATCTGCTGTTGGTGTTTTGTTGGAGAAACACTCATCTCAAAGACACACCGTTTAATTTCCCTGCTGTCGGGAGGCAGAATTAAGTTCTTCCTCTTTTTAAAAGAATGACTTAAGTAGGAAATAATGAATGCAAAATGCTGTCGCTAAACGCCACCAGATAAGCTGATGGATCGGCTGTCACTCGGGTCTCCCTATAAAGGGAAAGAAAATGATATTTCATTGTGTTCAAAAAATAAAAACAGCGCCGATGCATTCGATGTGTTTTGACGCTGAGTGATTCATTGGAGCGTGCTGATTTCCCCGTTAATAAAGGGGCCTTGCATCTCCCCCTCGATTAAATGGTCGCACAGCAAAGACGCTACTGTTCTCAAGAGCGCAGTCGTGAACTGTCTAAACACAGCACGATTACTCCCCAGCGTTGGGAGAGTTGGAGTCTCTCACATCCAGGTAGCAAACCGGCACTCCACAAATCGGTTTTGTTTGACTTGAAGACTTCCATTTGGGCCAACTTTAAGAAAATCAGGACATTTTACTTAAAAATATACATTCCGGGCATCTCTGGAGATGCGCCAGACCCCGCAGCACTCCCCCCACCCCGCGCTTCGGACGCCAGTCGCCCATCCAGGCTGTCACCTGGGCTTCCGACTGGCCCGCTGCAGGCCGGAGGTTCCCATAACACTCCTCTCTCTCCTCGCGGTCGATTAATTCGCGAGAGCGTCTCGGAGAGCTCGGAGAAGCATGTCACCTACTCGATCTCCAGCTTATTACGAAGGCTGCAGCCGAGGAACCGCCAGATGGAGGAGATGCACGGGGCAGGTCTGGGGACGGGGCGCGGGGTCTCCACGCCCTCTCTGGCTTGCCGCTCTCAAATCTCCATGCGTTTGCCAACCTGGGAGCTCTCCAAACCCTGTCCTCTTGGGTTTTTGTGGCAGCCTCATGACAGGCATGATCGATTAAAAATCATTGGCCATTAGTGATCGATTCAGACTCCAGCCCCTTCTCTCCCCTCCCCGGGGACTGAAAGTCCCAGCCCTCGAATCACATGGTTGATGCCCTGGCAACCAGCCCCGTCCTTGGGGCTTTACAAAAGTCCCCTATTAACGTAAGAAGACACCTTGACTGCTCTAAGAAATTCCAAGGTTTTAGGGACGCATACCAGAAGTGGGGACGACGACCGCATATATTTTTCTTATTGTAAAGGGCTTGCTGGTAGCTGGCATTTATCATTAAGCACACAGCGGGGTTTTCTTGTAGACGTGTCTCTTGTTGATACCACTTACTACCTGTGTGACCTTGAACGAGTTACTTAAACTCGTGCCTCCGTTTCTTCAACCTTCAAATAAGGAAATTTTTGTATCTGCCCGATAGGGCCATTGTGGGATTAAAGTATTTTATCTGCATGAAGTGGTTACAGCAGTGTCCCGCACAGAGGGAGTGACTGGAAGTATTTCCTGAACTAATGATACTAGGATCCAGCCCGTGTGAAGAGGCAGAGGGATGAGTTTCAAGATGAACGAGAAAGCTCGCTTCTTCGTAGCAGAATATTCCTGTATGATGAGTATGCAAACGACAGATGACCATGCTGAGAGAAACAGTGTAGAACCCGTCAGAAATAAGCACACGGAGACGATGTGCCGTGGAAAACGCCACGAACCTCCGCGGGCTTTCTCTCGAAGGGCGGATGAGCCAGGGCTGCCTCTGGGACCTGCACCCCTCTGCCGGCCCTTCAGGTGATGGCGACCCCGCACGCCCCACCCGCCACTGAGCCGAGGCCGAAGCGGCCCAGGGTCACCTGGAAAGGCTCTGGGGACCCAGGGGAAGGGGCTTTCGGGGGGCAGGCAGCCCGGGTGTGAGGGTGGCTGGCTCCGCGGTGGCCCCCTCCCCCGTCTCTGCCCCGCCTGTGAATTCGTCACATGACAGACTCTGTGCAGTGGGGGGTTCCTAGCAGCCCCCCCAGGGGATGAAACGAAGCAAACGATAAAGGGCGGCCCGGCCTCGCTGACCGCCGTCCTCGACCGTCTCTTCCCTCCGCAGAGACCCACCCCGGAGATGAATCCAAGTGCGGTGGTTTTGAAGATTTTTTTCCTCTAAAACCATATCTCTTAAACCCAAATAGCCAATTAGGTGAATGAAAATGGATCCTGGAAGAGAATTTCAAGGTCCGTTTTGCCTCTCTCCCCAGAAACTCTTTCGGATTCCAGTTTTACCTGTATCAAAGGCGCCCGCCACCAGGCACTAGCTTTGCCGGAGGCCTCGACCGTGATTTATTAAGGAGCAGAAATGAGAGGCTTAGGGGGGTCCGGGAGAGGGAATTGCTGTGGAATCCGCCGTTCGAGTCCTTTACGGCCTTCGGGGGAGCCGGTGGGAGATGTCTGATAAGGAGAAGCAGAGCTCGGTGTAGAAATTCCAGAGCGCCTGGGGCGGGGAACTGGAATCTGACCGGTGACCTGGGGGAGGGTCATGATCTGTCTCAATCCCGTGCAGGGGCGACAGGCTGCGGTCCTTGGGAATTGCGGTCTTTGGCGTCAGATCTGGGTTCAGAACTAGGCCCTGTTGTCTACTTAGCTGTGTGACCTCAGACAGACAGTTGACTCAATCCTTCCGTTCCTCGGTTTGTCCTCTGTGACGTGGGGAAGAGAAATCCATCTAAAGTGCCAGGGACAGTCAGCCCGCAGCAAATGGCCTCCTCAAAAAGAGAGAAGCGATGTTCTCGGTCGGAGCTAGGACCGAGGACTCTGTAAGGGGACTGCACCCCACCTGAGCTGGGACCACGGGAGGGGGTGTCTCTGTGGCACCTTTGGTCATCCTGTGCGAAATCATAATCGGTCCTGTCAGGGGAGCTGAGTTTCGGACACAGAGATATACCAATCTTTGTGTGGCATCTCCAGATACTAGTTTAAGTCGAGTGGGCCAAGTGAAGATGATCTGGGAATCGGAGGTGGCCCTGGTCTCCAGCTGTCAACTTGCAGACACTAGCCGACCCCTCTGAGGTGTGAGAAGGTAGACCAGGTGTCGGGGGTGGCTCTCCAAGTTCTCCTTATCTGGGGGTACATTCAGATCGTCACCCATTGTCAGCACCTCGTGGCGACCTCTCCCACTGAGAGGTCGCACCGAGACCCAGGACGCTCTGTGGAGTGTTCCAGGGACCTGTGTCTGCCTTGGGTTGGGGAGTGCCGATTCAATGGCCTCCATGGTCACCTATGGCCCCTGAGGGTCTCCTAAGGGGCAGTCCCGGGACCCCCACCCGAATCCTTTCAGAGAGTTGTCGGGAGCTGGGTCACTGTCACATCTGTGAACATTTTCCACTCTGTTTTCTTGGTAACAGTTCTTTCTCAAGATAGAAAGTAAATTTACCTTAAACAGAGATGGAAAATGAAGCATTTTCAACCAAAGCAGAGTTATCGCTATGGCGCCCACATTTTTCATTGTTGACAGATGCCATTGGAGCTAAATAACCCACTGAAACTGTAAGAAAAATGTTTGTTTTTTAAAAAAGTCTGTTAACAATGATAGTCTTTATTCTATTTGTTTTCTCCAGTGCCTTAGTGACAATAGACTAGGAGGCAGTTGTGTGTCATGAAATTGAGCCGAATCGGGAAGGGCAAGGCTGGCGGAAGCGTGCTTTTTTCCTGCGGTGATCTATTAAAGTCGCCTGCACCGTGGCTGGGAAACGTTGTATCTATTTGGGGGTGTCTGCTAGACTGAGAGAAGTGTCGTGTTTTCATGACCAGTCCTCCCCCTTCTCTTAAAGATGAGACTAGGTCTTTGTCCTCATTTTCGTACAAAAGACCCGGGGTCTGTAATAGGACAAAACACTCCTAACCGTTATTAGGATGATGTCTCAGCTTCCTAGTTTTCACGGAACGGTCTTCTTTAGTTTGTTCTGTGTAATTTAAAAAGGAATGCAAAGTCATTGTTGACAAATTGAAAAACAGTATAAAGAACCACTGTGAACACGTCTGCTCCCACTTAGTGTTCTTATTCTCTGAATTTATTATATTCTCTATAAACAATGTTCCCTCCCGCTTTTCAGGGGCTTAATATTTTATCACAGGCATTTACAGAGGTAATTGCAAACTTTTTGTAAGCCTTCCAATAGTTCCTCATTATTTCTTCATATGAATGTTATATACTTTACTTACTATCCCTAATGGGACAGTTAGGCAGTTCTAAATATTTTGCTGTATTAAATAATACTTGAATCTTCGTCTTTGACATTATGTCCTTATGTACATTTTCAGAAGTAATGGTACTGGTTATCGATATTTTTAAAGGCTTATTACATATTTTGGGAAAGTGCTTTTTAAAAACTATCAGCTAATACTTGTGATGATTAGTTTCATGCGTTGACTTGGCTAGGCGATAGTCCCAGGTTATTCAATCAAATGCTGATCTAGGTATTGCTGTGAGGTATAGTGTAGATGTGATTAATATTCATAATCAGTTGACTTTAAGCAAAGGAGATTATCCTAGCGACAGTGGTGGGCCTGGTCTAATCAGTCGAAAGGCCTTACGAGTAGAATGGATGTTACTGAGCGGTTCACTAGTGATGGGATCCCTTTTATTCTGCCTTTATTAGTATTTTTTTAGTAGCATTTGCTATAGGTAAATATCCTTTTTTTCTGGTGTGAAAATGCTTTTGCTTCATTTTCGTTCCAGAAGACTTTCCTTGGTAGGAGAAATCTAAGTTGGCGGTCATTTTTTGTCCGTACTTTGAACGAAGCATTATATTGTCTTCTGGCTTCCATTGTTTGTGTGGAGCAGTACCTGTGAGTCTAATTATTTTTACTTTCACAGTCATCATTCTTTTTTTCTGCAGCTGCTTTTTAAAAAGAAAAAATTCTCGAGGTACCACTTGGATACAGTAAAACACACCCACTTTAAATGTACGTTTTGATGAGTTTTGACACACGGATTCACCTGACCAATCAGCACCACTAGCAAGATGCATACTATTGCCATGGCAACTGCAGATTTCCTTGTGCGCTACCCCAGCCAACCTCCCCCTCCCTGGCTCCCTGGCAACCACTGACCTGCTTTCCATCTCTGCAGCGGTGATTGGCTTTTTCTAGAGTTCGACAGAGACGAAAGAGGTGTCTGGCATCTTTTGCTTAGCACGCTGTTTTGGCGTTTATCCGTGATGCTGTACGTATCCATTCTTCATTCCTCCCCCCACCCCCAGTGGTACAGATAGATTCGTTACCTGTTTGCACGTTCACGGACATTTAGATCGTTTCCTGTTTCATGCTAGGATGCATAAAGCTGACATGAACGTTCACATACAAACCATTGTGTGGACGTATGTTGACATTTCAGGTGGTTAAATACCCAGGAGTGGCATCACTGGATCGTACGGTAATTATATGCTTAATTTGGTAAGAAACTGCCATATTGTGTTTCAGAACGATCCTATCATTTTACACGGCCTGCAGCAGCTTAGGGGAGTTTCGGTTGCTCCTCAGTCTAGTCAACGTTTGCTATTGTCAGTGTTTAATTTCAGACATTCTAGTGACTACATAGGGGTATCTATTGTGGTTTTATTTGCATTTAAGCCTCTTTTCCTGTGCTTATTTGCCATTCACAGATCTTCTTTGTTGAAATGTCCATTCGAATCTTTTGTCCATTTAAAAAAACCAGGTTGACTGTTTTCTGATTAAGTTGTAAGAGTTTTTTTTTTTTTAATATTCTGGATACTAGTCTCTTATTAGATTTATTTTGCAAGCATTTTCTTCTAGTCTGGCTTCCCTTTTCATTTTCTTACCAATGCCTTTTGAAGAACAAAAGTTTTAAATTTTGAGAAGATGCAGTGTATCAATTTTTAATTTTAGAATTCATGATCTTTGTGTCTTATTTCTTTACCCTACCCGAAGTCACAGAGATTTTGCACTATTTTTCCTTGTAGTAGGTTTATAGTTTAGATTGCACGCTTAGGCCTACAATTTATCAGGGAGGTTGGGAAGCAGAGAAAATACACATGCTTGAGAGTGAGCAAGCCACGATGCAAATCAGAGCAAATAGGGTAAAGTGTAAATGAATCTGGATAAAAAGTAAATGAATGAATCTGGATAAAAAGCAAAAAAAAAAAAGTGAATGAAACTGAATCTGGGTATTCTTTATACTGTTCTTATTCTTGCAGCTTTTCTGTATATTTGACATTATTTTCAAATAAAGTGTTTACATACTAGAAAAGAAACCCAAGACTGCCTGAGAATGCCAGCATCACATTCCCCTGCGGGTCCATTTCTGTTGTTTTGAATATTCACGCTTTGACGGTTCATATGGCCTTGTCTCCTCATGTGTCTGGTTATTTTTCGTTATGTATCAGACACTGTGCTCTCAGAAGTGTTTGTGGAATCGGGTCCTGAGATGACCTCGCCTCTCTCCAAGGGGGTTTATGTGTGCTTCGCAGGTACCTGAGGACCACCAGCATTCTAGGATGCCAGTGTAAACTCAGATCACCTTAATCCACTTCCAGGAACTGACGTGATTTGAAAAAAATGGAGCCATAGCCTATTTCTCATTCACTCTTTTCCCCATGATGTGGCCTTGGGCTTTCCCAAACAAATTTGTTTGTGTGTGTGTGTGTGTGTGTGTGTGTGTGTGTGTGGTGGCGCTACAAGGCTACAAGGCAGCATGCATGTGCACGTTCATTAGGCCTCTGCTGCTTCGTGGGCTCCGAACCCCAGTATCTGCCCTCACCCCTGTGAGACTGCCAGAAGCTCTCAGCGCCTTAGCTGCCCTGTCTGATATAGACTCGTGCCCACGGAGATAAAGAGGCATTCATGTCCAGCTTCTCTTCCCAGGCCGTCTCCTGGATTCTAGCCCAACCCAGAGTCTTCACGTTTTTTGTTTTGTTTTTCCGATGCCTTCAGTAAATCTTCCTTACATCTTGACCAGCTTTTATTTTTGTGTCCTCAGCAGGAGAGCTGGTCGGGATCATCCAGGCAACCGTTACCGAAAGCAAGGGTCTCTCGCCTTGCTAATTTTTTTTTGTTGTTGTTAAGATATAATGGACGTAAAAGTTTAGATTAGTTTCAAGTGTCCGACACAATGGTTTAGTATTTGTTTATATTGTGAAACGGTCATCGCAATAAGCCTGGTTAACGTCCTTCACTGTACATGGTTACAACAATTTTTTTTCTTGTGATGAGAACTTTCAAGATCGACTCTCAGCAACTTTCAGACGTGCGGTACTGTAGGATTAACTGTGGTGGCCGTGCTGCACAGTCCGTCCCCTGGGCTTCTTTGTTTTATAACCGGAAGTGCTTACCTTTTGGTCTCGGTCACCCATTCCACCTACCCACTACCCCCTACCTTGGGACCACCGATCTGTTCTCTGTATCTATGAGATTGGTTTGTTGTTTGTGTTTTTAGATCCCACGTAGAAGCGAATCATACGGCATTTGTCTTTCTCTGTCTGACTTACTGCACTTAGCAGAACATCCTCGAGGTCCGTCCACGTCGCAGATGGCGCTTCCTTTCTTTTTTATGGCTAATATTCCATCGTATATACACACGCTTTTTCTCTATCCGCTTACCTATCGATGCACATTTAGGCTGCTTCTGGATATTGGCCCCGTGAACAACGCTGCAGGGAGCGTGGGTGCAGGTGTCTTCAGCTCAGTTGTTCTAAGAGCTATGCGAGAGTCAATCGTGGGGATAGAGCGTGGCTTACGTGACGGTTCCTGCATTGCTGGTCATTTAGTTTGTTTATCAATTTTTACTGTTTTTCGTAACGGTGTGTCAATCATATTTGCACATGACTCCCTGTGGACACGTGTAAGTACTTTTCTAGAAAAGTTTCCAAGAGTTGAAAATGCTAAGTCATTAGGGTTCGCATGTTTTAAATGTTTTGAGCAGCCAACTGTTTTCAAAAACGGCTGTGCTCCTCGATGCCCAGCCCGCGCTGCACGAGGGTTCTCGTTCCTGGGTGTTCTCCTCAGTGCCCGATACTGTACACAGTCTTTTAAACGTGGCCAGTTTGACAGGTGACAGTGATATCTCCTTATTGCCCCGATTCTCATTTCTGTGACCGTGAGCAGCATCGAGCATGTTTGCCTATGTTTATTGGCCGTTCGTATTTTGTTTTCTGTCGAATTCTTTTTCGCATCTTTTGGCTTTCAGTCGATTTTTCTTTATTGATTGATAGGTTTCCATTATATAGTTTGGATATGAATTCTTTATTTCTGTATCGAATGTCGTCTTTCGTTCATCACTTTCTCTCGCTTTTCATGGAGTCTTTTGTCTCACATATGCTTAAAATTGTATGGCAGTCAAGCGATCGATCGTAGATTCTACGACTGCATTTTATCTCTTACACCAAAATCCTGAATCTTGTCTCCTCTAATTTTCCCGATAATCCTGTTTATTTATTTACTTTTTGCGTCTCAGTGACTTGTACAGATACAAAATCCAGCGTTGGATCGTTTTTTGTTTTTTGTTTTTTTTGGTTCATTCCCATTTCCTGAGCTTTTGCAGCTTGCGTTTTACTTTCTCACTTTGTGGGATGAATTTTAAAAGAGCATGTTTGCCGACCTTTTTGCAGACTGTAAAAGGAGTTGTTTTCGCCATCGCATCTCTCTTCCTCCGATGATGATAGGATGCGGCCTCAGCACGGAGCGGTGACGGGACCCCGGGTCCAGCGCGGGGGCCGGTGGATGGGAACATGGCTCGCTGCGTGTCTGTCCACGCACAGACATTTCTCTCCCTCTCTGGGCCTCGATCTCCTCGGCCTCAAAACGAGAGCAATCCTCTTGCAATCTCTGAATTTTTTTTTTTTCCAGCTCTCATATTTTTATGATGCCATCATGATGAAATTTAATCTTTTACGAGATTCTTGTCAGGGTTCTGATGACCTTTGGCTTGAGAGTAAATTATACCTCGAAAACCAGGGGCATAAAAAAAAAATACTGAAAACGTTCTCCAGGGTAGTTATTTCCCGAAGGCCACGTACAGCACACGATTAGTCTGTCTGGAGACTCACCATGGAGCGACACGTGGAATAGGCGAGCGACACTTCATGCTGCGCTCCGTCCATCTCCAGCTCTCGGAGTTTGCAAGTGCATGTTGGTTCCTTAAACCCTGCCAGCTTGCGGGGGCAGGTGACCGTCCCCGAGCCCCAGCGAGTGCAGGAGTTCTCAGGCTCGTGCGTGCCAGCCCCGCTTGTCTCTGTGCCATGGCCGGCCACACTGCCCTTCTGGGTTGTCCCTGTCTTGTTAATTTCTGTTTGGGCAGCTTGTCCTAATCCCCTTCCCTAGGAACGGGGCCAGGCCCGACAGAAGACATCTCTTGTCCTTGCTGAATCCGCTATTGTTTGGCTTCTGCACATGGCTCTGGAGAGCTGAATGGAGCTTTCAAGTAGGGCTCGTCTGAACAGAGATCTCGGCCTCGGCTGAGACCTAGCTCGGCTGACGAGGCCCTGTTAGGAGGCCAAGGTTCTGTTTCCAGAATAGGCGGCGGAGCTGTCATCGTGACAACTTTACAGTTAAAAAGCGCTGCAGCCTGACTTTGATCTGGCGTCTAAGATAAAACGATGAGTTTAAAATAGGAGACTGGCATGGAATCCATCGCGAGTCTTCACAGCAGCAGCCAAGCAGAAAGATGGTGAAAGGAGACGCCTGCCTATACCAGGTGTGTGTGTGAGTGTGTGTGTGTGTGTGAGAGAGTGTGAGTGTGAGTGTGTGTGCACGTGCGAGATGTTCCTGGGTATCCCCGACATCCCACTGGGCATGAAGGCGATGGTGCGACCACTCCGTCTGTTTTGAAACCAAGCGCCAGCACTTAGCTTGGCCTCCTCGGTAATTTTTAAGGCCTTTCCTTGAGGCGTTTGCAAAGACAGAGCTGTGATAGCAAACATCTTGCTTAAAGCTTAAAAGAGAAAACATTTCTGTCATCTAGAAATCTGCTTATTTATCTCGTAGGAAAACATTTATAAACACAGTTTTAAAGAGACAGAAACCATTGCATTCTGGGAGAGCTCGTTAGAGTTCTCGGTCGGTCTGCTTAGCATCCATCTACTTTCCTGTTCCCTTTGCCATTTTTCCTCTTTAACAAGTGGACGTGGTGTCTCCTTTGATGCTCGTTTTCAATCATGACAGAAACTGTGAAATATCTCTAGGTTAACAAGTGCGATTTTAAATGCTATGTGCTGATACCTTTTTTTCCCCCTCTGCGAAGCAAATAAGAGAAGTTTCAATGAGTCTATGTTGAATTGGACTCATTAAAAACTTAAAATATACCTCAGCAGCCAAGGCCCTCCAGCAGTCTGAACAGAAGGTGCTCTATGTATTAAAAGAAGAAATAAGCCAGTTTGAGTTTAACAGAAGGCAACAAACAGCCATTGATGAGTCAAGGGGATCCTGGAGCGATTCCTAATTGGGTGTGGGGGGAGGGGAAGCCAGCACACATTTCAGGAGTGGGGACCGTGGGGCTGAGGGAGATCGAAGGGGACAGAATAAAGACCTGACGAGGGGGAGAGGAAGGGGAGGGAGGAGGAGAAAGTTAAGAACCGGGAAACACAAGCGGTAAACGCCGCCTTGGGAACCGAGGGGCCCCGAGCAAAGGCAGCACAGAGCTGACCAGGAGGCCTATCGCCAGGGACATCGGTGGGGATCACAGCGTGTGCTTGGCCGCTGAAGCAAATTGGATTTGAAATGCTGCCCGGCCCAGGGAGGCACGAGGGCTTTTAAAGGGGTTCAGAGGAATTCGCAAGGATATGTTGGCGCCTGGTGGTTTGAATAAGAAAAAATACTAATCAAAGAGAGAGAGAGAGAGTGTGAGAGAGAGAGTGAATGTGTGAGTGTGAGTGTGTGAGTGTGTCTGTGTGTGTGTGTGAATGAGTGTGTGTCCGTGCGTGAGTGCGTGAGCGTGTGTCCGTGTGTGAGTGCGTGAGTGTGCGTGTCCGTGTGTCTCAGAGTGTGAGGAGTGCGTGAGTGTGAGAATACGTGAGCAGAGTGCATGCGTGAGTGAGTGCAGAGGTGGAGCGTGTGTGTGCACAGAGCCGGTGTGTCCTGGAGGTGTGTGGAGGCAGGCCCAGGAGGTGAGTGTGTGTGTGTGTGAGGCAGAAGGGGTGTGGGGAGGTGTGTGTAGGAGGTGCAGGAGGTGCAGTGTGAGTGTGTGAGGTCCAGAGTGTGTGTAAGGTGAGTGTGTGTCTGGAGGTGAGTGTGTGTGTGTGGGAAAGTGTGTGTGTGTCTGCAGGATTTTTTTTTTTTGTACTGCTATGGCATCCTTATTCCTTCTTTATTTTCCGAGTTCCCTGAAGGTCTGACCTGACATCTGCCTGGACACGACAAAACGGTCCCCTGGGCTGGGCTGTTTTCAAGGCTGTGTGGGATTCTTTGGAAACAAAAGCGATGTGGAGGCGTGAGGTCCTGTCCTTCATCCGGCCCCTCCGGCCCCCGCAGCCCCTTGTGGTCGGACCTGGCCGTGTGACGATTCCTGGCCACTGTGAACAGAAGGTGCATGTGACTTCAGGCCAGTGCGTTTAGTTGTTGCGGTGGGACTTTCTGGAACTCTTTCCCGGGCGACCGGTCCTGGAGTGCAGTGACGTGTAGCGGACCAGGGATGGACACCCGTTTGTCTTCCGTCAAGGGCTAGATTGTAGGCGTCCTTGGCTTTGCAGGCCATGTCCCGTTAACCTAACCCTTCAGTCGCAGACCGAATCTGGCCGTGGTTTTCCTGACCTGTCGCGCAGAGCGCCCAGCTGGACACGGAGCATGACGAAGAAACTTGTTCTGTGAACACAAGGCCACTTGCTCTTCTGGGATGTCACCGGGCGAACCCCTAGACCAAGTCGGTTAGAGCTGCATTTCGATCGCCAGCTGTGTGCTAACGTGCGCTTCTCTGCTGGTCCCTGGGGGCAGGCGACACGGGCTAAAAGTGTCTCCTTGGGGAGGGATCCCGAGCTGGGGTCCTGAGTGGGCTGCGGGGACATGTGTTATTGTCGGGGACCTTGTCTCCGGTTGGTGTCTGAGGGCTGGAGGGTGTTGATTCTGCCTCCGCCCTCTGCCGTGGAGCCATCAGCCCTGACGGGAAGGTGGAGATCAGGAATTTTATTTGTGTTGAAATAAAATTCTGCGCACAAACAGCGCATCCTCTTCAGCCCCGCCATCGGTCACCATCGCACTGTGTTCATTGACAGGTCTGTCCCCTGCCCTCACGCCGCCCTCCTCCAAGGCAAGGCCTGCGTCTGCTCACCTTTGTGTCCTGGGCAGCTGACACAGGGCAGCACATCAGAAATTCTTGTGGCATCTCCAAGCCGGTGGCCGAACTTTGGAATTTCACTTATAGTGTCTGTAGCCAAATGCGTGTTTTCTAGCTCCTACATGAAAGCTCGCTGTCTCAGCTGAGAACGCCCCTCTGAAGCTCACCCTCGTCCGTTTCCTTTGGGGTGTCTGTTTCTCACCCTGAGACACCTGGGCCCGAGGCGCTAGCCTCCCCCGCCCCCAACCCTGCAGGTGGGTCTGCACCTGGAACCTGGGACCTTCCTTGGTCGGCTCCTTCTGAAGTTCACACGTATTTTGTGACTCCGAGGGGACTTTTTGTTCTCTCACTTGGTAACAAAGCTGCAGGGACAGCAAGTGACAGGAAGCTGGTATAAGGGAGCATCTGCCGGGAATGCATCTTCAGCTCCTGTCGCCCCTTGTTCCCGGGAGCTCTGCCTCCAGCCTCTTTTTCCTTCCGATGGTGCTCGCCTTGAGCATTCCTGTTGCCGCTCGTGTGTGCCCATTTGGTTCCCCCG
>NW_024348242.1:2724443-2739608 GCF_902729225.1 Pteropus medius | reverse complement strand
CGCCCACTGCACCGCCCCAGCCCTGCACCGCCCCCTGCACCGCCCCCTGAGAGGGGCTTCCCTCGCCGGCTGGGGCATGTCTGTCCTTCCTCGTGGCCTCGGTGCCTGCCAGATGGTGCTCGCTCCACGCTGGCTGACTTACGGAACGCATGGCTGTCCACGCAGCCTCGGCGTCCTCAGGCTGGGGAGGCCCAGGGCACCCACTCCAAGTCTCCAGTTGGAAAGTACACTGAGCCATACCTGGGAGGGGGCAGAGCCAGCCTCACCTGACCTGTGGACAGGGCCCAGGAGAAGTGGATCCCTAAAGGAGGTTCAGACCTGTGACCTGCAGGGAGGTGGTGGATGACAGGTAGGTGTCACCTCACGTGGATGGCACATTTAGAGGAAAGTCTGACTAAATAAGGAAGTGCGGGCAGGGGCCCCTGGCACGGTGCCTGGCTCACAGGCACATCATCGGTGGCGGTGGCAGTTTCAGTTAGTACTGTCAGCGCTGTCATCGTCCTCTGCGTTATGGCACTGTGTTTCATTGTTTTCTAGAACAAATGTATCAAGATGCGTATTCCCTTTAAATAGCTGTTGAACCAGGAAGAGAGGCAGAAGAAATAGGCGAATTCTCTCTGAATCTTTCTTTGTGCTGATGAGAAGAAACACAGGGCCTTGTTTCTAGAACGTTAAGAAAATATTTGAGAAATTAATTCAGCTTTTCTGTTACAAATCTTGAGTATAAAAGTGACTGAGGTTTAGCTCTGGGTTTTGTGTCGGCGTTAGTTGGACGTGTAACCTTGTCACCGACTGTTACACCTCGTAATTAAAATAATGTGTTTGAGTTAAAGTTTGGAAGGGCGGGGTGATGAAAAGGTATCAAAGGAAGAGAAATTTGATAGTATGAGCCTGTATATTATAAAAATTGAAAAGACTGACTTTTTATTTTGGTAATAAAAATTATTTTTAAACGAGGTTAAATTCACATAACGTAAAATTAACCCTTTTAAAGTGAACGATTCAGTGGCATTTAGCACATTCGTGGTGTTGTGCCACCCCCATCTCTATCTAGTTCCGAAACATCTCAAGTGGTTGCCCCAGCCACCCGCCCTCCCTTGGTGACCTGCTTTCCGCGTCTGCGGCGTGGCTGTCCCGGATGTTCCGTGCACGGACCGTGTGGCATTCTGTGCCTGGCGTCTTGCGCTCAGCATGGTGTTTTCAGAGTTCGCTCACACTGCGGCCCATGTCACTGCATCATTCCTGGTACGGCTGAAAGATAGTCCGTTGGGTGGACGGACCACAGTTTGTCCATTCACTTGTTGGTGGGCATTTGGGCGATGTCCACCGTGTGGCCGTCGTGAGTCATGCTGCCGTGAACCTCCGTGCACAGGTACCTGTCTGCGTCTCTGTGTTCTCTTTACAGGAAGCACATGCCTAGGAGCACATGCTGGGTCGTACGGTAATTCCACATTTAACTTTTGGAGAACGCGCCGAACTTTCCCCAGGTTTGACTTTGGAAAATAACGATAACACACGCCTCCAATCCCAGGCTCGAACGGCAACGGGGCCGGGTCTTCCAGGAAGCAGGCCTGTGTGGAGCTGGCCTCGCTTACAGGCGCAGCTCTGCGGGCGACTGGAACAGTATCTGAGGTTCTTTTGTCTCCTCGAGGCTCAAAGGACGGGCAGCGATCTGCGTGACACGTCGAAAAGCAGAGTTTCCCTCTGCACTCTGATCGGCAGTGGCTGGCAGACGGCAGCCTGTTAGGTTTGGAGTGCTAAGGGTGCTTCAGGAAAAGATGCCCAGAGACTTGTCATCAGACGTGAGACAGCGTCATCACGATCCTGAGTGACACCGGCTCCGTCCGACGCGGGCTCGCATCATCGGCTCCGTGCAGACGACGACGGTTCACGTCTCCACGGACTTCACACTGCGCTTCTCACCCGGCTTCGATCAAACCTGGATGTACACCCCCTTTTTAGAGTGCCATATATTACACTTTCACCGAAAGGTGTCCGAGTGGATTATGAAAAGATTCAAACTCAAAACCCATCTTCTCATAATTTAAAAAATTTATCGGGAGAAAACCGAGCCACGCAGAGAGCCAAGTAATACAATTATTCTGATTTACGGTGCATATTCGCTCCGTCTGGCTCAGGTCAGCCCTTTCCTTACGCGGGAGAGTTCTGAAGAGCCTTTTAGCTGAGATGGTTAACTTGTCCTTTACCCGATTCTTCTTAAGAAAATCCCTTAATTTTTTTCCCACTCTGACGCAAAATGGTTATGTTTTTGGTACTGGGACTCCTGTGTATTTCTAACTTTGGTTAATATTGACCAACTATTGAGGTCTTGGAGGGGGTAAAGTTCAAGCATTCTTAAGTGGTGGGCACTTTGGATTTTTAATTTGCTTCCTTTTAAAGTGTAGATAAAAGCATTTTGCTCTCATTAAATGGTCGAGTTGCTTTTTTGCAAAGAGAAACACCGGATCTTCTTGGCAGCTGAGGTCTGGGTGAAATGTCTATCTCAGACTAGCTTTAGGAAGAATAGAAACCCAGGCGTGAGCCCAAAAGGGGGTTTATTGGGAGGAGGCAGGATCAGCTCGTGAGATTCAGAGGCCTGTTGAGTGACGGAGTGGCCGGTCACTGAGGAACTGACGGATTGTCCAGTTATTGGATTCTGTGATCTCTGCCTGTTCCAGCTCTTTGTGTGAGCTCGGATAATTAACGCAGGGGCTGTGACAAATGGCCTTGTCTCCTAGCGGCTGAACATGGTCCGGTGGGCCTGGTTGGCTTTTCTGTCACGTCAAGGCGCCTACACCCAAGTCTAAGGAGTGGTCAGGGACCCGGTGGCTCCTGTCCTGTCCTCGTGCGGTCTGGAAACCAGCCTCGAAGTTGCCACGGAAACCCTGGGCGGTCTCGTAAGATGTTTTCAAAGCCGGGCCTTGAAAGGAAGTGGCTTCCGCGACCTCTCCCACGTGTCCTCAGACAGTGCGCGGAGACCTGGCTTCCAGGGAGGTGGGCGACGGCGGGCCGGACGCGAGCGTCGCTTTGTCACGTTTGTCGGGCACGTTTTCTGCCGTCGCGCTCGGTCCTCGGGCCTCGCAGACGCGGCCGTTCGCCTTTTCCTCCTTGCGTTTTGACAGCCAAGCTCACGTTTCCCTCTGAAGTTCCGTGGAAGTCGAATCATCCTTCGTGTGAGCACCGCTGGGCGGCGTTATTATTTTCGGTGTCGTCCGTGTCTCGGTCTTGCCTCTTCTGCTGTGAGCCCCGCGGTTCAGAGTGACCCCAGCGTCATGGGCTGGAGGCGTTCCGTCTGTCCGGAGAGGATGCGAGCGCTTTCTGTGTTAGCTCCTAATTTATGCAGAAAGTCTCAGCAAAGCAGGAGCGGAAAGAAACGTTCGCAACGCGGCAGACAGTAGCTTTCAGAACTCCAAAATAAACGTCGTGTCTACTAGGAAACCGACGTTAGGGAGCAAGACAAGGGAGGGCCGAGCCCGCAGGGAGCGAGTGGCGGAGCTCACGTGCCATCGCCCTGAAACGAAGCCGTGACGGACAAGACCCGTCCGCCCGGCGCGCGGTCGTCGGCGTCCGCCGTGCCGGGTGGGCGCGGCTGGGCGGTTCTTTTCCTGTCTCTTGTGAACGTTTCTTTCCGCTCCAGCCGCCCGGGAGCTGGTTGTTTTAGTCACTACGTTTGGGATGCTCCACTTCACAGAGAAACCTAAGAGATAAACTCAGCAGAGAAGGAAGAAAACCCTCCTTAGTCGTAGATGACAGTCCAGTCGACCATGAAGATACTGGTGTTAGGCACAAGCCCGAATCGAAGAATTGGTTTTATCGCATTTTTTTTTTTTGAGGAGGGGACCGATGTTGGTCCCGAGAGGCTTGTCCTCCCAAGTTGTGACAACACAACACCGTGTCCTCCCCAAATTACATGCCCCTAAGCGGGACGCTAGCCACTTAGCTCTGATTCTGAAACAGAGAAGAACTGGGACGTGGTCCCCCTGGACGGCCAGGCGAGCTTCTAGGATGGGGCTGGGGGAAGCGTCGTTCCGAATGTTTGTAAGGGAGGCATTTCAGGGAGGTGTCGTGCTGGCATTCGGGTCCATTTTCTGGAAAGATTAGGCTGCCCGTGGAAGAAAACCCTGGACTTTAAGAAATGAGGTTTGCCTGGCACTCGATACTGACTTATTGCTCTGCCATGTGTCAGTGAAGCATGGTTAAATGCCAGTGGAAGTCACCACCACTGAAATTATGAGGCCAGGAAAATAATGCCACTCGTGCGTCATAAAATACGGCATCCCCACGTCGCGATGGACTTTATACCATCATAATGCTGTCGCATTATACCATTTTTTTAAGTTGCAAGCTGAGGACGCGTAAATGAACTTAACCGAACATCAGAGAGAGTGCTCTGGCTCGGACAGTGGGGCCGCCCGTGGCTGAGCCTGCTTCTTGGCCGGACCTCGCGTGATGGGACTGTCCCCTTACTCGCCACTCCCATCACCTCGTCTGCATTGTCCTTTGCGTTCCCTCCTTGGCAGGTGAGCTTCGCGTGTCGAGGGCTCCGTTCTGCCAGCTCAGAACCCCCTGTGTAAGAGGCCCAGGTTTCAGTGTCCCCCGATTCTTGCTTGCGTCGTGAAGACCGCGGCCTGCGCGTTAGCACAGACTTTCTTTAGACTGTGACCAGTGAGACTGGTTAGGTGTCAGTTCCTTTTCTGACAAGCACACTCTGGTCAAGGGCCAGATCTTGGTTTGAATTCTAGTTTTACGACTTCCTGATTGTGACACTGTGGGCCAGTCGCTCAGCATTTCTGGGGCTGTCCCATCATGTGTCACTTGGCAATGACAGAGCCTAATCTCAAAGGGCCATGGTGAGATTTAAATGGCAGAGGCGCCTGGCTCAGTGCTGTGTGTGTGCCGGGCCCCAGAGGGGCGCTGCTGTGAACCACCCAGGCTCGGGGAGAAGCCACCCCGACTGTGGAGCACGACACCCCTTACTTCTCTAGTGGTCTCAGCAGTTGGAATATCCCCTTTTAGTTTATGCTAATAGAGAACCGGATGGGGTGACATCTCTGGGGTGGAGAGGGAGCACCCACACTTGCAGCGGGTTTCCGGGATGTGTGAGGGGTTATGGAAAGGGCCTGTGTCACGGAGCCTGGCTCTCGGGCTGGGGGCCGACCCATGGACACGTCTGCAGGCGGAAGACGGGGCTGCCACCCGGTCACCCTCTGCCTCCTGCTCGTCACTCCTCCTGTGAGTTTGTGCCTCTGTGTGTGTGTGTGTGTGTGTGTGTGTGTCTTGCATGGCATGTAGTGTATGCGTGAGTGCCTCTGTGTAGGACACGTGTGCTTGGATGTGGCAGACGTGTCAGCACCTCAGAGCCTTCGCCCTGCTGGTCCTCGTTCCTCATCACTGAAACAGCTCAGCTCTCACGCACCTGTTCTCAGACAGGCCCTTTCGCGGCTCCATCTCGGGGACCCCGCTCCCCGTCGCTCATCATTTTGTCGTCTCTGCATCTGTTGGGATAAGCTGGTTTATGCTGTGGAAACAAAGCACCCCCAAATCTCAGTGGCTTAAAACAACAAAGGTTGCTTCTTGCTCCCACTGGGGAGTCCCCGTTGAGGTTCGGCTGGGGACTGTCCACGTCCTGGCCTCTCAGGTGGCCGGCATGGTGCCCCGGCTTGAATGTCGCTGGTGCCCGCAGCCCCGGGAATAGCGATTCGCACTAGTAACAAATACTCTGGCGTGGAACAGACACTCAAAACGCGTTGGCCGGAAACGGTCACCCGGCCCCACCCAGCCTCAGGTGGGCCAGGAGCGCAGGCCTCACTGTGTCTAGAAGACGGGGAGCCGGGGTGTCTAGGGAAGGTCATCGACGACCCCCGCTTTTTGAGTGGATGCCCGTTTCTTGCTTTGTTTGCTTGCTGATTGTTCCCTTCCACGGGGGCGTAGACCGCAGGAAAGCAGCGGCCCCGGCTGCCTTGCCCACCACCGAGGACAGAGCTGGCTGACACACGTCTTACCGACCGCGTGAGCAACATGTCACGGTCCGGGACCTGACCCGAGGATCCGGGGCTGAGACCTGGCCCGAGGGTGTGCGTTTGCCAGACTCTGGCAGAAACGGGCGCTGGGTGTGGACAGCGGCTTCTTCCGATGTCTCCCTAGTGTGCTGGCCTGGGTGCTCTGGGGCAGGCCGCGCCCCCCATGTCCTGTTCCCAGGGGAAGCTCACACGCCTCCAGCGCTGTGCTCGGCGAGTGTGCTTCCCAGACCCCTCGCCTCTGTCGTCGGAGAAGGCGGATGTCGCCGTACGTCATTGCTGTAAGTGGAACCGGGTTTTCAAGAAGCCAGCTCCGCAGACACTGAGACGGAAGGTTCGGTGCCCAACCCGGGTTTCTCTTGGCTGGATGTCAGGCCTGAGCCCCAGCCCTGACCCCCGCCGGCACCCCCAAGCTGTGCTCTGTCTCCCAGCACACGCGCGCCCCGCTCAGTGGTGGTGGGTGTGCGGGATGTACTCGTGATGCCAAAGGTCCACTTGCCGAACAGCTGTCACATGGCACGGAGGCCCTCATTAGTGCGGCCGGGCTCAGCCACCAGAGCAGATGTCACCTTCCGTTCCGCTCTTCCAGGCCAATTAGCGGTCTTTCTCCTCCGAGGCTCTGACCTGGCGATGGCTCGCATCGGACCGCGTCGTCATCCGGAGTCATGCTCTGGACTCACGAACAGGGCGGACCCGCTGCGAAAACCAGATCGGTGTGGGGTGAGCACGGGACACGTCCGCGCCGCGGGGACACGGATCCGGTGTGAGCGCCGTCCTGCCTCTGTCCGTGTCACCCCTGCCGGAAGTCTTGCCCTGGCCCGGGCCGTCTTATGTTCGCACCCTGTGACTGAGTATGTGGGCAGCCTCGTGAGACCGTAAAAACGAAATCCAGCTTTTTACCATTGTCTCACACACGATTCTGGTTCACACTCGCTTCCCTGGCCCAAACTAGCTTCTCTTAGTCAAAAAATGGCAGGGTAGGTTTCGGCTCAATGCCCCGTAAAGAATTTCAGGAGTGAAATCCCTTTGTATGTGGTGAGTAGGTACAGTCAGCAAAGCAGAAGTCAGGAGTTGGGGCGTACGACCCTTTCTCATCGTGGTCCACTCACGACCGAGTTACTCTAGAGTAATTGGCCAATAAGAAAGATTTTGAGGTTGTCGTGCCTAATACAATGGGCCAGGGAGGAGGTGTGATGGGATCACTGGGCTTTAATTAATTGGCAATGGGAGAATTCCTGCTTTCTGAAGGCGAGCCCCTCGATTTACGCAGTGCGGGGCTCCCGGAGCCCGCAAATCACTGCTATTGAACTTCTGCCAGGCTGGCAGTCATTGAAAAGCCGCCAGGTACTCTGAAGGTTACGAGTTCCAGGCTCGTTTCTGACCCAGAAGACGGCATTCAGCATGTACTTGTGGGCTTGCCCTAGCTCTCCTTAATTCCAAGGTCAGTGAGGTCAGAGATTCTGATTGGGTTTGTTTTTGAATAACCCAGGTGTCTGTCTGTCTGTGTCTTTAATTTTTGTTTGTTCATTTGTTTGCT
Source organism: Pteropus medius (assembly GCF_902729225.1). Lineage (NCBI taxonomy): Eukaryota > Metazoa > Chordata > Mammalia > Chiroptera > Pteropodidae > Pteropus > Pteropus medius. The sequence continues at coordinate 2,732,054 of NW_024348242.1, read as the reverse complement.
CTCGTGGTATTGGAATAGTTCCCGCTGATTTGGAGATGCCTTGAGCTTGGGAGTGGCAGAATCAAGGTGGATTTTTACCACCTCCGAGAAGGCGGATAATCATCATCGTTTGCGATACGCCTTGGGAAAGTGGTCTTCGCTGTCCTGACTTGTTGTCAAGTTCATCGTAACAGTACCTGCCTTCAGAACGTTGGCACCGGATGCCAGGCGGACACACGTTGGATCCGCTGTACCGTGTGGCGCCCGTAGCTAACACACCGTACGGACGCTTAAAACTCATCCCGAGGGCGGATCTCACGTTACATGTGCTTAGCACAATTGAAAAAAAATTAGCATTTGCGAGTCCCAGACTAGTAATGGCTGAGGAGCTGGTATCACGCTAACACTCCCACAGTTGACGAGCATGAACTCTGGATGCAAAGCAAAATTGCCCCGCTGTGGGATGTCGGGAGCGAGCCGAGTCACTGTCCCCCGGGGCTGACGGGCGGCCCAGGGCAGGGGTGGAACCTGGGAGAGCCTGGTGTTCTCCAGGCCCTCGGGGCGGCCAAGGTGCCAGAGACCAGGGTCCACGTCGGGAGGGAGTGGGCAGAGGCCTGGCGGGCGCGGACGGCCGTGACGTCCTCGCGCACAAGGACCAGCACGTCACACTGAGGAAGCCAGGTCCGTGATGCTGCGGTGGGGCCTGAGGCCCCGGGCGCACTCGTCCAGGACGCGGTCACGCAGGGCCTCCCGCGGGCCAGGTGCTTCACTGGGCGTCGAAGGTCGAAGGTCGTGCGGGGGACAGGAAGGAACATCCCGGCCCCCGTCGCCTTCAGCCAGCCCATCGAAGAGGCAAGAAATGAACGATGGGGCGCCCTGTGGTGTTGGGTGCTGCAGGGCGGGAGACGGCCTTCCAGCAGGGGCGTCGGGGGGACCTCGCGTGGAGACAGCGTTTCAGGCAGGTCCTGGAGGGGAGGGTGAGAGGTGAGGTGTCGAGGTGGGGGTGGCCCAGGTAGACGGGGGCGCCAGTGCGAGGGTCCGGGGCAGGATCGTGCCCGGTGCTGGAGGGCCTGTGAGGGGCCAGTGCAGACACCGGGGGACGGTGGCAGCGAAGGTGCTAAGGGGGGCCACGGGGACACGGCGGCGGGCCTGTGGGGCCTCGTGGATCTTTGTGAGATCGTTGGCTTTCATACGAACGAGCCGAGAATCCCCCAGGGTCTGAGCAGGAGAAGCAGCGGGGGCCGGGGGGCGGGCGGCTGGTCTTGGGCAAGAGCAGAAGGTCGGTGTCACGGTGGCTGCTGTGGGACCTCGCCGGGGCTCTTGGATGAGCAGTTGGGTATACGAATCGGGGATTCGGGAGCAAAGCAGACGTCACATCGCGGTTCCTGCACCTTCTCTCCGCCCCCGTGGAGGGCGGGGACTTCCCTGAGCTCGTCTCCGGCCGGCTGTGGTCTCTGTGTTTCGCTCCGGGCGAATGTGGGCATTCTTCTGATCTGCTGGCAGCTCATCTCAGGCCTGATCTTTGCTGGCTCAGCCACGAGCACAGCGCTGGCCAGCTAACGGTGACGGTCCCCTCGACTGAGACACAGGTACCCGCCTTTGTGGGGATGTTGCTTCTGTACACAGCAAGACAACCGCAGGACTGGGAATAAGTTGGTGCCGACTGCAGCTGCCAGCTGGCCCCTGGTGACCGGGGTAGCCTGCAGGGAGCTGGACGTACAGGTGTGCTCTGTGGCCACCTGGAGGGACCCAGCCAGGCAGCATGCACAGGGTGCGATGCTGGGGCCCCAGCCTCCCAAGTAGCTGCTCTCACTTGGGGGGGCCAGCAGCCCATCAGGCAGCAGACGACCCCCCGTTTGGTGAGGCCCTTCCTGGCCCAGGCACAGTCGCCTTGTGCCACACGGCAGGAGGGGAGGTCTGGCTTCGACGCGGACTCTTTGGAAAGTGGTTTGAAGTTGCCGTGTCTGACTCTGCCCTTCGCTCCCGTTGTTGTGCCCCTGGGCACAGCCGCCCTCGGTAAGGGTGCGGGCACACACACCGAGGGCGTGCCACGCTCGGCCTCTCCACCCGGCTCTGCGCTCAGGCCCGTGGCACCCGGGGGGCCCTTCGGGGCCGTGGGACCTGCCCCAGCCGGTTTCCCTGTGCGCTGGTCACCGCTTCCCTGTCGGGCGTGCAGGAGGCCTGTCCTCGCTGGTCCCCCTGGTCACACGGGGCCCAGGGCTGGTTCTGTCCTCGCTTCCCGGCCAGAGCATGGCACTGTCAGGGGGACATTGTCCCCTTTGGGTTGGGGAGCAGACACTCCACGGGCAGGACAGAGCGAACAGCGCACACCGTGTGTGCGACGGGGAGGCCAAGGGTCGCACGTGGTCACACGTGGGGACACGCAGACTGTCCCTGGAGGGTCGATGAGACCACCCGTACCGTGGGTTGGCTGAGGGCTTGGGGTGACAGCGTGGAGGGAAGACGTTTTGCTGTTTTCTCATTTGAATATTTTGAGTGTCGAATCCTGGGAATGTATTATTTACTCAGAAATTGCCATCATGCTCTAAATCGAAACGCAGGTGCCCAGCTGTCCTCGGGTGCGGCTGGGGATGTCCACCCCGAGTCCCCCGGCAGAGCTAGCGAGATCCGACGGGTTCTCACGGCGGCCGCGGGCGTTTGTCTTTCCCCTAAGGACGTCCAAACGACGTTTTATATGAGAGTTTTCCTCAAGGTCGGAGATAGGAAGAGACGGGGACGACCCCGAGAACTGTACTGGGGACGTCGGTGCAAGACGCCGCCCGCGCCATTTCCTGCAAGGGCTTTTGGGGCCGTTGCCAGAAAGACAGAGGCAGAGGGAAGGGAAATTAATCGTGGCAATTGTCTTCGCTGTCTCCGGCTTGTCATGGTGATGCCGATAAAATCAAACGGGCTGGAAGGGAGGCCGAGTTGTTAGCGTGAGGAGCGGCCCTGGGCCTGGCAGTGAGGAAGCGGCGGTGCCCGCGTGCGCGCTCGTTAGCAAGATTTATTGTCTTCGGCTCTGGGAAAGTGTCGGTAAGCAAAAATAAGGTCACCCGTGCCCGTCTGCAAGGTGCCGTAAAATATTTAAAAACGGAAAAAGAAGAATACGATACTGTTTGCCCGCGGCTGGGAAGTGGGGCAGTGAGCCGGCTGACTCGTTAGGAGTCAGACGGAGGAGAGTTTCGTGGAGTGTTTATGGCAGAAAAATGCGTTTGAGCTTCCAGCAAAAGGAGAGCAAAGCAAACGGGAGGAGTGAGCAGCGGTAGCTTCTGTTTTTAAGGAAAACATTTCTCGAGGAGGAAAAAAGAAGTATGGAAAATAGAACACACACGCGTCTATGCGCTCCCCGCTTCGTTAACTCTCATCGTTTGGCCTTGTCGTCTTTAAATTAAGAACAACCATTACAGACGTAATCGGAAGCCTCACGTGCCGCTTGCTGACTCCTTTCCCTCCCCGCCTCCCTGGGTAAGGTCAGCGGTACCTTCACCGTGCACATTTCTGTAGTTTTCACGTTGACATTACGAAATACGTCCGCGCAAGCATTTACCATGTTTGTAGAAAGTATCGTACCATGCGTATCCTTTGTAATTTGATTTTTCCCCTCATTGCTTTTTTCCTTAAAAAGTCGAGTTATACGATTTGTCCTCTCTGAGTGTACAGTTCGGTGGTTTTTAGTATATTTATAAAGTTGTGGCATCGTCCCCACTGTACCCACGGGCAGTCGGTCACCACCCCCCAGGCCTCGGCGACCACTGATCTGCTTCCTGCCTTTCTGAATTTGCCTACTCTGGGCGTCCATATAAATGGACTCGTGTATCATATGGCCTTTTGTGGCTGACTTCTTTGGCCTACATTAATGCTTTCAAGGTTCATCCATGTCGTGTCAGTATTTTCATTTTTTATGGCCAGATACTATCCTCTTGTGTAGGACTAACGCATTTTATTTATCGGTTCGTCAACTGATGGACAGTTGGGTTGTTTTGCCTTTTTGGCTACGATACAGAAAGTTGCTAGAAACATTTGTGCCCAACTTTTTATGGAAACGCGTTTCCTTTTCTCTTCAGTATATACCTAGAAGTGACATTTCTGGGTCACACGGTAATACTGTTCAATTTTTAACCAAACCGTTTTCCAAATCAGCTGCACTGTCCTACATTTTCACTAGCGGTGCATGAGGGCTACGATTTCTTCACATTCTCGACTATGGATTTTGGTCTGTCTTTTTTTTTTTTATTATTATTATAACCATCCCAGTGTTTTGAAGTGGCATCTCATTGTGGTTTAGATTTGCGTTTTCTTAATGAGTAATGACGTTGAGCATGTTTTTTGTACAAATTTGCCATTGGTGTAACTTCTTTGGAGAAATGTCTATTCAAATACTTTGCCCGATGATAATTTTTTTTTAATTGTTGAGTCGTAAACGTTCTTTATACTTTCTGGATATTCATCTTTCATCAGCGGTATTTCCTCCCGTTCTGTGGGCTGTTTTCATTTTAGTGATTGTTTCCTTTGAAGCACCGAAGCTTTTATTTCTGACGAAGCTCAGCCAGCTTTCTATTTTTGTGTATGTGCTTGTGCTTTTGACACCATATCTGAGAAAGCATTGCCTAAATCGGGGTCACGAAGGTTATCGCCTACGTTTTTTTCTAGCTCTTACGCCCAGGTCTTCGATCCACTTTGTATTCATTTTTGGGTAGGGTGCGATGTGGGGTTCCACAGTCGTTCTTTTTCTGTGGATGTCCCGTTGTCCTAACACTATTTATTGAAAAAACAAAAACATTCTTTCCCTCGTTGAATTGTCTTGGCGTCCTTGTCGAAAATCAATTAATCATAAATGTAGGGGCTTAGTTCTGGACTCTCAATTCTATTCCACGGATTTATATGTCTGTTCTTATGCTAGTACCGTACCGCTTTGTATACTGTAGCTTTGTAGTAAGTTTTGAAATTGGGAAATGTGAATTTGCCAATTTTATTTTTCTTTTCAAAGGTGTTTTCGACTATTCTGGGTCCCTTGAATTATCATATGGATTGTGGGATCAGATTGTTAATTTATGTGTAAAAGGCACCTAGGATTTTGATAGGGATTCTGTCGAATCTGTGGATCAGTTTGAGGAATATTGCCATCTTCATATTGTCTTCTAATCCAGGAACATGGATGTCTTCATTTATTTAGGTCTTTTAAAATTTCTTTCAACAATGTTTTGTAGTTTTCTGTATGTAAGTCTTGAACGTTTGTTAAATCGATTCCTAAGTATTTTATTTTTCTCGGTGCCATCGTAAAGGGAATTTTTATTTTATTTTATCTTGGGATTATTTATTGCTAATGTATAGAAACACAATTGATTTTATTATTTTGATCTTATATTTTACAACCTGATGAACAATTTTTTTTTAAGTTCCGATAGTGTTTTTTGGAGGAGAGAGGTGTATGTGTGTGTAGGCTCTTCAGAATGTTCTACATAAATGTCACGTCATCAGTAAATAGTTTTAACTTGTCCTTTCAAATTTATTTCTTTTCCGTGCCTAATTGCCCTATGAGAAACTACATCAAATACGCGCATGTTTGCACACGGGTCTCCTAGACTCTGCTCACGTCTCTTCTCTTGTTTTTTTCTTCCTGTTTCTTAGGCTGGATAATCTCAACTGATCTCTCTTAATGTTCGCTGATTCTTTCTTCTGCTGCTCTAATCTGCTGTAAAAACCCTCTAGTGAATTTTCCATTTCAGAAATTGTCCGTTTTCACTCCAGAATTTCTACCTGGTTCTTTTAAAATAATTTGTATCTCCTAATTGATGTTCTATGTGGAGAGACATCATTCTCAGACTTTTTGTTATTTCTATAGACAAAACTTCCTTTAGTTCTTTCCACATATTTAAAATATATGCTATAAAGTCTTGGTCTACCAGTAATGACATCCGGACTTCCTCGGGGACTGTTCCCAGTCACTGCTTCTCCCCCTCTGCCAAGGAGTGGTTTTCGTTGGGGACTAAACATTTTTTTTTAAATGATATAATGTAGCAACTATGGACATCAGATTCTGTTTTCCTGGATTTGTTGTTGCCGATAGGTTTTTGTTTGTTTGTTTGTTTTAGTGAATTGCTTGAACTAACTCTGCAGTGTGTGTGAGTTCTCTGTCCTGTGTGGCCCTCGAAACCTATGCTTGGTCAGCTTGGAGGTCAGCTCACGAGCGGTCAGCGATTTCCTTAAGCGCCTCGAACCGACACATTTCCAAGCCTTTGGCGGGGCTCTGTGCATTCTGCTTCCGGAAGGAAAAACGACCGATACTGGAGACGGTGCTGGCTGTTCTGCGTGCCCCACTGGGCCCGTTCTGCGCCCTTCCCTTCTCTGTGTCAGAAGACCACCTCGACGTCAGCTGAGTCCCCTCGACCTCTGGCTTCGGTTGAGTCCAGCCAGTGGGCGATGCCTCGGGAGAGGTGGGGGCACAGAGGCCAGAGCACTCGTCCCTGTGTTTCCCCTTCACCCCATCGTGGCTCAGCAGCGCTGGCTCTTCTCGCCGTGGCACAGCTCCTGGCTGGCAGTCCCCCGTCCCAGCTCTACCAGGTCCTTGTGACACCTCTCCTTGCCTTGGCCTTCAGGCCCTGGATTAATAACGGCGTCCTGCTGGGGCTGATTCCGGGTGTTGGTTACCATCAGCCTGTCTCCACGTCTGTAAATTGCCTCTTTTTACATTTTATCGCATTCTATCCTCGCGTGTGTCTTCCGGTTCCTGGAAGTCCCCTGGCCGATACTGTCATGTGGTAAAAGTATGTGCGGACGGTCTCCTACTGGAGCTTTTGCAAATGTCATCCTAAGCTCCAGTGCTCTAGCCTCTCTGTCTGAACCCATGTAACGAAATCGATGTTCTTTCTTGGGGATTGGGAAGTGCTGCTGGAGTCTTCCCACTAAACAAATCTTTATTTACAGTCATTAGATGGTGGGCCAAGGCACAAAAGTGCAAGAGTATATATGAGAGGAACTTTCAACAACTGGGTTTACATTTGATGAGAAAAACAGATTTGAATGAACTCGTGCTTACACACAAGGGAACTCCCTCTAGGATGTGGGAGTGTTTCATGGTGCCCAAGAGAAGAACCATATAGAAGAAAGATATTTATTCTTTATTTTCATCTTGCCCTCATCCTTTTATGCTGATGCTTTTCTTAGTCTTAGTCTACCTGGTGGAAGAAGCCACCACGCAGTTGCGAACATTTCTTATATCTTTTTGAAAAAGCAGCCCAGGCCAAGTTTGGAATTTTCTAGTAGGATGTCACATCCCTGGGGACTGTCCCTTGTCCAGCTGAGGTAGCGGTCACCATGAGTCCAGAGCCAGGGTGAGGGGCGGGGTCTCGTGAGAACCCCCACGGTGGGAGGGTATGCGGCACAAATTCCCAGAAGCATGAGCGGGAAACACAGCTCGCAAGATGTCTACTCAGAGGCCAAAACCCAAACACATTTCTCAGAGACCAGAAACACCTGCGGGGCCTGGGACACGAGATCTGAACGACGTGGTCCAGGCCTGCTGCAGAGTCCGAACCCCGCGCAGCACTCGCTCCTCCAGATGGTGTTGCCGCTCGGGAATGTGGGATCATGTTGCCTGGTCTTCCAATTTTTCCAAAGAAGCCAGAAATACCA
>NW_024348242.1:2692944-2724432 GCF_902729225.1 Pteropus medius | reverse complement strand
TCTTCTAATCCAGGAACATGGATGTCTTCATTTATTTAGGTCTTTTAAAATTTCTTTCAACAATGTTTTGTAGTTTTCTGTATGTAAGTCTTGAACGTTTGTTAAATCGATTCCTAAGTATTTTATTTTTCTTGATGCCATCGTAAATGGAATTTTTATTTTATTTTATCTTGGGATTATTTATTGCTAATGTATAGAAACACAATTGATTTTATTATTTTGATCTTATATTTTACAACCCGATGAACACTTTTTTTTTTAAGTTCCGATAGTGTTTTTTGGAGGAGAAAGGTATATGTGTGTGTAGGCTCTTCAGAATGTTCTACATAAATGTCATGTCATCAGTAAATAGTTTTAACTTGTCCTTTCAAATTTATTTCTTTTCCGTGCCTAATTGCCCTATGAGAAACTAAATCAAAGATGTGCATGTTTGCACACAGGTCTCCTAGACTCTGCTCACGTCTCTTCTCTTGTTTTTTTCTTCCTGTTTCTTAGGCTGGATAATCTCAACTGACCTCTCTTAATGTTTGCTGATTCTTTCTTCTGCTGCTCTAATCTGCTATAAAAACCTCTAGTGAATTTTCCATTTCAGATATTGTCTGTTTTCGCTCCAGAATTTCTACCTGGTTCTTTTAAAATAATTTGTATCTCCTAATTGATGTTCTATGTGGAGAGACATCATTCTCAGACTTTTTGTTAGTTCTATAGACAAAACTTCCTTTAGTTCTTTCCACATATTTAAAATATATGCTATAAAGTCTTGGTCTACCAGTAATGACATCCGGACTTCCTCGGGGACTGTTCCCAGTCACTGCTTCTCCCCCTCTGCCAAGGAGTGGTTTTCGTTGGGGACTAAACATGTTTAAATGATATAATGTAGCAACTATGGACATCAGATTCTGTTTTCCTGGATTCGTTGTTGCCGATAGGTTTTTGTTTGTTTGTTTTTTTAGTGAATTGCTTGAACTAACTCTGCAGTGTGTGTGAGTTCTCTGTCCTGTGTGGCCCTCGAAACCTATGCTTGGTCAGCTTGGAGGTCAGCTCACGAGCGGTCAGCGATTTCCTTAAGCGCCTTGAACCGACACATTTCCAAGCCTTTGACGGGACTCTATGCATTCTGCTTCCGGAAGGAAAAACGACCGATTCTGGAGACGGTGCTGGCTGTTCTGCGTGCCCCACCGGGCCCGTTCTGCGCCCTTCCCTTCTCTGTGTCAGAAGACCACCTCGACGTCAGCCGAGTCCCCTCGACCTCTGGCTTCGGTTGAGTCCAGCCAGTGGGCGATGCCTCGGGAGAGGTGGGGGCACAGAGGCCAGAGCACTCGTCCCTGGGTTTCCCCTTCACCCCATCGTGGCTCAGCAGCGCTGGCTCTTCTCGCCGTGGCACAGCTCCTGGCTGGCAGTCCCCCGTCCCAGCTCTACCAGGTCCTTGTGACACCTCTCCTTGCCTTGGCCTTCAGGCCCTGGATTAATAACGGCGTCCTGCTGGGGCTGATTCTGGGTGTTGGTTACCATCAGCCTGTCTCCATGTCTGTAAATTGCCTCTTTTTACATTTTATCGAATTCTATCCTCGCGTGTGTCTTCCGGTTCCTGGCAGGCCCCTGGCTGATACTGTCATGTGGTAAAAGTATGTGCAGACGGTCTCCTACTGGAGCTTTTGCAAATGTCATCCTAAGCTCCAGTGCTCTAGCCCCTCTGTCTGAACCCATGTAACGAAATCGATGTTCTTTCTTGGGGATTGGGAAGCGCTGCTGGAGTCTTCCCACTAAACAAATCTTTATTTACAGTCATTAGATGGTGGGCCAAGGCACAAAAGTGCAAGAGTATATATTAGAGGGACTTTCAACAACTGGGTTTACATTTGATGAGAAAAACAGATTTGAATGAACTCGTGCTTACACACAAGAGAACTCCCTCTAGGATGTGGAGGTGTTTCATGGTGCCCAAGAGAAGAACCAGAGATATTTATTCTTTATTTTCATCTTGCCCTCATCCTTTTATGCTGATGCTTTTCTTAGTCTTAGTCTACCTGGTGGAAGAAGCCACCACGCAGTTGCGAACATTTCTTATATCTTTTTGAAAAAGCAGCCCAGGCCAAGTTTGGAATTTTCTAGTAGGATGTCACATCCCTGGGGACTGTCCCTTGTCCAGCTGAGGTAGCGGTCACCATGAGTCCAGAGCCAGGGCGAGGGGCGGGGTCTCGTGAGAACCCCCACGGTGGGAGGGTAAATTCCCAGAAGCATGAGCGGGAAACACAGCTCTCAAGGTGTCTACTCAGAGGCCAAAACCCAAACACATTTCTCAGAGACCAGAAACGCCTGCGGGGCCTGGGACACGAAATCTGAACAACGTGGTCCAGGCCTGCTGCAGAGTCCGAACCCCGCGCAGCACTCGCTCCTCCAGATGGTGTTGCCGCTCGGGAATGTGGGATCATGTTGCCTGGGCTTCCAATTTTTCCAAAGAAGCCAGAAATACCATTTTTTGGGAGGTGGGAGTGGGGAGGTGTGGTTTGTATGGATTCTCTGCATTTAAAAATATCGGCAGTTAATTCAGATTTCATAAAATGTGGTGGGGGGGATGGTGGTGGTTAATGAAGTATGGCTGTCGCCACGTGCAGCCCACGTTGTAACCTCTGCGTCTCTGCTTAACTTTCCTAATCGAGCGGAGATGCAATAAGGAACCTCTGTTCGTGGACTGTTCCCACTTGTTGCAGTTCAGGACATTTTTGAAGTCGCACGTAGAAATTGGTTGATGGGAAGTCAGGAAATCAAATCGATGAGGAGAGACAGTTTCGAGTCCAAACGATGACGAATTCTGCTCTAGACCGGTGGCTCCTCAGTATTTTCAGACCTCGGAGTGGCAGCCACTCCCTGCTTCGTCAGCCAGAACTGTTCCTTCCACAGCAGGCTCGGAAAGAGAGCCGTGCCACCTCTGACAAGACAGAGACAAGGAGGCGGTGCCTGGCTGTCGTGACGTCGCGGAAGGAGACGATTCCGAGCGCTGGCCATTAGATTACGTTGAGAGGAACAGCATGACGGGGGGCGCTGTCCGGAGGAGAAGGAGGGTGTGCCGAGGGACCCCAAGCCGGGGGGCTGTAGCTGTGGCCTGTAGTGTGGGCCCATTCTTCAGAGAGTAACCTGAGGCCAGCCTCTTCCAAGAAGCCTTCCCTGATGTGCCAGTTTCTGTCTCCTCCCGACACTTGTCCCTCAGTCTCAGGTTTCACTAGACACGTGTTCCTCTGAGGTCTCACTTAAACTCGTTTGAGGTTCACCAATTTGTTGAACAGAAATTTAATGAATACACCTGCGTCCCAGGCAGTGTTTTAAGTGCTGGGCACACAGTAGTGAGCGAAAGAGGTGGAAAGCCCTGCCTCCTGACACTTTGTGCATGCGCGTGCGTGCGCGAGAGGGAGGGGCTGGGGTCCCCGACTTCGCACGCTCGACGGTGGGAGCTGCGGGGTGGGATTCTGAGTGGGTGGTCAGAGGAGCCTTATCGAGCAGGCGACATTCGAACGGAGAGTTGATAGACCTCCCTTCTTATTCAGCACCTTGCGTTCGTGCCAAGGTCTGGGATAAATTTTTCTCATGACTTTTTTTAAAGCTTAATATAGATCAACTCATTCATTCAACAAACATCGGCCGAGGATCCGCTGGGCTTCTGTTCGCCCTTCCGGTCTCGGCCCGGATGTCAGCGCCTCCCACAGCGGTGCCCGCAAAGCCTTCATTGTCTCCTATTGGCATCTAGCTGCTGTTTTAAAATGGAAAACGACCAGTTTAAAATTCTATATCCATCATAAAATAGGTGTAATATGAATATATTTTTTAATTTTTAAAAATTGAAAAAATGATTTAGCTTTTTAAAAATAAATACAATTCTTTGATTTTATTTTTACGATAGCATGTAGCGTGAGCAGGACTTCCCTTACTTATTTACTTGACTAATAAGACAGGGGTCTCATCTGTTTTGTCCAGCAATAAATTCTCGGTGCCCAGCACGTAACAGGTGCTTAATAAATGTCACCAGATAAATGAGTGAATGTGCCAGGGGTTGTAGTGACCATGCTGTGAGAAGAAGTTTTGGCTTTTGAAGAACTTACGTTCACGTGTCCAGCAATCATGCTCCTTGGTATTTACTCAAAGGAGTTGAAAACGTCCGTTCACGAACCAAGACGCCCCGCAGGGGGTGAGCGGATAAGTAAGCGGTGGTCCGTCCAGGCAGCGGAATGTTACTCAGCGGTGAAGGACATGGGCCATCAAGCCACGAAGAGATGTGGAGGGACCTCGGATGCCTGTGACTAAGGGAGAGAAACCCATCCAAAAAGGCTACACGCCGTGTGATCCCAACTGTGTGACATTTTGGCAAAGGCAAAACCGTGGAGATCAGGGATGCCAAGGGCTGCGGGGAGGGGTGACCGGGTGGAGCACGGGGGCCGGGGGGTTTAGGGCCGTGAAAATAGTCTGTGTGAGACCATAATGATGGACGCATGCCATTACAGTGGCCCAAATCCGCAGAACCTACGACACTGAGGGGAAATGGCGAAGCCTGCCCTTTAGAGGGTCTGGCCTTTCACAGAGATCCTGCCCCTTCGCCCAGAGCCTGGCTGCCACTGTACCCCAGCCCGGCGCGCGGGCTTAGCAGGGTTGAAGTGCTGGTAATGGGGGGCCTTCCACCCCTTTTCTTGTCTCACTGGTTCTTCACCCAAAGGTAAGCTGAAGACCTGATCTGACAGGACCGAGCATATTTTCCAGGCGGAGACTCACCAGGCGGATGCGTGGAGGGTGCCTGTGACCGCCCGGGGGCCTGGAGGTGGCAGCTGGGAAGTGGGGGTGACCGAAGCTGAGGACCGAACGCCTGAATGCCAGAGGTTCCAAAATGCCTTTGGAAACCCGGAATTCAGCCCTTCACTTTCCTCTCTTTGCCTTTTCTCCGAAGATGCTCAGGATGTGGGGGTTCCCTGCTGGGGGTTCCACGCGTGCCCGTCAGTCCCCCCATGAGGCCAGGACCCATGTTCTTCCCCACGTGAAACAACCTTACGCGTCGATGCTCAAGGGTTCAGAGCTCCATGCGCCACACGCGGGCTCGGCTTGGTAGGGGCTGCCGGCCTGGTGGGCCCCGGACTGCTCCGGACCTGTGTCTGATGGTTCGGGTGTCGTGACGGCGGGTGTTCACAGTGCTGAGCATTGCCCGCGGCGCTCACAGCCGCTCACCCGTTCGTTCCACCCTCTCAGCTCCCCTGGCAGTGGGCAGGCGGTCCTTCACAGTTTCTGGGTGAGGTGACCGAGGCTGGACAGGCATAAACGCCTCGCCCAGGGCACAAGGCTGGTCAGCGGTTCTGTCCGCACTGTCCAGCGCGAGGCTGTCGAGCCCTTGAAATGAGGCCGGTGTGACTGAGGAACTGAATTTTAAATCTGAGTTTTAAAAGTTAGTTTCATTTGAATGCAAACGGTCACTGTGGCGAGGGGTTACTGCGCTGGGCAGGACGGTGTCTGAAAGTTTCCCGAAGCCTCTGCTAAGCAGGAGAAAGGCTGGACGTGGCCGGTTTCGTATGGAGTCCAGTGTGGTTCTGTTCTGAGGAGGGTTCCACGTCAGGAAGCTCAGTGTGACTCTGTCAACACCGTTGCTATGTCTGTCACCTCTGGCACACGTAAGGTGGGCTGTGGTGGCGGTCATCCGTGGGAGGGAGCTGTCCGTGGTGGGAGTTGTAGCCGAGCTGGCTGTGGTCAGTGGTCTTCTGTCTGGTTCTGAAGTGTCCATGGGAGGAGCTGTCCGTGGTGGTGGGAGTTGCAGCCGGGTTGGCTGCAGTCAGCAGGTTCCTTTCCAAAACTCTAACCTCACAGGCTGAGAGTCAGGGCTCGAACTGCAGCCTCTGTCCAGACCCCGAGCCCATGTTGGTCCAGGCTGGCCCATCGGCAGTAAAGGGCCGGGCTGGTTGGTGTGACGCAGGCCGGGAGCTGCGAGTCGGTCACCCCGCTTGGACCCGGGTGGAGCTGGATGCAGGGTGGTGGGAACGGGCTCCCTGTGCAGGGGTCATTCTCCAGTCCTGTCTGGATGGCTTCTCATTTTACTCTGTGTCTAGCAACTTCTGTCAGTCCAACAGCCTCCAGCTTACGAGTCCTCATCAGTGACGAGAGGCTGTTTCTAGAAGTACCGAGAAGGACACTTGTCCTTTTCACTCCTGTATGCCTCGTCTGTCTGCTCCGCCTCCTCCAAACGCGCATGCAAAGCCCTCACCCCACGGATGAAGGCGTTTTGTTTCATTACGTCGCGTCCCATTTCAGGCTGAGGAAATGAAGGAGCGATTGGTTACACGTTACTATGGCGCTCATAAGCCGTGTTGTGAATCATGCAGTCTGTGAAGGCCTTTCCTGTTCTTGGTTTCCCGATGACCGTGAGGTCACCACCGTCCTCCCCAAATCCTGAAGCTCAGAGAGTTGGTGCCACTGGCCCATACCACACAGCTCAGTAGAAGCAGGAAGGGCCAGGACCCAGGATGCACCTCACGGTGGTGAAGAAGGGGCTGGGGACGTTTGCTGTGTGTGGTGCCTGGGTGGCGGTGTGGGCATGTGTGGGCACGGGCAGCTGTGCACGCCGTGCACGGAGCTGAGGTGCTGCCTGACCCGCCCTCCACGGCGCCCCGGAGATGGGCCAGCTGTGCCTTCTGCAATGGGCAGCTTGTGAGCAAGGCTCGGTCCACACTGCCATGGGACTCGTTGAACTTGGCAGCCATTCTTTCGGTCGAGGAGGAAGAAGGTGGCCGTGTGTTGTATTCTCGACTTTCTGTGGAGCCTCAGGTTTTAAGTTACACTTTGACATGTGTTTGTTTTCCAGAGCAAATGGCTCTTTCTCTGAGATCTTACAAGTGGACTTCGGAGTGGACAATAGCAGTGGCCTGGCCGGGGCCCAGCAGATCACGTGGCAAGTGGAGTACCCAGCGGAGGCTTCCGCGAGCGAGCTGGTCGTCGCCGAGATCTTCGTGAGCGAGACGAACTTCGTAGGCATCGTCCCTCTTGCGATGGTGAGAGATGAGGGTTCTGGAAAAGCATCGCAGAGTCTCCTCTGACCGCTTGTCGTGGTCAGCAAACACGCGGCCGTTTGTCCTCTGTCACTTCCCGGGCATCTGATACGTGGTTCCGTGATCCGGTCACGCCTCCTCGGAAGCTATGTGGGGGCTGCGGGGTGAAACCATCTCCTCTGAGGTTCTCGCTTGCTGGACGGTTTCGGGCGAGCCCCTGTTCTGTGTTGTCGCAATCTGTGACCATATCGGGACCGCGTGCTGCACGGAGCAAAGACGGTTTCGCTGAAGGGCACTGGGGGTACGGGGAGGCACGGGGGTTCTCCGTGCAAAGCCCCGGTCCGCTGGCTCGGCCCTGAGGATTCCCGGGCAGTGTGGGGCTCGGCTGACGGAAGGGCAGGCGGGCTGGAAGAGCCTTGCGGGGGGACCGACCAGTGAACCCGGATAGGGTCCCAGAGTCCATAAAACCACCTTATGGTTTGGTTTCGTTGGCCTGGGCTTGCGGGGGAGCAGTCAGGTTTCTCCCCCGAGCTTGTAGGAGCGCCATTCCCCGCCAGGCTCAGGGGCCATGTCTGGGAACGGGGTCACGGGCCAGGTTCCAGGGCCTGGAAAGGCTGGTGCTGGCGGGCCACGGGGCTAATAAATACCCAGGAGTGGCACGTCCCGAACACCCTTCCCCTTGCTGGAGACGCTCCAGCATGTGCTGCACTGTTCTGACCTGTCAGGACCCACGCGGACGTCCGAGGCAGCCGTGGGGGGTCCCCCAGCCCCGCGTGTTCGAGTCCAGGGCCGAGATCCTCACGGTGCAGCCTTATGCCCTGCAGCTAACCCTGCGGTCCCCACGTCTGTTCTCGGCTCGCCTCGTCTCCAGCTCCGCTGCTAGGGGGACACCCCGTGCCCCCAGCCCCTGCCCGTCACCCTCCGCCCACGTCGCCTCCCTGCTTTGCCGTCTCTGTAGGTGGCCCCCGTGGTCGAGGTTCTGGGGGCATCGTCTGTCTTCCCCGCTGGAAGGCGTGGGCGGGGAGCAGGGTTCTGCTCAGTTTTGTGCACGTTTCTGTCCCCAGCACCGGGCTCCGTGCCCAGGACAGTTAATGTTTTTCGATGGCTGAACGAATCCATGCGTGAACCTCAGCTAGCGGGGTCCCCTGGCTCCCGAAGTTTAGACGGATGGAGAGGTGACCTGTGTTTGGGTTGGGGGCGGCCGCGGTGTGGCGGACGGGGCAGACGGATGGGTGCGGATCTGGGGGCGAACGAGGCTGCAGTCGGTTCTGCAGACCAGCCGAGCTCCGGCCGAGGCCGGCCCTGGACTCGGACCCCGGAGGACTTGGCCGCGTGCTTACTCCGCTGCACTCGACGTGCAGCCGCAGCGTCCTGGAGCTCCCGAGGTGGCCTCGCCCAGCAGAGCACCGGGCCCTCTCATGGGCACGTGGTGGGGACAGCACCAGGGGTCGGGGGGAGGTGCTGGCAAAGCCCACACAGGAGCGCGGGCCCGGCTGGGCGGGGAGGCAGGCACTGGCGGTGGCCAAGGTACAGCCGGCCCTGACCGTCCCTCTGCAGTGGCCAGCCCTACCCGAGCAGCTCGTCTGGCGTCGCTGTGCCCGGGTGACCGGAGCCCGGCCACAGCGCCGTGAGTGGGGTGCGGCGGGGTGCGGGCGGGGTGTGGCCTGCGTGGGCCGTGGGGGGCTGCTGGGGTGGCGTTTGTTCTCTGCTGCCCTCGCTCGCCCACCCCGTCTCCTCCCCGCTGTGCCGTCCGAGCGTCTCGCCTCTCTCGGGGGGCGGCTTGTGTGTGTCGCGGTCAGTGCCTGCCTGGCCCGCTGATCTTTGCTCGGGGGCGGTTTCTTGCACCTGGTTTTAATTCCCATTGGCCGGACGGACAGTGCCACATGGACGCCGGAATGGCGTTGCGTATTTACATGTAACTCTCGGACGCTGTGGCGCGTGGCTCTGAGTCATTCGTTAGCCAAGTTTGCAGTGGGACCAAAGTTAGTAGTTTATTTAGTCATTTCAGCTGCTTTCCGACCCCATAACTGCTGAAGGCTGGCCCGTGGGGGGCTGTGCCCACTGCGCTCACAGTGGAGGGCCTCTTGGGGACTCGCCCGCCCCCTCAGTAGCACCTGACCCCAGACACGTCTGCCGGGGGAGACGGGGCGGACACTAGATTTCTTGCACACAGACAAGACATGGGCTCCACCCTGTCGTCCGGGGACTCGACCCAGCCTGAGGCTTTAGAACTTCGCTGCCAAGCTGTGTGACACTGAGCAGGGCTGGGTGATGCCCACACTTCCTGGGGAGCAAACCGGCCTCTCCTTGTGAAGGTCCGTGTGCAGCTTTGGGGGGACGCCTGGTAGAACAGGGGGAGGCCCTAGGCGTGGGAGCCGATGCAGGAGTCCGGGCAGGGGGGCTTGTGAAGGGGTGGGCAGCTGTGACGTGCCATCTGTGTCCCTCCATTCATCCCTCTGTCCACCTGTCCAACCAGCCAGCTGGTCAGCCGGTCAGTTGCTTTATAGCGAGCAGCTATTTAGTGTCCACCGTGTGATGGATTCATTACTTTTTGGTCAGTGGAAAAGGAGGAAGGGGGGTCGATGGACGTCTGGAGTGGACGCCACCAGGCCTCGGAAAGCGTTTGTGTCTCACATCTCCACGTCCAGCGGAATAGCACAGATGGTCAGAAACTCCAAAACCTGCATCTTAGAAAAAGGGCACTCTAAAAGGAGGGGTGCCCCACCCCGGGGGGCTCCCCACTGTGTTCTGCGTCTTTATACTCTAGTGTATGCGTGGTCTCTGCTGCCCCGCGTGTTTGGGAAATGCTGAGCGTGCCCCTGGATGAAAGCCTGAGTTGTGTGTGCCTTTCCGTCCGCCTCTGCAGCTCCCGATGCTGAGCATCAGGCTCTGAGCTTTATTCCGTGGGCGGCTTGGAGCTTAGGCTGCGGCCACCGTTCAGTCCAGCTCTTAAAACAAAAAAGCTCAGGCGATGAAAGACACATTCTCCTTCACCAAGGTTGGAATCAAACAGTGACCCCCTCGGCGAGTTTCTGGGCAACTAGGCACACGAGCTCAGCTGAGGGGACAGCCGGCGAGACTCGGACCCCTTTGTAGCCGTGTCGGCCCGAGACCTTACAGCGGGCCCGGGCACAAACGCCTCTTTGCTTCCAGCGACCTTCGCGCGCCCCCTCTGTGTTCTGGTGAGTGGTGTGGAGTAGCCGCGTGGAGGCCCGGCTCTCATGGTGCTCGGTGTCGGGAGGGGACAGTCACTGATAACAAGCACAGGCCGTCGCCGCGGGGGGTGGTGGGTGCCGAGGGGAGACACACGCCGGCACAGAGCAGAGCGACGGGTCGGGGGTTGGTCAGAGCTAGCTCATCGGAGGAAGTCTTGGTGAGGACCTGGCCTTGGCTCTGAGCGAGCTGAGGAGGAGGAGCCAGCTGTGGAAGGAAGGGCCGCGTTTCGGGCGGTGGGGAGCATGTCCCAGGCGGGGGAGCCGCCTGCATCTTCCAGCAGAGTTCGGGTTGGTGTGTCTCAGGAGCTCGGAGAAGGCCAGGTGCCTAGGATGCGGACAGCAAGGCGGTGGGGGTGGGGCGGGGAGCCGGAGAGGGGGAGAGAAAGATTTCCCAGGATGGTGTGAGGACATGTGGCCTCAAGAGCGGGGAGCACGCCCCTCCTCCAGGTGTGCCCCTGGGGCCGTGGTGGCTGCCTGTCATCCCTGGGGAGGCGGGCCCATGTCTCTCGTGGACTTGGGCCAGGCGGGGAGATGGGACCTCTTCTTTACTCTGGCGGTGACACAGATTTCCTGGTCCCCGCTGTACGAGCAGCAGAGTCTTGAAGTGATGGCAAACTCAGAAACCCAACGGACACTCAGCGTCAGGCCGGGCGCAGACTCACGTCCTGCCCCTGACCTTGGCCCATGGCTCACCCGTCTCCTGATTCAGTTCCCCCATTGCGAATCCGGCCCAGAGTGGCGGGAACTGCCCAGGATGGAGATGGTTGACGAACGGGATGGTGGCAGGCACAGCGGGGACGGAAGGTGCTGTTTTGAGGTCACCGGGTCGCACAGGACCAGCGGTGACGAGGACTTGCAGAGCGGAGGGGACCGTGTCAGGGGGAGCCTGGGAGGGTGCGTGCTGACTGCGGGAGCCACACCCTGAAAGGTTCCTTCCCTTTCTCCTCTTTCCCCGTCCGCGAAGCTGGTTCTGCTCCCGTGGGACGGACGGTCCCGTTCGCAAGTGACACCGGGCTCCTTGGTAACGGCCTCGCCACCCGCGTCGCTGTCCCCTCCCCCGGCTGGGGCAAAGACGTGTGTGTGAAGGGAGGTCGGGCCGCCGCGGTTCGCATGCGAGCTGCCATGCGCTCAGGCCGTGTGACGTCCCACGCGGTCGGCCCGGAGCCTCAGGTCCGGTCCGGAGGGGAAGGGAGCCTGGTCCCCACGGGAATAACCTCAGCGAGGTCCGGCGACAAAGCGAGGCTGGACGCGTGCGGGGCCATCCCAGCGCACGGCGTGGAGACTGTGCGCCCGCTCGGCGGCATGCCCGTGCGCTTGCAGGGCGACAGCTAAGGACAGGGGCGTCGGACAGGGTGGCACTGACGACAGACGCAGCCCGTGAATGAGCAGCACGGCCCCTGCGCTGGCCCCACGCCGCGGGCCGGACAGCAGCCCCGCGGGGACACCCGGCCAGGGGACGCCATGCGCACCTGCGCTCGGCTCAGCTCGGCGCCTGCGCCCCGCACACCTCCCTCTAAGCCGCTCTGATCCCGCAGACGGCCACCATGGCCTTTCCCATGGGCTCCATCCAGCTTCCTTTTCTGAGGACAGGGACACACGGTGACAGTCCCCGGGGTGCCACTAGATGGCGCCCACAGACCAGCTTGTGGCCGCACTTGCCCTGCGCGCCCCTCCCCCAGAAGGCTCCCTGAACACCTGCCCTGGCGGAGCCTCTCCCCAGGTGACCGCTCATCAAGCCCTTTGCTCACCTGGGACCCCCGTGTCCCCAAGTGTGAGAACTGGGGGCTCCCTCCTGAAGCCCCGCCCTGCGCTCAGCACAGCACCTGGCACCTGGCACCTGGCACCTGGCTGCTTGGAAAGGTGTTGCCTCCCTCAACCAACACCACTGAGGCCCCAAGGCCCGAGGCCGGACGCCCACGTGTGGCTTCCTTTCTTGAAAAGCTTTCTTGTCTTTCTTTAAAAGCGTCCATGTTCATTACAGAAGTTTAAAACAACAGGGCAAAATCAAAATCCCGGCCTCCCCGGCCAAACCATCGGCAGCGTGGAGCCGTCATCCGTGCACCCTCGGCCCGCCGACAGGCCGGGCGCTGGTGGGCGGCGGCTGCAGCGCGGCCGGGCCCTGCGGCCCGCTTCGCTCTAAGCGCCGAAGCCCCGTTTTGCTTACACTTAAGGCAAAGAACCTGACGTGAAATTTCCAAACTTCGAAAAGACATTAATTACCGACGACAGGGGGTCCTGGCTGTCCGAACGCCTCGCCGTGACGGCGGAGCCTCGTTCGTGGGGGAGGGAGTCGAGCACCGGGCCCTCTCTCCTCGTTCATTAGTTACCGCGACCTCCCGGTTCCCACGGCCACTGCTGCTCCCAGGTCTTCGTGCCAGCGTTTCATCTCAGGTTAGCATCGTTAAAGCTTTTCAAAGCTTTTATTTATTGATTTCTATTTGTTTATTTATTTGAAAAGGTATTTTAGCTTCATTGGGGGATAATTTGCAAATGGAAGCTGTCTGTATTTTGGGTGTGTAAGGCGATGTTTCTACAGACATCTACACTGTGAAACGGTTACCGCAAGTTCGCAATTGCTTCACGTGGGCGCCATTGTCTGCGTGCGCGTGTGTGCACGTGCGTGTGTGCACGCGCATGTGTGCAGAGAACGCTTACGCTCTCCCCAGTTAGGAAGCGTCGGGGATACGAGGTGACGCCGTTAACAGGGGTCCCCGTTCTGGACTGCAGGTTCCCAGAGCTCACTCGTCCTGCATAGCTGACACTTTGCACCCGGCGCCGACAGCCCCTGGCAACCACCGTCCGGCTGCGGCTTCTGGGGCTGTTTCCGAGTCCACCTAGAAGCGAGGTCACGCCGTGTTTGTCTTTCTGCATCTGGCTTATTTCCCTTAGCACGACGTCCTCCGGCTTCATCCAGGTCGCTGCAGACGGCAGAATTTCCTTCTCACGCCCCACGTCTCTTTACCCATCTGTCCACTGGCTGGTGTTTAGCTTGTTTCCGTATCTGGGCTGTTGTGGACAGTGCCGCAGAGAACACGTCTCTCTGAGATGGTATCGCACCCAAGCTACCCGAAGTGGTGGCCACTCGCAGCATGTGGCTATTTAAATCAAAATTAATTAACATCAAATGCAATTAAAATTCAGTTCCTCAGATGCTCTAGCCACATCTCAAGTGCCCAAGAGCCACGTGGCCACTGGTGACCTGTTCATGCAGACACAGAATATTGTCACCGAAGGACAGGCTGGTATTTGACGTCCTTCGCTTCCCTCTGCTTAAGTGTTTGTCAATTTTAAATATAGGTTTACCGCGTCGAATTTTATTCCATTTGTGTTTGGTTTGGGATCTGATGCCTTCACTTTAATAGCAGCCCGTTCTGCAGAGTCTTCCTTAAGCTTCCTGCTTCCTTCCTCAGCCCCGCCATCGTTCCAGGGAGGGCCGAGCTGGTGTCTCTTGTCATCAGAGGCCCCTTTCTGTCGAAGGCTTCCCACTTTCCCCTCAGCCTCATCTTCGTGAGGTCGCGAGGGGAGAAACGAGCCTAACCGAGCGCTCGGGCCACTGTGTTGGCCCGGAAGTCCCCACGTGCGTGGTTGCCTGTGGCGTGCCGTTCACAGCCGAGGGACAGGTCGTCAGCCGTGGGACAGATCGTCAGCCGTTCCTTCCGCACGCCTGCTGGAGGCCCTGGCCCGGGCACCGGGCGGGAGCCGGGACACACAGGAGACTCAGTTCTCGGCATCAGTGGCACCACCACCGCCTTCCGTCCAGAAACGGTTCTCCGATTTTATGGCGAAACTTCTGTGATGAAGGAGGAAGTGTCCATCCCATGGCTGAGGACCAGGCTGACACACTGGCGGCCTGGGGGGCCCTCAGTTACTTAGACTCGCTGCAGAAGCTGCTGGGTCTTTCCCGAGGAAGGGCGTGAGCGGGCGTTTAGAGCAGGCCGAGGAGAGGCTGCCGCGCCCCCCACCGGCCACGTCCGAGGTGCTTGCAGGCGACCTCAGTGAACGGGAGAATAAATCCCCTTCTTGACGCTCAGGAGAGTGGCACACGTCCTGAAAGCAGCACCTCAGCGTTTCTCCTCTTTGATAATTCGGGGTGGAGCTTCTTCCTCTTTGGCGGCAGCGTCCGGGCCGTCGTCTGGGACGTGGGTCTGTGGCTCCGCAGCCGGTCGTCGAGCTACTTTGGTTTCCTTCACCGTCCATGTCCACGTCCCCGTCCACGTCCACGTCCACTCCCCCACTTACGCCCTCGGGCAGCACCTTGCCAAGGGTGGGCGTGGGGCCCCCACAGCCCGTTTCCCTTCCCCTCGGTGCCGCGGCTTCTCCAGCGCGGAGCGAAACCCGCCCCCGGCTCCCATAGCCGCAGTGAGGAAATGGAGCCAGGCGAGCCGTCTCGTTTTTCCAAATGTTCGTTCTCACGGTAGAATTCGGTGAAACACAGACATTCCCGAAGAAGAAAACAAAGCGAGGTCTTTCCTCCCACCGCCCGGAGACTCACGTTCACACGTCCGTCTCCGGCGTCTGTTCTCTGCGACTCTCTCGATTTTGACCTTCACGATGACCCTGTCTCCCTTCCCACCTTCGCTGCGTTCCCCGTATGCTCGTGTCACCTGCTGCGGAACAAAGCGCCCGAGAACTCGGGCTCAGAGCCACGGCCATCTACGGTCACGCACGCGGGGCTGGGCGGCAGGGGCCCTGGTGCAGGGGGCTCCTCTGGGCGGTCAGCGGGGTGCCTCTGGGCCACCCATCTTCATCCTCCTCCTGGGACAGGGTTGATGTCCACAGTGGGAACGCAGGGGGACATCGGGAACCGCACAGCGCCTCACGCCGTGGCTGCGAACGGGGCTCTGCCCCTTCCCACTGCTGACGTCAGGACACGTGGCCTCTTTCCTGTGACTCACCTGCTACGTGCAGGGAAGACGCGACCTCTCACGTCTCGGGACTTCCTCTGCCACGGCTCCTGTCACGGCCTCAGTCACTGCATCGTACACGGGTCCTCGAGCCTGTTTCGAGGTCCTCGGGAAGACAACCCGAGCGAGCTTCTCCGCCGATGACAACGAGGACAAAACACAATGGCTACGTCATTAGATGGTGGCACGAGGCGTGACGCCGCCCCCGGGCTGTGTTCGTGTGCCCCAGGGACGGACACGAGGGTGACTGCCAGCCGGGCCGGCCCGGACGACGGGCCGTGGGGGCTTCCGCTCCCCCGCCGTGCCTGACGACGGCTTCTTCTCAGCGGAGACGGACAGAGGGGCCCTGTGGGCTGGGGCCTGGCTGCGTCGGCGTGGCTCAGGGCTGGGATCCAGACGGGGCGGCGCAGCCGGGCCTAGTCACACACCCGGAGACCAGCTCGTCCCTCCCAGGCCCGCGGAGCCCCCAGCCCCCCGCCGCCCGGCGGGCCCCTCTCTTTCCTCGGCTCCCTGTTCTTAGAACGGCTCTGTTTGGTTTCCCTGTACACGTCACTGCCTCCGGGTTTTAACCTCTGGATGTGGATAAACTTCTGGGTCGGCGGCTTCTTAGCTTTATTTTACTTTGAAACTTTATTTGAAATTCCTTTGCGTCGTTTTAGAGTCTGAATGCTTCGGTGGACGGAGCCATCCCGGACACCTAGGCGCCCAGCCCGTGCCCGCCTGGGACACTCAGGGCCGCGGGGCGAGGCCGGGCACCTCGCGAGCTGTGCTCAGCCATGGCGATGGCGACGTCCTTCACAGCGCAGACGGAGCAGGTCGGGGACCTCGGTGGGGCAGCCGTACCGCAGGTGGCGGGGCCGACTTGCTTCCAGCGAAGCCGGGGTACGTGGCACCTCTCTGAGCGATGCAAGGGGCCCCGTTTTCTAGTTCGCATGGGGACCAACTGTTTTTAGGGAACGTGTCGTTTCCTGCGGTATCCCAGAGCTGTCATTCATTCAACAACTCAGCGAGCACCTCTCACAAGCTGGGCGCGGGGCTCGGCCCGTGGGTGCAGAGGAGGGCACAGGGGCAGGGGGCATAGTCCCCGCTCTCTCACGGGGGCCGGACACGGGACAGCTGCAGACACGCTCCATCCTGCGGTCGCCGTGGTGGCAGGGTGGGGGCGTCGTGACAGTGTGTGACACGGACGTGAGCAGGCCTGTGGAGGCCCAGGGGTGAAGGCCCGGTGGCAGGTGGGGCTGGACCGGGGTGGGGACGTGGCCCTCAGGAGGAAACGTCACGGCCGAGGGTGTCCCCGGGCGGAGGGGACGCATCCCAGCGGGTGTGACGAATTTACATAGCATGCGAACAGCGCGTTGTGTAAAGCGGAATCAGGCAGAGAGGCAGAGATTCCTCTGAATTCCCCTTCAGCCCTTCCGCAAGGAAAGGTCCGAGGCCTCACTCGATGCCACTGCGTTTTCGACAATCTCTAATATTTGCTGATCTTCCTTTTTACTAGAGAACTAGTGGGCCTCGTGCCAAACCTCTGGACGGGCGACAGATTCAAATGTAATTGAATAACACCGCCGTGGTTTAATCGCAGGTGGGCCTGGCTTCGCGTGGCAGCGAGGGGCGTAATAACCCTGCACGCTGAAACCACGCGAAGCTATCTCAACAGTCAGTGGAAAAACCGTCCGCTCTGCGAACTTGAAAATGTTTTGTCAGAACCTGAAAACTCTCTTCCTCTTGGTTATAAACAACGAGACGCTCGCGCGACCAGGGGTGACTTGGCACGCAGTCCCTTAAATCCGGGCTTCTCCTCATTTGCCGGGTGACATACGCTCTGAGTGAATCGCCTTCTGACATTGGTCCCTTTGCGTTCTCGACATGGTGAAATATCGCCAGGAATTTGTTCCGTGAAAGCGTCTGGCTGGGGTCGTCTCCTCTGGGAAGGCTTTGGTCGCTTCGGTTCGGCCACCTGGCTGATTTATGGCGACAAGCTCGTCGGTGTTACGTCGCTCTGGCTGCAGAGCTGTGGTCTCCTGAACGGGGCTGTGTCAGCGCGTCCTTGGGCAGCTGTGTCCTCCATGACTCACTCACGGTGAATTTTCATTTTACTCCCAGCATCGTTTCTTTGCATTGCTGTGCTGGCCAGTCCCATCTTCCGGTTATCCGCCTGGGGCGGGTGGTTTTGTGACTGGGAGGCAAGGGGACAGCACAGCTACACACTCTGCTGTCTGAGTGCGGACCGACGCGCAGGGCCACAGTTACTCATCCTGGTCCCTCATCCTGATGTGCAGCCGATGATTTATGTAGCAGTTTGTGGGCCTGAGAGCTCGCAAATTCGAAGAGCCAGCGAGAAGTTTGTACTTTATGCGCTTACAGGCAGCATGTCGTCTTGGGGCCAGTGGGGCCGTGCTGTAGGGGAGATGGGCGTCATTTAAGTAAACTGTGGTGGCCGAAATCCGCGTGCAGTGGAAACTTGCAAAGCTTCCTGCCTGCACGTTTAAAGTTATTTTTTATTTGTGGCAAGTAATACTGATCCTTTTCATTAATGTTACAGAAAACTTCTTTTAAAAACACGCGTTTAAGTCTTTAAGTAAAACCCTGTGACGTGTGAATTGCTTTACAGAAATGCTGATCGTGCCAAGCGAGAATGGCGCGAATTTCGAGGACGGTGCCTGAGGGACTGTGCCTTGGAGAGCAGTGTGTGGGTTTCCGGTGGTTCCCTAGTGTCTTCTCGTGGAACACAGGTGGCTTTCTCTGCTCTCCTCCCAGTCCACTGCCTGTGGGGCCAGGGACTGGCTCCCGGCGTCCCCTCCCCCAGGTCACGTGGCCCCGGAACAGAGCCCCGCAGGGGCGCGTGGGGTCAGTCTGTGCGCATTTCAGATTTTGATGTATCACCACACGTTTCCGGGTCTACGTATAGAAGTAAAACGTTTTCCTTCGTAATAGCCACACAAAATTCCATCGTGTGGGCAAAATTTGCTTAATGGGTCCTCTTTCGTTATGTGTTCCATACTTTGTTTTGCTAATTCTTTCTCACTCCCTCCCTCCCCTCCTCCTCCCTCCCCTCCCCCTCCCTCCCTCTTCCTTTCTTCCTTCTTTTCATGTTTGCATCACAAACAATAAAGATAAACTTCACAGAGACCCTTATCATTTGGCTCTGGATCGAGGGGCGCGGGCTTTGATTATAAACGGCGTGGCCGGGCTGGGGGTCCTGGGCAGCGCGGAGCGCCCACCGCGTCACCCCCTCGCCAGCTCCGTGCGTCTCCGGTCCTGGCAGTTTCGGGCCCGCGGCTGCGGGTGGAGGAGCCGGTTCCTCAGGCCTCTGGCAAGGTCCGGTGCTGTCTGGTTCTCTCGGCGAAACGCAGACGCCGAGGTGTCAAACTAGCGCCCATCGTTCACCATCGTAGAAAGATCGTCTCCTTTAAAAAAAATTTGGCCTCGATTCCTCAAAAAGCCATCTCGATGTTATTAAACACATGTCAACACTTTCTCCGACGTGTTTAACTTCGTGGTCGTGAGGAAAGGCGGAGGCTCGAGGAGTCTAAGTAATCGTGGGGCCGTAAGAAATTGAGGTGACTTTCTCATCCCCCATGGTCTTTCGAGGCAGAGCAGTCACCCCCCAACCACGGTGAGACTCTCCGCTCTGCGCACTGAGAGGGCCCAAGTCCCAGGGGAAGGGGGACGTGACGGGCTACTTCACGTCCACAGAGGGAGGCGGCTCCCGAAGGAGAAAAGGCCGATGAGCTCTTCGCCCACAGCCTGTATCTCTGTCACCCCACTGGGGTTCGGGGGTCGTCTCCACACCTCAGCCCCCTTTGAGGCTGTCAGCGCTCGATAGCAAAGCTTCGAACTATGCGAAGCAAAGATTTACATAACCGAAAGGAGAGATGAGCAGATAAACCCACTGTGCGGGGTCGTAGCTGGAGTTTTAAACGCTCCTCCCCCAGTACTTGATGGAACAAGGAGGCAGAATCTCAGTGAGCCGGGTCTCTGAGGAGATCAGTCATTGATTGACTCAGTGCACTCGGGGGGCGGGGGGCGCAGAATCCCAGGCCGGGAAGGAGCTCGCAGCACAGGCACGGGGTCTGGAACCCGAGTGCCAGTCCCTGTTAGCATGAGTGACAGCGCCCCAGTATCTCCCTAGAGGGTGGAGGGCGTAGCAGGTTCCTGCCCCGGGCAGGTGTCGTGACCGGCTGAGCCCCCAGGCCGGCCGCCCTCCCTGAGCCTCAGCTTCCTCTGGAGGCGGGAGCAGCCCTTCCTCCCGGACAGGTGGTGACTCTCGTTGTACAGGTGTCGTGCCCGGCGTGGTGTGCTGCGGGGGTGAAGTCACGGTCACTCGCCGGGGCGGGGGGGCGGTATAATTCGGAGGAAGCACCGGTTGAGCCCCACGTGCACACAGACGTGTTGGTCTGGGGCTCTGCTGTGCTCGGGTGTTGGGTCTGGGGCTCTGCTGTGCCCGGACGTTGGCTGGTCCCCCACTGGGGCTGACACCTAGGTGACCGCTCCTCTCTGAATTAGGCGGGAACGGGAATTGCCCCAGGACACGTTAAACTGTGGCGAGTCTACCTGCACACCAGGTAAGAGCGGGGATGCGGTTGGCTCCATCTGCGACTTGGGGCCAGCGCGTCAGCCACTACGTGGGGACGGCAGCCCCGTCACCGGCCCACGGCCAGGAGGAGAGCAGAGTCTGCAAACGGCTTTGCTCGGCCAGGAAGCTGCTGCCTGCACTTGGCAGAAAGCCCGATCCGACTGGACCAGCGGGGTTGCAGTCCAGTCCTCCGGCCCCTCACTGGGGCCAGAGGAAGGCCGGGTGCTGCTCGGCTGCGGGCCGCGGTCGGTCCCAGGATGTGTTTCTGGAGCTGGAGGCGGGCTCGGCTCCTGCCTGAAGAGCAAGGTCTGAGAAGGGTCAGGGGTCCAGTCCCCAGGGCGGAGGGGAATCAGAGAAGCCATGGGGCCGGTTCTTGGATGACCACGGGTGTCTGGGCACGGCCTGAGCCCCGCTTCCTGAAATAATTAGTCACTCCGTTCTCTCTCTCTTTGGGGTTTTGACGACTCTTCAGAATAATCCCCCAAATCCAGCACGACGTAGAAGTGCCAAAATCCACCTGGCTCTGGGCGTCAGTCAACCCTGCGCTGTCTGAATCCCCGAATTCGGCGGCTGCCTGCCTGCCGGCTCGTCACCGCGCCCGTCGTCCCAACATCAAAACAACACTTAATGGAAATATCAAGGAAAGACCTAGATTTGCTTTCCCTTTGGATGGGAGTAGGATTCGCTCAAGTCAGTTATCCAAGGAGGCTGGTCAGGGAACCGCACAAACCCTCCAGCAGGAGTTCAGAGGCCTTCACATGTGCTGGTGGCAAGCCTGCCGGACAGCGACCTTCCCATCGTCCTTCTGTGACGGGGGCGAGCAAGCCGCCAGGCACCCTCCACCCACGCCGTTCGGGGCCCCCAGCCCACGCAGGGCGTCATGAAGCAGCCGGCTCAGACCTTGCGTCTGGTTCGACCTTCCGTCCCAGCCAGCGGCACGTCTGAGAGGAGGGGTGCCGTTGCCATCCCCGCAGAGGGGCGAGCGGCGTCTCGGGGACACTGAGTGAACAGGGCTGCTCCCTCCGGGACGTGGCCGGGCATCGCCTTCCGGTGGGAACGCGAGGGCTGTAGAGGTTGTGGACCCCATGGCTCCTGCTCACAGACAATGGTTTTGCTTTGCCATTCGCGTTTATCATGAAAATGGGAAAGTCGCCCCACTGGCTTCCCCAGAGCCGTGAGAGATTCGTTAAAGAATGGGGAAGATGGAGCTTTTGCTCAGTGCGGGCGAGGACCCGAGTCTCTGTCGCTGTCTTACTAACGCGGAGGTCGAGGCTGCTTAGTCTGCACCTTCCTTGATACTGTCCTGGAGAACAAGCCGCTGGAGGGGTGGACAGTGGCTCCGAGAAGACGCGTCCAGGCTCTCACCCTGGTACCTGTGACTCTGACCTTGCCGGGGCCTGGGGTCTTTGCATAAGTAATCGGGCCGGAGCCCTCAGGCGGAGATCGCCCTGACGTGTGCTGGGCCCTACGTCCATGGCCGGCGTCCCAGTGAGAAGAGAGGGGGGTTTAAGACACAGACACGGAGGAGGAACAGAGCAGGACGCGTGTGACACGGAGGCAGACGCTGGAGCGAGGCAGCCAAAGCCAAGGAACGCCTGGGCCACCAGAAGCTGGAAGAGGCAGAGGATTCTTCTCGCCTAGAACTTTCTGGGGGAGGGTGGCCCCGTGACACCTCGATTTCAGACTTCCGACTGCCAGATCTGTGGAAGGATAAATTTCTGCCGCCGTGTCGCCCACCACGTGCCCGCGGATTCAGGCAGAGAAAGGGTGGAGTTGATGTAATGTAGCTGTGAAGACAAATTGAGCTTTGCAGCCAGCAGATTCATTAATTCAAATCCCGACACATCATTCCCACACGCTGGGGGCAGCTCAGCAGTTACTCTGAATGATAATAATATTATAACAGCTCCTTCTATATATTAACTTTAATACTGATGTATATTAGGGACGAGACGGCGAATAATTTACAGGCGGGAGTAATGGCTTCTACCCGCGCGTCGCGCGTGTCCACGAGCGGAGAGAGTCGAGAACCGCACGTACTTGTCACGCGGTGCTGCTTCTTGCCGCCTCCTCCCCGCGTTTGCTCAGACAGACACCCTAAAAGGCTTTTTGAGTGAGAAACGTGTAGTTTGTGGTAGGGTTTGCCTAGGAGGCCGCGCAGTCTTCTCTTCTTTGCAGACAGACCTTTCCTGGAAGCTTCTCAGTGAGACCGGCTCTCCCGGCCTTGCAGTTCTCCGGGGCAAGTGCTGGGATCTTGTCTTTCCGAGGATGTGGCTCCCGGCGCCCCCCTCCCCAGGTCCCCCCGCGGAGACCGTGTGAGTTCTCTAGTACGTCGGTTCGTTTGCTCCATTGTCCGAATGTCTCCGGGCGAGCGCTAAGCTCTGGGCGCTCAACAGGACCCACAAAAGCACGTTGCAGAGGCGGCCAGGGGCCGTGACACGGGACCCCAGAGGCGCATTCGTTGTCAAGTGCTGTGGGGACGGACCGGAAGGAGCGGTTACCTCCGGCCGGGGAGCGCCGTCTGGGAGGCTGCCGAGTCCTGGAGGCTGAGTGCGGGTGTCCACGGAAACACACGAACGACCAGGTGGGTGACGAGGCCGGCGCTGGCCTTGTGCGGTCTGTGTTCTCGTTCTCTCTCTCGCTGCCCGCCAGCTTGCCTTGACTTCGCCGACCGCCCCGCTCTGTCCCTCTCTGTCCCCCGCCATTCGACCCTCTGCCCCTTTCTCGGCCTCGCCCGGTCCGTCTGTCTGTCTCTGTCTCCTTGTCCGTCTGCCTCTCTCACCCTCTCTGTCTCTCTCTTGTTGGGACCGTGAGTTTTTCCTCTTTCTCTCTCTCTCTCTCCTCGTTTCCCTCTCTCCGTTCACCCCTCCGAGTGGGGCCTGACGCGGGACGGGGAATCGGCTGGAACCTCCAGCCAGGCTGTCACCGCTCACCGCCGGTCACCGAGGCACCAGCTAGGTCACAGCGACCCTACGGGAGGGTGCGCTCACGTTAAAGAGCCGATGTCACCAGAAAATAAAAATAAATTAAAAAATAAAATTAAGCTGTGGCCCTGGGCTCAGGTCTCAGCCGTGCTGAGTTTCCCTCGGGAGCTCGTCTCTCGCGAGTGCTGTGAGTCTGCTTAGATTTTAATTGGACAGATGTCATTTGCTTGCTGCTCCTCTGTCAACCGGGAGTTGTGTGAAATTTCAGTTTAGCTCAAGCTGGACGCGAAGGTTCCCCGCACCGGATGGCAGAGAAATAACTATTTACAGGTTGTGCTCGTCGCTAGGGACGCGCCAGTTAAAGGAGAGAAACGAATCAGAGGGGACACACATGTGCTGTTTCGTGTCGGAGCTGGGAAGTGTGAGTCAAGAGGACCCACCCTAACCGGAGATGCAGGGGGGACGGGACTCCCCAGGGGCCGGGCCAGACTGTCCTGTCGCATGCGTCCGTGTGCCCCGTCAGTCTTCCTGGCTCTCCGGCTCTGTCCCGTCACCCTTGGGTGGCCTCGGCTGCGTGTGAGATCTTAGTGTGCCCAGGCAGCGTGGGAGGCCACGGAGCACTGAGACCTGGTCCGCGGTCTCATGGAGTTTGCAGCCTCATGGCTTTGACCAGTTCGGTCCCCAGTCCCTGAGGAAACTCCATCGGTACAGAGAGGGGCAGGGACACCCCCAAGTCTGCGCTGTTGTGTTGGCTGTGGAGGTCTTAGGGAGCCGTCTGAGCTTGCCCTGGGCTGTGCTGGTGGCCGATCAAAGCTCCCTCCAAATGGCTTTTGCTCCTCCCCGCAGAGCTGCCTCCCAGGGGACATCTGCCTCATGGCGTTGGGAGTCAGAAGTCAGGATGCCTGGGAGCTGAGGAGTGCCTGAGATGGAGGCCAGGCTGGCACCCCGTGCCGGGGCCAGAGGATGAGGCTGCAGCCCCAGTCCCCGGGTCTGGGACCCCACAGGCTGGGGCAGCAGGTAGGACGGAGCAGGCCTGAAGCCTGCGTGCTCGGCTTGGGGCTTCCCGGCTACTTGGCCATTTCTACTAAAACTTATACTTCACATTTGTAACACTTCTTTTTTTTTATAGGTATTAAAGTAAAAGCCTCTACAATCTATCTTTTACCCTTAAAGCTTCCTAGGTAGGCAAAGACATGGATCGTTGGCGGCGTTTTACAGGCGAGGAGCTGGGGCTGGCTCTCGGGGTCACTGCTGGTGGCTTGCTCGTGGAAATACGCTTCTGGCCAAGTTCTGGAACCCTTTTCAGCCTTGGTCCCCTCATTCGTAAAACGCTGATGAAGAGAGTCATCCTTCAGTAGCGATGTTTGAGAATTAAGTGAGAGATTAATAAGGCCAGTTCATACTCATCGAGTACGTACGATGTACCCGGCACTTAGCTCTGTTTTCGTTATTAGGGGTTAATACGTATCATACTGTGCGTTTTTATAGAGATGCGTTGTCATTAACAGACGATGCGCACGAGTCACTTAGCACAGTTTCTGGCACTTGTCTGAGTGTTTAAGAAAAGTGAGTTAGCTGTAAATTATGCTCATTGGGCACTTACCACATCCTCTACCTATACCGTTGATTTGTTTTTATTTTTGTTTGGTTTTTTTTTTTGGTTCTTCATATTATTTTAAAATTTCCCGTGAGTCCGAATAAATGCATTTCCCAAATTCCTTCATCAGAATTTTCCAAATGTTACTATTGTCTCTGTCTACACAAACACACGTTATTATCATTTTTATGAAATGCTTGAGAGTAAATTACACACATGATGGTTTTTTATCTGTAAATACATCAGTGTGAATTTCCTCAAAGCTCTTACATAAGTAGAAATTGATATTGATACATCAGGAAGTTAATTTCGATACAAAGAATCATCCCAGACCTTATTCAGGTTTCATCCGTTGTCCTACTCACGTTCATTAGAGCACAAGGAAAATAGATTTTTTTCCGTGGGAGGATGCAGCCCAGGACCACACATACTTTTGTTTCATCTCTCGATCTTCTTTAATCTGAAAGTTTCTCAGTTTTATTTTTTTCAGACGGAGATGTATTTGAAATGTACAGGCCAGTTATTTCATAGGATACCCCATAATTTGAGGTTGTCCGATGTTTTCTTATTATTAGATTCACTTGTTTTTGGGGGGAACACTTAGGAAGTGATGTTACGTCCTTGTTTAGGACATAGGATGTCCGTTTGTTCCCTGCGATGTTTAATCACGTGGATGATGTAATGTATGCTAGGTCTGGCACCATAAAGTTACCGAAACGAAGACGTCTCTTGCACGGAGATGCATTAACACTATACAGATATCCTGTTTCCTATTGTACTTTGAATCACGAGAAGCATCCATACTGATTGTCACCTAAAACAGTGAATGGTGGTTGCCAGGTGGTGGTATTCTAATTTCACCATCCTTTTTACATTTATTCGTTGGAATTCTACCCTAAGGATGAAGTTTCCCTTCTCCCGTTTGGTTGTTTATATTAACTCAGAAGCTTATTATAGAGAATATTTATACAATATATATAATAGATACTATACATACCATACTTAAAAACTACAGTTATAAACAATATATTGTCTATATAAAATATTATATTTTTATAATTGGCTGCTACAATTCTTTATAGTACCGTAAAACTGCCCCAGCTCGATTCTTGTGTCCTTTTGATATTTTTTCAAGCACTTCGATGCCTTCTTGCTCACGAGCCATGGGAGGCTCATCACCTTGTCCTTCCTGTGCCCAGGCTGTGGCAGTGGTCATCTCTCCAAGGAGCTCTGTTTTCTTTTCTTTGGAGAATGGTATTTAAAACTAAAAGCTGGGTCTAGCTGTGTTGATTGCTAAAGGTGTCACTGTGTTTAAGTCCTCTCAGCGACCAGAACTAGGGACAACTATATACACACTCCATCCACATTTCCACACCCACATCCACACACCCACAGTGACCACGCGCACAGCCAGCTTCCCCCTGACTCTGTGGCGGGACCTCCAATTCCAGCTCGTGAACATGGGGTTCACCCTCCTGCCCACTGGTAAACGTGCTTCTCTCTCTATAGCGAGAATCCTGTCTCTGTCCTTCAGCATGTATTATTTGCTCAATCCTCGAATTCGCTAACGTATTTTTGGAATTGCTAACCCATACCGCTGTGGAAAACAAACCTAACTAGAATTCAACATGCATTTCCAGGTGTTGTTATCTTTGTATAGCCAGAATAACATGCTGAAAAGTTACACGCAGCTCTGGCTTTTAATAGCTTGAAACAATGGAGGCTTCTTCTCGATCACCCTGCGTGTCCGACACAGATCAGCTGGAGGCTTCATGCTGCACTGTCCTGGCTCTGGGACCCAGGGTGACAGAGGGTCCACCGTCACCGTGGCAGTCAAAGGGAGCGCATGGGGTCTTGTCCTCTTAGAGCTTCCGATTGGAGGTGAGCACGTCATTCCACTCACGTTTCATTGGCCAAAGCAGGTCACGTGGCCCCAGCTAAATTCAAGTGGATGGTGAAATCCAACCAAATAATTTCCCCAAAAGAGAGCTGGCAGGCACATCTCCTGTGTCTAGTGTCATCCTTTTGAATTTTTTTGAAAAATCTCCTATTTACAGGTAAGGAAACCGAAGCGTTGCACCCTGTCCTTAACCAGCATGTGGATCCAATTTACTGTTTTACTTGCCGTGTGATATTTTACATACGCTGTGTGTATCAGCCACTGTTCCCCACGCCCCAGCCCCTCATGACCATTAAGTGCTTCCTGTGTGTACAGATTCCCTTACTCTGGGCATTGCACATACTCAGGCTCGCAGAATACATGCCCCTGGTGACTGGCTTCTCTCACTCAGCACAGTGTTTCCAAGGTTCATTTGCGTCGTAACCTGTGTCGGAAGGTCCATCCATTTTATGGCCAAATGACATCCCGTTGGATGGCGAGACCACATGGCGTCCGTCCGTTCGTCCGTCGATGGACGTTTGGGCTGTTTCTGCTTTGGCCAGTATGGATGGCGATGCTGTGTGAGTGTCTGTGTGGGGATATGTCTCCACCTCTCATGAGGATTACCGCGCCCCAACCACACACACACGCAGACACACAAGTGGATTGCTGGGTCATATGATAAGTAATTGCTTTTAACAAAAGCCTCTAAGGGAAAAGCTTTTCACAGGGGGTGAGCTCGGAGCCAGTTCAAATACTGACAGCCTTGCAAGGGGGTCTTCCAGGGAACTCCAGACGAGTCAGACAAAGGGAGGCCCTTGGGAGTGGGGTCTGGGAAGATGTCCAGCCCCACTCCACCCTCTCCAGTGGCTTTCCCACGGCCGGATTCCACAGCGAATGCGAGCTGTTGTTTTTCAAAGCTGCTACAGAACTGGAGAGCAGGGGATGGGAGTAAGTCAGGGTAAAATGTCAAGGAATTCTCTGTTTTTACCAAGATTCAGCGTTTTTCTTGAGTGAGTGCTCTCCTGGTCGCACAGGGCTTTGTTGCATTTCCAGAATGGTGAAAAAGTTGATTTTGACTTTTACTTGGGGGTGGGGGGGACAATTTTCTCATTGCTTTTATGGAGAAGAGAGGTTTTGGATGTCCTCATCCTGACATGTCACTGACACCATCCTAGCATGTAACGTTAATGCATCTTCGTGAAGGAACATAAATAGGTGTTCAAGGCGTAAATAGGAGCAGAATTAGAAGACTTGTATTTTGATCGATGGTGAATTTTGAGCAGTCACCGGCACCAGGGAATGATTAACATGTACTATTTAACATGATAAATTGCTTTACTGCGCCAGAGGCGGGTAGAAAATACCCTGGAGATTTTTTTTTTTTTGATGGATACTGGTTGCACAATCCCAGCCACCCATGGGAACACAGTTGCAAAGGTGGTTGGAATAAAAGCACAAGTCTGGATCCGTTTCGATGGGTCGTTATGGAAAATGAAGTCACCTGCCTTGAAACCCAGTCTGGAGGAATTATCGCAGTGTCTTCTTCGAAGGCTGTGAGCTTCCATAGGGTAGACATTGATGTTTACTTTAGTCTTTTCTCTTCCCCTAGAGCCTAGAGTGTTGCTTAATCTCATGAGATTAGTCGAGAGTTTGTGTCAAGTGACAAAACAAACAAACAAAAAGAACAATTAAAACTTAAGTTACAGTTCCTTTTATAGATATAAATTTCTGAAAGTCACAGCCACAAATGTAGCCCGATTCAGGAACCCAGAAATCCTTCCCAGTTATCCCTCCTCTCCCGGACTCTGGCTTCTTCCGTTCAGGCTTCACTTGAGTCAGGCTGCAATATCTCGATGGCCACGTTTGGTTCATTGGCTTAGCTGTGAAGTCTGGTTTGGTGGCCCGGAGTCAGCACCATCCAGGCCACGTTTCCTGACAGCAGAGCGGGGACGATCCCCAAAGGAAACACGGAACGAAGGGAGGGTGGATGTTTCGCATCCGTAGATGCTCAGCCGGCAAAATCAGCCCGGCGCCCGGGACGCGCACAGCGACGTCGCTCAGTTGCATTTCGAGTCGAATCTAGCAGTTCGGCGCGGGACCACGATGCGGCCTCTGTTCTTCGCACACACGGTGATGGCTGCGCGCCGTCGTGGGGCGAGTTCCCACCCCGGCTTCCGCCTCGCTTCTTGCTTCCTGCCCTCCCTGTGCACCTTAGATATACATGGGACGAGAACACTCGGGTCGTGGACGGGCGTCTGTCCTTTTGGGGTACCTCCTTGAGATTCCGTTCACAGGGAAGGACACGCGTTAAAGAAACACCTTATCTTTCATCTCGTTAAGATTGGGTTGCGCTATTTTCAAAAGTTCTTGATAAAGTTGATGTTAGAACCCTACTCATTATTATTGCTATTAGCATTCGACCCTCTCTCTTACTGTTCTCCGAGTTGGGGGTGGGGAGCGAGGGGCCCACGCAGAACACCGGACGTGGGACTCACTGGGAGCTGGAGCAGGGACGCGGACTCCGGCTGTGACGGGAGCGCTCGAGGTCATCTCCGCTGCGGGCCATTCTGGTGGGGCCGCTCGCTGCGTGCTTGGTGACTCCCGTGGCCGAGCTGCGTCCCCCAGCTGTCCCCAGCCTCCCTAGTTGACTCCTTCTCTCCGGTCACACGTGGAAGTGGCCCGTCCCCCAGGGTCCGTTTCTGAGCCTGTGCGGTGGCTCGCGAACACACGGCTTCAGCGGGCGTTTTAAGGCGGGCTCCGGGATACCGGTCTTTACGGAGCCGTCGCTGCCCGCTCCGTCCCTATTCCGCCCCGGACTGTGTACGTAGATGGCCGTTAACTCTTCATAAAGTTGCCGTGCTTTTAAGAGCCCCCTTATTGCGGGCGGGGACCCCGGCACAGGGGCAGGTCACCCTTGGCCGATGCCGGGAGGGGAGTAAACAGAGCTGTTCGCCTCTCTTTCTCCACGGCCAGTGGCACCGTAGAGCCACGGTCCCAGCCTCCTTTGCCCGCGGGCTGGCCACGCGACGCGCTTTGGTGACAAGGAGCGTGCCCCGCCCCCTCCACCTCCTCCCCGCTCAGACGGTGGACGTGATGGCTGGCGTCATGGGCGCCATATCCGGGCCTTGATGGAGTGGCCGAGGGAGCTGCAGAGAAGTGACCCTGCCCTCCCGGAGCCACTGGACCCGAGGCGGCAGCCACGCGCCTCCAGAACCTCCGTTATGCGGACGCCTGGTCATTTCACCGGCCTCCGGGCTCCTGTGGGTGCGGGATCACGCGGCCCTCACCGAGACAGCGGCCGAGCCGGTCTCGGTGAACAGAGGCACGTGTCCGAGGGGCATTGCCTAGGTGGCCGAGGAGGTAGCGGGGTTGGTGGTCGGTAATTTGTGAGAACAGGACCTACGGAACACTGAGGGGTCGCAGGGAGGACAGAAACTAACACGATGTGGCGCATAACATGCCTGGGCGGGAGGAGGGTCTCGGGCTGCTTGGGGGTTTGGGGACCGGCGTGCTGGCCGTCAGCTCAGGAGGGCGGGGGATCACTCTACGCTGACACTGGTTCTCTTCTGTTACACCTGCTGTAAAACGAAGGTTACAGTCTCTGTGCTAATAAGGCAGCCGCTCACCCCCTGAGCCTCCAGCCAAGATTCGGCAGATTGAAAAGAACTCTCGTGCTTGTGCGAGACGTGCCGTGGACACAGATAGAGTGGACACAGAGTGGACAGAGACAGTGGACACAGAGTGGGCACAGACACAGTGGGCACGGAGTGGGCATAGACAGAGTGGGCACAGGCAGAGTGGGCAGAGGCAGAGTGGGCACAGGCAGAATGAACACAGACAGCGTGGGCACAGACAGTGAGCACAGACACAGTGGACACAGACGGTGGGCGCCAGGCAGAGTGGACACAGTGGCGACACAGGCAGAGTGGACTGTAGTGGACACAGGGGGCACAGGCAGGTGGACACAGGCAAAGTGGACACAGTGGACACAGTGGGCACAGGCAGAGTGGGCACAGACGGTGGGCACAGACGGTGGGCTGAGCAGAGTGGACACAGTGGACACAATGGGCATTAGGCTGGGGTGGTCATAGAATGGACACAGTGGGCACGGCAGAGTGGACGCGCCAGGGAGCACAGTGGGCACAGACAGAGCGGACACAGAGTGGGCACAGTGGGCACAGGTGCGTGGGCACAGACAGTCGAGGGGCGGAACGGGCATCGGGGTGGGAGGCAGCTGGGTCGGGGGCCCCTCCTGTGGCCGCTGGGGTGCCTGCTTGCTGACACGTGCCCCCTTCTCGCCCGTGTAGGACACGGAGATCCTGAACACAGCCATTGTCACTGGAAAAACTGTCGCGGTGCCCGTCAGGGTGGTGGCCGTTCAGGAGGACGGCTCAGTGGTGGACGTGTTGGAGTCCGTGGAGTGCCGGTCTGCCGACGAGGACGTCATCAAGGTACGACGGGCTTCGCCCCCAGCCCCCGAGTCCCGCTGGGGCCCTCCTGTCCCAGGGGCTGGCTCTGACTGAGCAGCTGGGGCTCTGCCTCCTGCCCCTGGTGGGGACCCCGCCCTTTGTCTTGAGTGACAGGATTTTCTTCCCCTACTTTTCCTCACGGGACGACAGGGCCCGATTGCAGCCAGCTATGGTCACTGCTGACATCCTGTGCCAGGCAGTACCACCTACTCCCTACTTTTCTTTAAATGCCCCACTTTTCCAAACATTTAAATACTGATCGAGCCTCATTATAAGACAGTACAATCCGTGAGCTCGATGTGCTTTTTTTCTATTAATATAGATTAAAATTAATGACTATTAAGTTAAAAAAATGTTCCTCCCTGTGCCACCTAACCTGAGCGTCACCAGGGGGATACAGGCCACAGTGTGGGAAACCCGGGCAGGGGACACTTCTGCTGGGCCCTCCATTCTGATTAGCTGAATCCGTGACCCCCGATGCAGCCAGGAGCCAGCCCGCGGTTGTGTTCATGTCCTTCGCTGGGTCTGTTTGAGTCGCCGGATTTAGGGTGTCTGCCTGTCTTTCCGTAGCCGACTGGCCGGCCATCTTCTTTTCTTAGCAGAGACCTCAGGGGTCAGGGCTTAAATCTTCAGAACTGTCCTTCCTCTTCAAACTGCTGACACAGCCCCCAGGTCCTCCCTGTCCGTTCATTTCAGGAAAATACAGTCACCCCAAGAGCCTGTCCGTGCTGGGAGGCGAAGGGAGACCGGGGCCCCGTCTGCAGCACCTGGCATGTGACGGCCAGGCCAGCATGGCGTCCCCACGGGGGAGGCCTGAGAGGGCTCGGTTTCTTCCTCCTGTGACCTGCAGGAGGCTGAGCCTCGGGCGGGGGCGGTCTCGATGAGGACGAGTCGGACTGGTATGTGTGGGG
>NW_024348242.1:2604159-2692933 GCF_902729225.1 Pteropus medius | reverse complement strand
TTTTCCATGGGAGGATGCAGCCCAGGACCACACATACTTTTGTTTCATCTCTCGATCTTCTTTAATCTGAAAGTTTCTCAGTTTTATTTTTTTCAGACTGCGATGTATTTGAAATATACAGGCCAGTTATTTTATAGGATACCCCATAATTTGAGGTTGTCCGATGTTTTCTTATTATTAGATTCACTTGTTTTTGGGGGGAACACTTAGGAAGTGATGTTACGTCCTTGTTTAGGACATAGGATGTCCGTTTGTTCCCTGCGATGTTTAATCACGTGGATGATGTAATGTATGCTAGGTCTGGCACCATAAAGTTACCGAAACGAAGACGTCTCTTGCACGGAGATGCATTAACTATACAGATATCCTGTTTCCTATTGTACTTTGAATCACGAGAAGCATCCATACTGATTGTCACCTAAAACAGTGAATGGTGGTTGCCAGGTGGTGGTATTCTAATTTCACCATCCTTTTTACATTTATTCGTTGGAATTCTACCCTAAGGATGAAGTTTCCCTTCTCCCGTTTGGTTGTTTATATTAACTCAGAAGCTTATTATAGAGAATATTTATACAATATATATAATAGATACTATACATACCATACTTAAAAACTACAGTTATAAACAATATATTGTCTATATAAAATATTATATTTTTATAATTGGCTGCTACAATTCTTTATAGTACCGTAAAACTGCCCCAGCTCGATTCTTGTGTCCTTTTGATATTTTTTCAAGCCCTTCGATGCCTTCTTGCTCACGAGCCATGCCCCCGGTGACTGGCTTCTCTCACTCAGCACAGTGTTTCCAAGGTTCATTCGCGTCGTAACCTGTGTCGGAAGGTCCATCCATTTTATGGCCGAATGACATCCCGTTGGATGGCGAGACCACATGGCGTCCGTCCGTTCGTCCGTCGATGGACGTTTGGGCTGTTTCTGCTTTGGCCAGTATGGATGGCGATGCTGTGTGAGTGTCTGTGTGGGGATATGTCTCCACCTCTCATGAGGATTACCGCGCCCCAACCACACACACACGCAGACACACAAGTGGATTGCTGGGTCATATGATAAGTAATTGCTTTTAACAAAAGCCTCTAAGGGAAAAGCTTTTCACAGGGGGTGAGCTCGGAGCCAGTTCAAATACTGACAGCCTTGCAAGGGGGTCTTCCAGGGAACTCCAGACGAGTCAGACAAAGGGAGGCCCTTGGGAGTGGGGTCTGGGAAGATGTCCAGCCCCACTCCACCCTCTCCAGTGGCTTTCCCACGGCCGGATTCCACAGCGAATGCGAGCTGTTGTTTTTCAAAGCTGCTACAGAACTGGAGAGCAGGGGATGGGAGTAAGTCAGGGTAAAATGTCAAGGAATTCTCTGTTTTTACCAAGATTCAGCGTTTTTCTTGAGTGAGTGCTCTCCTGGTCGCACAGGGCTTTGTTGCATTTCCAGAATGGTGAAAAAGTTGATTTTGACTTTTACTTGGGGGTGGGGGGGACAATTTTCTCATTGCTTTTATGGAGAAGAGAGGTTTTGGATGTCCTCATCCTGACATGTCACTGACACCATCCTAGCATGTAACGTTAATGCATCTTCGTGAAGGAACATAAATAGGTGTTCAAGGCGTAAATAGGAACAGAATTAGAAGACTTGTATTTTGATCGATGGTGAATTTTGAGCAGTCACCGGCACCAGGGGATGATTAAAATGTACTATTTAACATGATAAATTGCTTTACTGCGCCAGAGGCGGGTAGAAAATACCCTGGAGATTTTTTTTTTTTGATGGATACTGGTTGCACAATCCCAGCCACCCATGGGAACACGGTTGCAAAGGTGGCTGGAATAAAAGCACAAGTCTGGATCCGTTTCGATGGGTCGTTATGGAAAATGAAGTCACCTGCCTTGAAACCCAGTCTGGAGGAATTATCGCAGTGTCTTCTTCGAAGGCTGTGAGCTTCCATAGGGTAGACATTGATGTTTACTTTAGTCTTTTCTCTTCCCCTAGAGCCTAGAGTGTCGCTTAATCTCACGAGATTAGTCGAGAGTTTGTGTCAAGTGACAAAACAAACAAACAAAAAGAACAATTAAAACTTAAGTTACAGTTCCTTTTATAGATCTAAATTTCTGAAAGTCACAGCCACAAATGTAGCCCGATTCAGGAACCCAGAAATCCTTCCCAGTTATCCCTCCTCTCCCGGACTCTGGCTTCTTCCGTTCAGGCTTCACTTGAGTCAGGCTGCAATATCTCGATGGCCACGTTTGGTTCATTGGCTTAGCTGTGAAGTCTGGTTTGGTGGCCCGGAGTCAGCACCATCCAGGCCACGTTTCCTGACAGCAGAGCGGGGACGATCCCCAAAGGAAACACGGAACGAAGGGAGGGTGGATGTTTCGCATCCGTAGATGCTCAGCCGGCAAAATCAGCCCGGCGCCCGGGACGCGCACAGCGACGTCGCTCAGTTGCATTTCGAGTCGAATCTAGCAGTTCGGTGCGGGACCACGACGCGGCCTCTGTTCTTCGCACACACGGTGATGGCTGCGCGCCGTCGGGGGGCGAGTTCCCACCCCGGCTTCCGCCTCGCTTCTTGCTTCCTGCCCTCCCCGTGCACCTTAGATATACATGGGACGAGAACACTCGGGTCGTGGACGGGCGTCTGTGCTTTTGGGGTACCTCCTTGAGATTCCGTTCACAGGGAGGGACACGCGTTAAAGAAACACCTTATCTTTCATCTCGTTAAGATTGGGTTGCGCTATTTTCA
Source organism: Pteropus medius (assembly GCF_902729225.1). Lineage (NCBI taxonomy): Eukaryota > Metazoa > Chordata > Mammalia > Chiroptera > Pteropodidae > Pteropus > Pteropus medius. Next base: position 2,690,185 of record NW_024348242.1, on the reverse strand, counting down.
AAAGTTCTTGATAAAGTTGATGTTAGAACCCTACTCATTATTATTGCTATTAGCATTCGACCCTCTCTCTTACTGTTCTCCGAGTTGGGGGTGGGGAGCGAGGGGCCCACGCAGGACACCGGACGTGGGACTCACTGGGAGCTGGAGCAGGGACGCGGACTCCGGCTGTGACGGGAGCGCTCGAGGTCATCTCCGCTGCGGGCCATTCTGGTGGGGCCGCTCGCTGCGTGCTTGGTGACTCCCGTGGCCGAGCTGCGTCCCCCAGCTGTCCCCAGCCTCCCTAGTTGACTCCTTCTCTCCGGTCACACGTGGAAGTGGCCCGTCCCCCAGGGTCCGTTTCTGAGCCTGTGCGGTGCTCGCGAACACACGGCTTCAGCGGGCGTTCTAAGGCGGGCTCCGGAATAGCGGTCTTTACAGAGCCGTCGCTGCCCGCTCCGTCCCTATTCTGCCCCGGACTGTGTACGTAGATGGCCGTTAACTCTTCATAAAGTTGCCGTGCTTTTAAGAGCCCCCTTATTGCGGGCGGGGACCCCGGCACAGGGGCAGGTCACCCTTGGCCGATGCCGGGAGAGGAGTAAACAGAGCTGTTCGCCTCTCTTTCTCCACGGCCAGTGGCACCGTAGAGCCACGGTCCCAGCCTCCTTTGCCCGCGGGCTGGCCACGCGACGCGCTTTGGTGACAAGGAGCGTGCCCCGCCCCCTCCACCTCCTCCCCGCTCAGACGGTGGATGTGATGGCTGGCGTCATGGGCGCCATCTCTGGGCCTTGATGGAGTGGCCGAGGGAGCTGCCGAGAAGTGACCCTGCCCTCCCGGAGCCACTGGACCCGAGGCGGCAGCCACGCGCCTCCAGAACCTCCGTTATGCGGACGCCTGGTCATTTCACCGGCCTCCGGGCTCCTGTGGGTGCGGGATCACGCGGCCCTCACCGAGACAGCGGCCGAGCCGGTCTCAGACCCGGTTGCGGGGTATGTGTCCAAGAGGCATGCCTGGAGTGGCGGGGGGTAAGCGGGGTTAGACGGATCGGAGAGTAATTTGAACAGGACCTACAGAACGCTGAGGAGTCACAGGAAGGAGGACAAGAAACTATACGATGTCGGCGCTGCCAACTGCGCCTGGGCCGGGAGAAGTCTCGGGCTGCTTGGGGGTTTGGGGACCGGCGTGCTGGCCGTCAGCTCAGGAGGGCGGGGGATCACTCTACGCTGACACTGGTTCTCTTCCGTTACACCTGCTGTAAAACGAAGGTTACGGTCTCTGTGCTAATAAGGCAGCCGCTCACCCCCTGAGCCTCCAGCCAAGATTCGGCAGATTGACAAGAACTCTCGTGCTTGTGCGAGACGCGCCGTGGACACAGATAGAGTGGACACAGAGTGGACAGAGACAGTGGACACAGAGTGGGCACAGACACAGTGGGCACGGAGTGGGCATAGACAGAGTGGGCACAGGCAGAGTGGGCAGAGGCAGAGTGGGCACAGGCAGAATGAACACGAACAAGCGTGGGAGGCACAGACAGTGGGCACAACCACAGTGAACCTGAGACAGTGGGCACAGGCAGGTGGACACAGTGGGCACAGGCAGAGTGGACTTGGTGGACACAGTGGGCACAGGCAGGAGTGGGCACAGGCAAAGTGGACCTGAAGATGGACACAGTGGGCTGGGCAGAGTGGGCACAGACAGTGGGCACAGACGGTGGGCACAGGCAGGGGAGTGGACACAGTGGACACAATGGGCACAGAGTGGGCACAGAGTGGTTCACAGAATGGACACAGTGGGCACAGGCAGAGTGGACATAGACACAGTGGACACAGAGTGGGCACAGTGGGCACAGGTGCGTGGGCACAGACAGTCGAGGGGTGGAACGGGCATCAGGGTGGGAGGCAGCAGGGTCGGGGGCCCCTCCTGTGGCCGCTGGGGTGCCTGCTTGCTGACACGTGCCCCCTTCTCGCCCGTGTAGGACACGGAGATCCTGAACACGGCCATTGTCACTGGAAAAACTGTCGCGGTGCCCGTCAGGGTGGTGGCCGTTCAGGAGGACGGCTCAGTGGTGGACGTGTTGGAGTCCGTGGAGTGCCGGTCTGCCGATGAGGACGTCATCAAGGTACGACGGGCTTCGCCCCCAGCCCCCGAGTCCCGCTGGGGCCCTCCTGTCCCAGGGGCTGGCTCTGACTGAGCAGCTGGGGCTCTGCCTCCTGCCCCTGGTGGGGACCCCGCCCTTCGTCTCGAGTGGCAGGATTTTCTTCCCCTACTTTTCCTCACGGGACGACAGGGCCCGATTGCAGCCAGCTATGGTCACTGCTGACGTCCTGTGCCAGGCAGTACCACCTACTCCCTACTTTTCTTTAAATGCCCCACTTTTCCAAACATTTAAATACTGATCGAGCCTCATTATAAGACAGTACAATCCGTGAGCTCGATGTGCTTTTTTTCTATTAATATAGATTAAAATTAATGACTATTAAGTTAAAAAAATGTTCCTCCCTGTGCCACCTAACCTGAGCGTCACCAGGGGGATACAGGCCACAGTGTGGGAAACCCGGGCAGGGGACACTTCTGCTGGGCCCTCCATTCTGATTAGCTGAATCCGTGACCCCCGATGCAGCCAGGAGCCAGCCCGCGGTTGTGTTCATGTCCTTCGCTGGGTCTGTTTGAGTCGCCGGATTTAGGGTGTCTGCCTGTCTTTCCGTAGCCGACTGGCCGGCCATCTTCTTTTCTTAGCAGAGACCTCAGGGGTCAGGGCTTAAATCTTCAGAACTGTCCTTCCTCTTCAAACTGCTGACACAGCCCCCAGGTCCTCCCTGTCCGTTCGTTTCAGGAAAATACAGTCACCCCGAGAGCCTGTCCTTGCTGGGAGGCGAAGGGAGACCGGGGCCCCGTCTGCAGCACCTGGCATGTGACGGCCAGGCCAGCATGGCGTCCCCACGGGGGAGGCCTGAGAGGGCTCGGTTTCTTCCTCCTGTGACCCGCAGGAGGCTGAGCCTCGGGCGGGGGCGGTCTCGATGAGGACGAGTCGGACTGGTATGTGTCGGGGGCCCGACTTAAAACTAAACTCAGTGCTCGGGAACCCCGAGTTAGGCACAGCCGGGCTCCCGGGCTGGGGGCGCGGTTCTCCCTTGAGACAGAAGGCAGACGAGCTTCAGAGTACACACAGCCCCAACCTGTGCGCTGTGGGCAGGCTCGATTAGACACATCTAGAACCTTCTCTCTTCAGAGTTTAGGAAGATCTGAGCCAAGCCGCTCAAGCTCATCCGATGACGCGCTGGGCGTGGTCAGCTTCGGCACCCGCGTCGTTCACCATCCCCGTGTCATTCCAGAAGGGGACGCTGGCGATGGCACCTGGATGTGCGTCCGGTGGCGATGGCGGTCATGGGCTCAAACATATGGCTCACCGTGCAGTCACCTTTTCCCAGTGCAGGAAGCACCACGTGATCCCCAGGGAGACTCTCGTGGGGCTCACCAAAGACCTTCGTGCACGGGAAATTCTACCCTTTAGGTAAAGGAGGAAATGTGAGTTTAGGGAGACGTACATCGTGGCGCCACATGGACAGATTGTCTTTGGGCTTAGATGACTTGGGGGAAAGCGTCTGAGAACATAAGTGATTTTGAAAGGCTGGGAGTTTGGCACAATCTGGCCGGACTGGGAGTCTGCGTTCTAAGTTGACAGCTATCATGTGAAAAACACACGCAAGGGGCGGGTCATCTTAACAGTAGTGCGTGTGTGTAATTTATCGCCGTCCTGTGCAACCTGGCAAAGTCACAGAGAAATCTGGATTCCAGCTTCCTGTGAAAACCACAAGGTCAGGTCGCCCTGGGCCCACTTGCTCCCTGTGACCGTCACCGGGAGCTGACTAGAGGACACCCCTGTGCCCTCCCCCCCCGCAGTGACCGTGGTCTCTACCACCCCCTCTTGTCTCCCGCGCAGAGGCTCAGGGGCGTTTGTCCTTCCTCGTCACACCCGAGCTGCTGGTTTTCTGATAGCACATTTCAGAGGAAAGTGAGCTATTCGTCATGTCCTGGCCTCTATAAAAAATAAAGCAACAGATGACGGATCTCACGCTCTGTCACTCCAAAGGAGGACACTCTCCCTTTGGGCATAAGAGCAACGCAGGAAATTGGACTGTACTCTGTCCGAGATTGTCTGGGGGGCTGAGGGCCCCTGAAATCAAATCGCAGGAGAAACGCTTGGAGGAAGTGTGAGTGTTTGGCCGGGGGTGGGGTGAAGGGGGACATGAGGGAGACAGAGCAGATCTGTGCTTTTTAGATTCCAAGAGTGAAACTTAAAAGGGACCTGACCTAGCTCAGTGCAGAGGTGGCGAGCTCTTCGGTTGAGCTCTCCGAGGACGTCGGCCCAGATCCTGACTCCGCCCTCTTCACTGTCCGAGCTTGGCCAGATCACTCAACACCTCTGGGCCCAGGTTTGCATCAGGCACAGGAGATGATAAGGATCTGGTGGAGAGATGCTTCTCACGGAGCTTTGTTCTCGGCTCAGTGCTGAGGCAGAACTATCGATAATCAGAACTGTCAGGAGCCCGGGGTAGCGCCTGGGTTCAGCAAGTTCGGGACAGTGGATGGGTAAAGAAAAGTCCTTGCGTTTGAGCTGTGGCCGTATTTCCCGGGGCATTATAGCACGGCGCTTAGTTTTAAGGGGAATTCTGATCTAACCGAGTTAGATTTGGGGGCGTCGAAGTTTGGGGACGTCCTCCTCTTCTTCCCTTCCGTGTCCGCTGATGGAGGAGTTGTCGGCTGGCCGTCTACAGTTCCTCCAAGCTCGTGTAATGGAATTCTCAGTAAATAGCTGTCAAATCTCTCTGTGATCAGAACCGCAGTGTGGAGTTTGGGGCATGCTGAACCGAGCGTAGATACGTGAGGGGCGTCCTGCCCAGGTGTCACTGTGCTGTGTGGCTTTCTTCTCTTATAAGGGCACTCGTCATTGGATTTGGGGGCTCTCCTAATTCCAAAATGGCTAATCTCAAGGTCCTTAACATGCTTACATCTGCAAAGACGCCATTTCTAAGTAAGGTCACCTTCCCGGGTACCAGGAGCCGGAACGCGGGCATCTCATTTTGGGGCCACAATCCAACCCACCTCGCCATGTGAGGTAACACATGTGGAGGTTCTCAGGGTTAGGATGTGGCTACCTTTGGCGGGGAGGTGCTTTATGCTGCCTACTGCATTTAAAAATAAAACTTCTTTTCTGGGCTGAGTTTCTTTAAATGTCTTCAGAGGAAGGAAGAAAAAGTCAACTTCTGTGCGATAATTATGATTTAATCTCTGAAGGCCTATCTTTCTGACTAAGGGACGGCCTCACGTTTTTATGTGTCGGTGAGTGTGTTGCTCGTTTATGAATCGTGGTCTCCGGAACCACGGAGGCCGGTCTTTTGTCATCAGCAGGGGAGGAACTCATTCACGCTCGGAGAGAAATAAGTGTAAGCGCGTGCTGATCTCAGCCAGGGTGCCCCCCAACTTTTGGCTGCAGTAATGAAATCTCCAGCCTTCTGGTGTCAGCTGGACTCGCAATAATGAGATGCTGAAGGCCTCATGGGAGGGCGTTGAGATTCCGCAGCCTTCTCTGCCCTGTGGAAGAATCTCGTTTCCAGATTCAGCCTGCGACGGGCAAGGGCAGGCAGTGGACGTGCTCTCAGAGAAAGCACAGAGGTTCTGCCGCTGAGCGCTGTGTGGGGGCCCGTCCCTCAGCAGAGCCTGTTGTCACTGGGGTCGGGGGGGACATGGAGCAGTGCATCCCTGGGTTATTAGGGGGCACTATAAAGGCTACGAGACCAGTTTTCCTTGAGTGGTTGGATTTATAGAGACCGTGGGTGGACGGTGGGTATGCCCTGAACAGGGTCCTTACAAAGCCACATTTGGGCAGACGTCACCAAGTAAGAGATGCCACCGTTTGCAGGGGTGTTGGGCAGGTGTGATGGGGGTGGGGCTGGCAGCCCGCGGGGAGGTCCTGGGTCCGTGAGTTTGGCTTTGCTTTTTCTTTTGGTCGCAAGTAATAGAAACCCACATCCAGCCATCTTCCACCAGAAAAGGGGCGATGTATTGACTTGTGCAGCCACGAGGACCATGACGACTTTGGGCAGAGCTGGATTCAGAGGGTCCTCTCTCCTCCTCTGACTTCTGCCTGCCTCTGCGAGGCTTCCCATCTCCTTCCTGCACCGTGCTGTCTGCTCGGCCTGGCCTCCCTCCCCGCTGTGCGGCCACCTCCGTCCCGCCCGTCTGGTCCCCGCAGGGGTCCCCGCCTCCGCGTAGACGCACGTGTCAGGGACCCGGCACAGCGTGTGCCCTGTGCGTGGTGACGTGCTTGCCCCTCGAGGAAGGGTCCGTGTCTCACTCGCGTCCCCGTCCCCAGGGTCTACTAGCAGGAGCAGTAACGACGGAGCCCACGGTGCCGCTGTGCCAGACCCTGTCCCCTGGTCTCAGATACGGGACAGCGTTCCGCCCCCCGAGGTCCGTGCGGGTGTCACCCCCACTTACAGCTCGGGAAACGGAGGCGCAGAGCGGCTTGAGTGTCTGTGCCCGGTGGGTTTTGAGCCGACGCCAGTCCATCCAAAGTCACTGTGCCGCAAGGTGGACGGCCAGCTCCTTCCTGCGTCCGCTCTCACGTAAGGACCGACGTTTCCGGAAATCCAGACCTGTAGGTGAGACTTGCCACTGCCAGGGCTGGCGCGTGTTGCCGAGGCCGCCGGGCTGACCCTCTCCCCGTGCCGTGCGCGTAGGAGCAGGTGGGTGACGTGGAGGCTGCAGGCGGGTGGGGCGGAGGCCGCCGTGGGGACCCCGCAGGGGCGGGCGGAGAGGGGGCAGCGGGTTCAGAAGTGCGTCTGCCCTGAGCACCGGGACGGGGCCCGTCTGCTGGGCCGAGCGGGTCCCAGAGAGACCCCCGCACCCAGCCCCGGGCCGTCGTTTAGTTCGGGAGACGCGGAGAAAGCCGGAGAGGGCTGGGGCTCCTCCCTCTCTGCTGGCAGTGCTTGGGGACGTCCTCAGAAGACGCTGTCGTCCATTTGTGGGCCCGCGTTCCCTTCCCTGCGCCTGGTGCCGGGAGCCAGGCGGCTCGGGATGAGTCGTCGGGCGCTTTGGATGGTGTTGCCTCGTTTCGTCCTTCTCTGTGCCGGTAACGTGGGCGTTCCTCGTTCCGTTCCCTCTGGAGATGCGTCTCGGTTCCCGTGGGCCGGCGGCAGGTGCTGCGGCCTTCCCAGCCTTCCGTTCCCGTCGCCGTCACCGGGATTCCAGCACAAAGTCGATCTCTTGCTCGTGTCGGCTTACGAGTCTCTAATCGAGCACGAACCTTCTGGGCCCGTTTCCACTTCCCGCGGGGACTCTTGGGCTGAGCCCGCGCTGCCCGCGCTCCCGCCGCCCGGGCTGCCCGTCCTCCGTCCTCTGCTCGGCCCATCCGGGCCCTGCCCGGGGCCAGGGTCGGTGCCTGGAGTCTCGGGTCTGGGACTGCGTCTCGGAGACCAGCGGGGTCAGCTACGGCACCTGTGCCTCGGGCCTCCTGCAGACACGTTTCCTTGGTGTTAGTGGGAGCGAAATAAGTCAGACAGAAAAAGTTGAGAACCACGTGATTTCACTCTTGTGGGCTCGGAAACTGAAAGCAACAAACCAGCAGAGACTCTTGGCATCCTTTCCAAAAATCAACTGACCGTAAACGTGAGGTTTTTCTTATGTGTTCTCAGTTCTATTCCAATGACCAGTATGTCTCTTCGTGACAGTTCAAAAGGCGGGTGGGGTAAGCAGCCTCTTCTGGAGCCCAGTCTTCCAGCCTCTTTCTTACCATAGCTTTGTAGTAAGTTTTGTTTTGACTGTTCTGGGTCCCTTGACTTTCCATATAAATTTTAGGACCAGCTTGTCAATTTCTGCCAAAAAGGCAGCTGGAATTTGGGGATTTTGATAGGCATCACGTTGACCTTGTAGATTGATCTGGGGGGTTTTACCATCGTAATGTTGAGTCTTCTGATCAGGGACGTGCGGTGTGTTTATGTCCACAAGATCTTCTTCAGTGTCTTCTAGCTGTGGTTTTGGTTTTTTTGAACTTAACCTTGGCACTTCTTTTGTTAAGTTTGTCCCTAAGTTGTTTGCTCTTTCTGGTGCCATTTTAAATTGATTTATTTACTTGGTTTCATTTTCAGATTGCTCTCTGTTGATATGTAGACATACAGTTGGTTTTTGCATATCAACCTTGTAGCCTCTAACTTTGCTGGATTTGTTTATTAGTTTTAATGTTTTTTTTTTCCCTTAATGGATTCCCTAGGATTTGCTATATACAAGGTCGTGTCACTTGTAAGGAACAGTCGTTCACTTTTTCCTTTCCAGTCTGGATGTCTCTCATTTCATTTTCTTGCCTTATTGCCCTGGCCAGAATCTCCACTCAAATGTCAAGTGGAAGTAGAGAGAGTGGACATTCTCTGATCTCAGGGAGAAAACATTCCTTTTTTTATCCATTAAATATAACGCTAGTGATGATTTTGTTTGTTTGTTTGTTTTTCTTTTTGGGACTTGCCTTTGATCAAGTTGAGGAATTTCCCTTCTAATCCCAGTCTGTGGCGTGTTTAGCACGAAGGCGTGTTGGGTTTTCTCCAATGCTTTTATCGTGTCTATTGAGACGATCGTGCAGTTTTTGCCCTTTCTACCGATACGGTGTTACGAAGCGATTTCTATAGGGGAAAAAAGTTTTCAAATATTTAGAAACTCTCTCTTTGATAGATGGGGAGATAATAGCATTCTGAGCCTCGTCTGTTTGGTTTTCATTTTTATGTCTAAGTCTAAGTTTGTAAATTTACGCTGCTTGTTCCCCAGGGCCAAAGGCAAGTGGGGAAAGTGACGTCAGCTCCCCGCTTTATTCCCGTGATTGTCTGTGAATCGGCTTATGTTAAGCCTATCTGGAGATTAAGATTATTATCTTCCAATGATAGTAGTGTGTCCCCCTCTTCCCTTAAATATTCTAGTTGTTTACACGGAAATTCACTCACGTTAGGAGCCAGTGAACGTAAACCCCACAGTGAAGACAGGCACAGATGAGAGAAAGCTCTTGCGAGTCTCGTGTTTTCCCTGCAATACGCAGGGAATTTAGCTTAAGCCACGTATTAGCACGTTACTGATGTGTATCACGGGCCAGTGTGGACGTTCAGAGGGTAATGCTGCCTTTTGCACCTGTTGGAAATAGAAGCTCTGTGTCAGCTGGAAACGTTGAAAGCAGATTTCTTAGAGAGCGGCCAGACTGGATCACACAGCCGCCTCCACATGGGCCTGCCTTGCGTTCCATTTTCGAGAGGGATGGGCTTCCAGCAGTAAAAGGCCATTGAGGGTCACCGTTCCTTCATTCCCGAAGACATCTTCTGAACTGCCCTTGGATTCATTTTCCATTGAAACCGGTAAGGTTTAACCTATATGCTAAAAGAAGACCTCAGATTTCAAAGCCCTTCCTCAGACCTCGGCTCCTCCCTGCAGCCTTGGGTCGGCCTTGGGTCAGGCTTCTTACCGGGCCCCCTCGCCACGACCGGTCGCGTTTTCCAACCACTTCTAAAGCCAAGGTCAACAAGCTCTTTTTAAAGGTTCAAGGCCTCAGTCCCCAGCGATCGCCCTAATAAAGTCATCTTTAATGCTCTGGACAACCAAGCTCTTTCTGTCATCGGGGTTTCAGCCATCCTGCTCCCCGCAGCCTGTGCTTGAGAACGGAGAGGTGACCGTGCCGGCCGTTCCTGACACCTTTGGGTGGGACATTTGATAAGTATGAGGCTGATGTTCTGACTTCTTTTCAAATGGGCACAGTCGTGTGAGCGCAGTAGGTGGCCTTGCGCTGAGACCAGAGGGGTCTGGAGGCCGCGGTGTGTGGCGCGTGCCAGCTCTGGTTCGAGTGCCCGCACCGCAGCTCTGCCTGGGGCAGGACGGGCTTTGCTCGGTCACGTCGGGCAAAAGAATTTTCATTTCTTAAATTTGATATGAATAACATCGAGGAGACCAAACCTGTGCTGAGCCCCGCCCACGCGGACCGTGCTCATCGGCCCCCTTCCTGCTACCCGGAGCGGGGACAGGAGCCTGCTTCCTGCTTCTGGGCGAGTCTGTGCGGAGCTAGAAAGGTTTTCGTAAGGACTGAAGAGCATGACGCTAATGAGGCCATAACATGGGCGTGGAAGGCTGTTACACTGTAGGGGGAAGAAATAGAAACCAAACACGCCTGCGCCGGGGCACGGGTCTCGTGTACGTGTACATCAGGGTGGCCTCAGGCCACCGGTCATTGAGTGGCAAGCCCCGAGGGAAGCACAGCCACCAAAATGTGCTCAGCGCGGCCAGGAAAGGACTTTAACATATATGCTTAGATGCTCACGCTTCAAACTTAGTCAGTTTCACCCAAACTCTGAATTTCCTGTTTCTCTCGCAAAGTCACAAGCTCTCCAAACACAGTCCCACATCCCTGCGTGGCTACGAGGAGCCTCGGTGGGTGGCAGCTGTCCCTTTTAGAGTTGTCCCCCCGAGCGAGGTTTGGGTTGGCTCTCTCGAGTTTGCCGCAGTCCCCAGCTGTCCTGCCATGCACGGCGGAGTCACCTTCTTTGACATTTCAATACCTCCTGGGATCAGAAGGTTTGCTGTTGAGTCAATCTCCCACCACACTGCCCCCACCTCCCCAACCCCACGAAGCCCTAATCCCGGGCCTCCATCAAAAGCTAAAAGGAATAGGGATGAACGTATGGTAACCTGCGCCCTGTTTGTTATACGTGTATTAGATATATTAGCTGTCTCAGGTGAGACGTATTAGAACGGTGCATCGGATGCCATGATTTTAATTTGTCGCCAGTGTCCGTAGAGGTCTTCACAAAGCTGGGTCATTTACTGTGAGAACCGCTTTCCACCACGGGCGGCTTCTCAGCTGTTCAGACCTGACGTTTGAGTCTGGGGTCCCAGTGACTGAGCGCCGTGCCAGCAAGGTCTCGAGGTTGATGGAGGGGTGCACGTGCCGACTGCCGAGCTGCAGAAGCACTGCTCGTCATCGAGCCTCCTCCGTGACTCGCTCGGCCTGGCCGGGCCCTGGGTCGCGGGTCCCCACCCCCGGAGCTCTCCAATGTGGGTCTGGACATCCACCCGTCTCCTGGCGGCAGCGAGCAAATCTCACTCTGCCGGGTTTTCTCAGCTCCGGCCTTTTGGGGTCCCTCTTGGCTGTGTTCCGATTGGGTCGTGATCACCGGTGGGGCCATCTAGTCCATTTAGTTTTTCTCTTCGCCTGGAGTCTCAGAGATGAGAACTCTCGGAGCCGCTGTGGGTTTTTATACCTGGAGCGCACAATTCACATCCTTGGATAGAAAAGTTTCTTAAAAGAAATTTTCAAAATATTTGGAAAACACAAACCCTAGAGATCTCACATCCCCCTGAGAATATGTCGATCCTGCCCAAATGCTTTGCTTTTATGTGACTGATTCAGGTGCGAACACCTAGGCGTCAGCTCCAGCACCCAGGCCAGAGGGACCCAGCTAGCGGCACCCTCTCCACAGGCTCTGGTCGGCCATCAGCGCCTGTGCAGGCAGCCGGCCACACCTGCTGCTGATGACTCCCAGGGACTTGGATCTTCCCCTAAGCTGACAAGTGCTGGTGGCATTTTTAAAACCCCTGGAGTCAAGGGATGAAAGGCTAAAAGAAAAACATTCTACGGATTAGAATGTGCTAAACTTCACACCAGATTGTCATCTCGGGCCTGATTTGCTGGCGTGTGGTTTAAGGGAAGAAACCTCGGAGGCAGCTGTCGGCAAGGGCAGAACCGAACCTGGCTGAATGTGACTGGGAGAGAGATCTTTCTCCCAATGGAAGGGGGATGGGACCAGAATATTTTCCATTTCTCCGTGGAGGCCCATAAGCAGCATGCAGCTGGTCTGTGTTTGGTACTTGTGCCATTGGGTGGGTGGGGGAGCAGTGAGGTTGGATGGGACACGGGTGTCAGAGGGTCCAGCGTGACGCTCAGACTCGGGTGAGTGGCAATCCCTTGCTGTCGTTCAGGTGGACAGGAGATGGCCAGGGAGGCCCGGCCATCCTGTCAGCAGTCTGTGGACCTTACTGTTGCACCTGTCACCGTATCTGACAGCGTTTTGTACGTGAGCGGGGACTCTCGGATATGCTCTGTGTCCCCAGAGTCCTTGCCCAGAGCCCACTGCGTTCATCACTGGCCCCGAGTTTTAAGTTCTGACTCGAGTGACCTCTCGTGCCTTGAAGATGGGCACCCACCGTCACTCTCATCTCCCTGTGATGAGGCCCGAGGTCTCTCTCGGTCAGTGCCGAGGCTGGGCGCTGCTGTGATGAGGTTGCTTGCCGAGGGCGAGATGCTTGGGGAGCACGGTGGTCTCGGTGCGGCCACAGCGGCCAGCTGGCTTTTGTTGGGAGGCCGCACAGTCAGGCCATAGGCACACTGCCTCAGAGACGTGGAGAAGTGACCCATCCCAGCACGGGCCAACCGTGGGAGCCAGACCAACCTGCATGACCAAGAACCGATAAAAATGAACGAAGCCGAGTGCCAGACATCAAGATCAGACTTCGCAACACCGAATTAGGGTGTCCCCTTCAGAGAATGGGGGCTCACGATGACCTCCAGTGCTGGTGAGGTGCAAATTAATTTATTGCAGAGTCTGGGCCCTGGAGGTTGGGGAGTGACTTATCCAGATGTTGGGAGGGGAAAGGTGTCACAAGGGCCACCTCCAGACCTCAGTATGAGGCACCGAGCTGCTACTCCCAGCTGCCTCTCCCTGGACTTGAGGACGAGCCACCAAACTGGTCCCTAGCTGACCCGTACCCAGTGTCTGACACAGCACATCGTGGCTGCCCTTGGCCTTGCAGGGCAGACGACACTGGACTTTTTAGTTCCGACAGGGCGGGGCAGGGGCTCCAAAGTGAACTTGGCCTGATGTGCGTCACCCTCCAGCACCTGCTCAGCGCCTCGTGGCTCAGGCTCACCCAGTCAGCACCCCATTTCTTCATGAGTGGCCTCGGTCGACTCTGCTCAAAGACTCCTAAAGACGTGTGACATTGCGAAGTGGGAGTGACAAGGAGCCATGGCTGTGACTGGGGACACATGGAGAGGTTTCAGCATCTCCTTTAATAACAAATGTTTTAAAGAAGTTACCATTTTTTTAAATTCACGTTTTCATCATAGCTGACATACAATATTGTATTAGATTCAGGTGTACCACATAGAGATTAGACGTGTCTATACCTTGCAAAGTGATCACCCCGTAAGTCTGGTACCCACCTGGCACCACACGCGGTTATTGCAATATTACTGACTATATCCTCTCTGCTGTCCCTCACGGCCCCGTGGCTGTTTTTATAACTGCCAATTTACACCTCTAAATCCCTTCACTTCCCCCCGACATTTCCCCGATCCCTCTCTCATCTGGCAACCATCAGTTTGTTCTCTGTATCTATGAGTTGGTTTCCGTTTTGTTTGTTTATTTTGTTCCTTAGTGTCCCCGTATAAATGAAATCATATCGTATTTGTCTTTCCGTGTCTGACTTATTCAGTATAACACCCTCTAGGTGCATCCACGTTGTTGCGGATGGCAAGATTTTATTCTTTTTTATGGCCGAGTGATATTTCACTGTGTATCTATAGCGACAGGTACATCGATACCATCTGCATCTCTCTGTGTCTCATCTGTATATTGCGTCTTCTTCGCCCCTTGTCCATCGGTGGAGCCGATGGTAATTTGTCTCAAACGTGGAAGTTCGCTCTGCGAGTTTGGACGCTGGCACTTCGGACCAGGAGGCCGGTGGACGGGCGCGTCTGGGGCGTGGGAGGGAGGCCTGGGCTGCAGGGACAAACGTGGTGAGGAAGACGAAGTCCAGAATGCGTCCTCGTCTGGGGCTTGCCTGGAGGCACTCAGGGCCAAGTGCGGGGGCCCTGCCAGCAGCCCGCGGGTCACCCCAAATGCGGCGTGCGACCTCGAGCCAGTTAGGTCCCATCGCCGGCCTCAGGTTCTTCATCTGTAAAGTGAGGTCATGGACCCCTCGCACCTTGTGATTCTGTGGTGAACTGATTGTTGACTTTGTGTCTTCTGCCCATGAAGTGACCCTGAGTCCCAGCTTCTCTCCGACACACACAGGGATAAGTAATCGACGCTTTCTTGATGGCACAGAAGAGAACGCCATCAGCATTTTACTCGTTTATCTGAAATGGGGGCTTCGATGGTCTAATCCGTAACCTGCTAACGCATGCACGTCGAAAGGATACCACACGAGCCGAGCCAAAGCCATAAAATGCTCCATCCTGGCTTCTGCTCTGCAAAATTATACTTTAATGATACAAAATAATTATATCCACATTTTAGTGCATTTCGTGAGTATTTTCCCATCAGGATTTTAATCTAGTGCAAAGCTCTCTTGGTTTTCAGAAAAGATCCTCTTTACGGCTTGAATAAAGTGAGTATTTTTCTTAAGTAACATATGGCTACCTTTTATGCTTCTTCAAATATGGTGCCAGAGTGACATATGTCTCACCTGGGGTTTGTTTAGTGGTGGTTTGAGTACATAAAAGGTGAGGCAGACAAAAACACAAAGAGGCAACAAAGGTTCTGTAACTCCATTAAATTACGGTCATGGTTTTACTCATCGGTATTTCGTAATGCGAAATGGTTTTCCTGGAGTCTGTTTATCAGTATTTGTCACTAATTAGTGCCTACAAATTACATTCTGTTCAAGTCATGCTCTGGCTGTCTCGGCATCTCCTAAGTCTCAGCCCCTGCGGTTCATGAACTGCCACCGTCAGCTTTCGCCTGTGTTTTTCCTGCTGCTGCATCTCGGGATCCCGAACCCTCCCCACAGGTGTCCAACCACTGCGATTCCGTTTTTGTGAATGGGAAGGAGATGAAGAGCAAAGTGGACACGATCGTGAACTTCACCCACCAGCACTTCACCTCGCAGTTGGAGGTCACCGTGTGGGCCCCCAGACTCCCCCTGCAGATAGAGATCTCGGACACGGAGCTGAGCCAGATCAAAGGCTGGAGGGTCCCCGTGGCCCCAAACAGAAGGTGAGGAAGCCAGCGGGGCGAGGTGGCTCTCGGACAGGACGGTAGGTCTGCGTCCCCTGGGATGGGGCCCCTATCTTGGTGGGAGGCACCGAACAGACACCCTCTGTGATATACGCCTAAGGATGAAAATATAAAACGGGCATGACTTTTCAATATATCAGTCAATGTTTTTCATGCTATGTCCCTCTGCTCTCTGAAATCATCTCCCTTACCACCAAGAATGGTCACCCTTCCCTTTGGGACATTTAAGTCGCTACGTAATGGTGCTGGCGAGTTTTCCTGTAACTTTCCACGTGGTTCTCAGACCCCTCAGGGAGGTGGACTGATGTATTGGGTTTCTGGAGTCAAGTGGAGCTTGAGCCGCGTCCGCCTGAGCAGCTGTCCCGGCCACACACCGACCCCCCAAGCCTTGGTTTCTCCACGTGCGACCAGGGACATGCTTCACGGCTGTGGTGATAGACGGAGTTAGCTAGGCACAGGGAGAGGACACAAACCAGGGGACAGCAGCCTGGGCTTGGGCCCTGTGTCTCAATGACCGGTCGAGTGACTGTGGCCAAGTCCCCTCTCTTCTGTGTACCTTGACCTCCTCGCTGGTAAGATTGGACAATAAAACCCCGTCACCCCTCCGGGTTCTGTGGAGGTTAAATGAGCCGACCGCGTGTGGCTGGCGTGGGGCATGTGGCCGACCTATGTCAGTTCTCACGGTGGTGACTGGGCGCGTAGAGCAGCTCCCGGCACACAGTAGGTCTGACTCGATGCCTGCGAGTGGCTTCCCCCTTCTCTGACACAAATTCCCGACCACTGACGGTCGCAGGCTGGTCACAGCCACCGAAGTCCTCTCATGGAAGGGCGCAGGGCTGGTTCGTCTTGCAGGGAAGGTTCTGGAGCAGCCCTCAGGTGACGCGCTTGAGCCTCACGCACCCCGGGGGAAGGTCAGGGGCGGCCGTCCTGATGTCCGCTTCCGAGCCGTGGTGACAGCAGGTGCAGGGTCGGGCGCCGGGAGGCACAGGACCGGCCCCGAGGGCCCAGGCCGCCCGCCCCGCGCTCCACACCGGGCTCTGCCGTCTCCCCGGGGAGTCCGCTGAGGCGGGTTTCGGGGCATAGGGCCACGACGGACCCGCACCCGATCCGGCCGCACGCGCCCTCCGGTGCCAAGCAGGGGGCACCGCGGGTGCCGGCGGGGCGGGCGGGCGCGGGGTCTGGGGAGCCGCGGCGCCCCGCCGACCCGCTGACCGTGCCGCGCGCTGCCCGCAGGCCCACGCGCGACAGCGACGACGATGACGACGAGGAGCGGCGCGGCCGCGGCTGCGCGCTGCAGTACCAGCACGCCGCCGTGCGCGTGCTCGCGCAGTTCGCGGCCGAGGCGCCGGGCGCGCGCCCGCTGCGCCACCTGCTGGGCCCCGACTGGCAGTTCGACATCACCGGCCTGGTGACGGACTTCCTGAAGGTGGCGGAGCCCAGGATCGCCCAGCTGCAGGGCGGCAGGACGCTGGTGGGCCGGGAGCCCGGCATCACCACCGTGCAGGTACGGCGCGCCCCGGCCCCCGCCCCGCTCCCCGGCCCGGCCCGGCCCGGCCCGGCCCGCGTTCGCGCCTTTACATCTCAGCTCAAGCTTTGCTCCTTAGAGAGAGGGGAGAAAAACCACCGAACTCCTCTGACCAGTCGCAGCTAAACTAAACACACAGTGCGAGCAGTGTCCCCCGCCCCGGGAGCATAGTTGGCTGATTTTACACGCATCGCGGATAGACGGTGGTAGACACCGTGAACGCTAGTTTTATCTTTCTAACCGTGAGGGTTAACCATTTAGCTATATTACTCTTGGAACGGTGGACAGCATTAAAAAAAAAATCAAACCTGTATCTACACTAAATGTAACAACAAAAAAATCCACCATTAAATGTTCTCTAGTTTATTATAGTAAAATCGTTTTCTAGCCAAGTTTGATAGGGTAATTATGCAGAAGGGGTACAGCACGTTTTTTAATGAAGATGTTCAATGTTACCGCTCATAGTTAATCAAGTCCTATTTTAGTTGTTTTCACGGTTCATTTTTGACGAAGCTGGATTAAACGTCGTATTTTGTATATCTCTTCCCGCTTCCACATCAGAGGCTGAATTAGGACAAATGGCTTCCTCGGGCATTAAGATTCCCTTTCCCACTTTACTCGTCTGGTTTACCCAGCGATGACGGTGGCAGGCATGGCCACCATCATCGTCCCACAGTGAACGTTTCCGTGTCCACTGGGAGGAATACACACAGAAGATGGGTACTCATGGCTCACTTAAGGAGTCTCGCCACGACTCTGCCATTTTCATGCCTAAATGCTAATTGTGGGAAACACACCATCCTTGGGGGCCTCGTGCCAAGGCGGGCAATTTTCAGTCTTCTTGGAAAACACACCGCTGTTACTATGGTGTGAATTACAGGAAAGGGAATGGACCAGGGTGATGTTTGTACAGCTCCTTCGATCAGCAAGGGGCATCGAAGGGTAGCTTAGCCGGGTGTTGTCACTGAGCAGAGACGGCCTGGGAGACCGCTTAGCCGGAAGCATCCATTAAGGACTTTGAAATGGGGTGCAGGGCAGCCAATGGGGCTCTCTCACTTCCTCTGAAGGTCCTGTCGCCTCTCTCTGACTCCATCCTGGCCGAGAAGACGGTGATCGTCCTGGACGACCGTGTCACCATCGCAGACCTGGGCGTGCAGCTGGTGGCTGGCTTGTCTCTTTCCCTGCAGCCTCACAGGACGGAGAGAAGGGCCATCGTCTCGACGGTGACCGCCCAGGACGTCCTTCAAGCCCCACAGCAGGTAAGGTTCCGGGGTCCTTAGTCACTGGCCAGCGAGACCGCTTCTCCCTCAGCAGTGCACTCAGAGCTGGGGCTGTGATTCTGGAAGCTTCTTCCTGCTTCTCATCCAGTCTGTTCTGTCCCTAAGTGCTCGGTGGCTCACACACATTTTCCTCGTATAAGCTTCTACACGGCGACCACGCACCCGTGTGCCACCTGCTTTAGAGCAGCCCTGTCTGTGCTAGATCGGGACCAGAGGGTCACGCTCCACATGTGTCAGAGCAGGTGGTTCTTCATACCCGGAAACTGCTCCATCGCTGCTTAAACAAAATGGCTCTAACGGGCACCAGATCGCTGCTGTTTGTTACAGTTATCGTCACCTCTACGATGCTCCTCCAGCCTTAGACTTCCACGGGTCATCTGCAGTGATGCCGGAGCGCTGTGCCTTCCGGGCCAGCCCGTCTCGTGGGGCAGCTTTCCACACGCACTTCCGGCCAGTATGTTTGCTTCAGCTGTGCTGGTTTCCTAAAAAAAAACGTTCAGAGTGATATTATCTGGAACATTAGGCGGATGACAAGTCGCCCCTGAATTTGATTCAGACCAATTGCCTCATCCTTCAAAACGTTTTCAGAAAGGTCAAAGTCAAAATTCTGCTGTATGGCATGCGATAAATTAAGGTATGCTTTAATGCGTTCATTAAAGCGTATTATTCGTTTTCCACATCGGGGGCAGTCGCCTCTTACAGATGCCCGTGCAGGGCGCGCCGAGAGATGCGCAGAGCGATAAAACGTTGAAGCTTCTTTTTCTCGGTTTATGTGCTTAAGTAACATCACATAGGAAATTATGTTTACATCCGCCCATCTGAAGGAGCCTGATTGTAACGTGACGCTGTGGTTTTGTTTCTCTTAGGAAGCGATAGTCAGTTCCTGGATTTTGTTCAGCGATGGCTCGGTGACACCGTTAGACATTTACGACCCCAAGGATTTTTCCATTTCTGTCTCGTCGCTGGATGAGATGGTGGTGTCCGTGCAGGCCAACCTACAGGCCGCGTGGCCGGTCGTGGTTGCAGAGGGCGAAGGGCAGGGGCCCTTGATCAAAGTAGAGCTGGTGATCAGTGGGCTCTGCCAGAAGACCAAGAGGAAGAGCGTTCTCGCCGTGGGGAAGGGCAATGTCAAGGTCAGCTTCGGGGCTGGCACGGATGGACGCCCAGGAGGCACCAACGACATAGAGGGTGTGGGTCGGGAACACACAGACCACCTGAGCAACGCCATTGAGCGGGAAGGGGGCCGGGACAGAGCGGTGCAGGGACAGTCCCAGCACGGCGCCTCTGCTGGCCGCGAGGACGGTGCTGGCCACGGCACAACCCCGCGGGCTCCCGCGGAGAGAAAGGAGACGAAGCGAGGCCCGGACGCCATCACGAGCTTCCCCGCCCCGGGGAGGCTGCCGGACCCCAAGGCCCCCGGGGAGCTGGCCGTGACCTCGCGGGGGCTCACCGACCTGGAGATCGGCATGTACGCGCTGCTCTGCGTCTTCTGCCTGGCCATCCTGGTCTTCCTGCTCAACTGCGTGGCCTTCGCGTGGAAATACAGACACAAGAGACTGGCCGTCAGCGAGCAGGGCCACCTCCCCCACTCCCACGACTGGGTCTGGCTCGGGAACGAAGTGGAGCTGCTGGAGAACAGCGTGGCCATCGGCGTCGCTTCGGAGGAGGGCCCGGCCGCGGCGGACCGGGGGCTGCAGTTCGAGGAGAGGAACTTCCTTCTGAACGGCAGTTCCCAGAAGGCTTTCCACAGTCAGCTGCTCAGACCTGACTACGTCTATGAGAAAGAAATCAAAAACGAGCCCGCGACCCCGTCGGGCCCGAAGAGGAAGAGGGTCAAGTTCACCTCCTACACCACCATCCTCCCGGAGGACGGTGGCCCGTACACCAACTCCATCCTGTTTGACAGTGACGACAACATCAAGTGGGTCTGCCAAGACCTGGGGCTGGGGGAGCCCCCGGACTTTAGAGACTACATGGAAAGGCTGCAAGAGCAGATGTAGACTCCTTTCTTATGTTCGTATTCACCTTTATGCCTTCTGTTTTTGCAGTGGTTGGAGCAGTGAGTCTGATCAGCGATAGGGGGTGACTTCGCAGAGCTTAATCTGTGGCGGTCCGGGGGGGACCCCGTCCTCAGCAGGTATCCGAGTCTGGAGAGCTAGAGCCAGCTGGGTTTGAAGCCGGGAACCGTCTCTCAAAACAGCCACCTGCGGGTCCTGGAGGAGATCTAAGACGACAGTTTTATCTGCTGCCTGGAACCAGCTCCGTTCAAATATGACTAATCTGACCCCACGGATGCTGTGAGTCATCTCGTGACAAACGGCCGTGTGGGATTAAAGACCTAGTATTGGTTTTTCTACTTCTAGATCTTTTAAAGCACAGTGGACGTTTCTCGCCCTCGGCCTGAGATGGGTCGTACGTGGAAGACACCGAATGTAGCTGCCCTGCTTCGTGGTGAGCACTGCTCATTGATCTTATAGACATTGCCACCTGCCCGTTCCTTTGGCCTCCGAAGTTCTTCTCGAAACACGAAGAAGAGAAACGTCATTCTTTTCTCTGAGATCTGTTTGATTCACGTGAGTTTTAGTCACGCCATATCGTTTCCTGTTCGCTTTTCGTGAGGTTGGCCACATCGTGTCCTTTCCTGCGGGTCTGTGCGGATGTCAGGCTCCCAGGGCCCCCCAGCTTTGTCACTTAGGGGCCACACCTAAGGAGCTTGCCCCCACGCGTCTGTCCTCCTTTTCGTGGTCAAGTTTTCTTGTATCAGACTGGGACACAGGACCTTCCGTAAAATCCCGATCTACCGTGAGAGAGGCCATCGCTTCACAGTTCTCTACGTAAGCTTACAAACGCCGGAGGAAGGGTGTGACCCACAAACATTTATTTTACCTTCTGTGTGTTGAAGATTCACGGGGGAACTCTTGAAGTGCATTTCCGGGGCAAAAAAAAAAAAAAGAACCTCAAAATAGCTGTATTTATACAAGTGTTTTGTGGTCAACACGATTTATTATCCAAACCGAAAGCTAAATGTAAAGTTACTA
Source organism: Pteropus medius (assembly GCF_902729225.1). Classification (NCBI taxonomy): domain Eukaryota; kingdom Metazoa; phylum Chordata; class Mammalia; order Chiroptera; family Pteropodidae; genus Pteropus; species Pteropus medius. The sequence goes on along the minus strand of NW_024348242.1, from coordinate 2,669,325 downwards.
TACATGCAAAGGGAATGGCGTAGGAAATAACTTCGGCTTAAGTGTTCCATGTTATCAGAACAAAAGATAATTTTTTTAAAAAAGTAGGATGATGTTTCAACTTAGCAATATATAGAAATCCACCCATAAAATGATTCCACCCCCCACCCCGCCCAAAATTTAAAATATCTTCAGTCATGACTCTGGCAGAGCTAAAACCATACCGTGTGTGTGTACAGATGGAGAAAAATAATGGGTTCCCCTCCAAAATTCATAAAAATAAACAGCCATTTCAGAGCTCGGGAAGCAGCGATGATGAAAAACCAGAGCTATTGGAAAATCAGAGCGGAGAGAGAGCGGGGAAAAGCACGATTCCCGCAGAATTTTTAAATTAAAAAAATGCCTTTCGAAGAACAACGCGAATGATGGCCTCGAGCAAAGCAAGAGTTTCAGATCAGGAATCGGCGGCCGAGTTTTTATCGCGACGGGATAGTTGGAAAAATGGACACGGGGCCGGCTTCCCCGAGCCATCTGCATCTCTGAGGAACGGGATCATAAAGGCCCAAGTAGCAAAGACGGGCAGGAGGTACCGGAGGCGGATCCTTGGCGCTGATGACGGAGCTACTCAAAAGAGAGGCGACGGGCGGATCCCTTGCCGGTGTCTGTGCTCGAGGACGTGACAGCCCAGCCCCCTCCACAGTGACGTGGCAGCCACGGGTTCTGCCCCTGGCTCTCGCCCGCAGGACTCCGGTGCAGACGTGACTCCTGACACCGGCCTGACCTCCCGAGGCTGCCGTTCCGTCGATCGTGTGTTTGAAGTGCGGGTCAGGAACCGAAGCTGATGAAATTCTAAAAACCTTTCAGTTTTGCTGGGAGACCCAGGCATGAGCTCCCAAAGGAGTTTACAGAGAGGTGGCCGACACCTCGCAGGACGGGCTGCTCAGGGAGCAAAGGGGGCTGCCACCGCTCTTCCAAGGCCTCGGTGGGAGGTAGATCAGAACCGATGAGTATGCCAGAGAGAAGGTCACGGCTAAGAGAAACGTTCCTAAAACCGAGGCACCCCAACTGACGTCGGGGTGAGCCTCCGTCACACACACAGCAGGCCGCTTCCCGCGGGTCAAGTGACACTTTGAATGAGGCGGAATTTGGGAGGGAACGACGAAGCCACCACTGTCACATTATCAAGGAGCATCCAAATTAGCATTTGACGTGGCTCCCAGGAGCAAACTGGGAGCTGTGGACGGTGCATGCTGGGAGCTGGCCGCTGTCCTGAAGATGCCTCCTGTGGAGAGGGAGGGGTCACCCGCGTGACATGGGCCGCGGATGGCCACCTTCGTGAGTTGACGTTGAAACTCCGTAAAGGTCAAGTGCAAGACGGTGGAGGAGGGTCCTGTTACCGTAGAGCACACACGCGTATGTGCACGCGTACGTGCTTGCGAACAGTGGAGAGCCAGCGGGCACAGCGTTTTCTGGGACTCGACAGTGACCGTCAGCTGGCGTGGGCGCGCTGTGGCCTCACGGAATTTCCTTGAAGTTCTTCCCGCTCTAAGCATTTCCTGCAGACCGGAGCCGCGGGGCCCGTCGGCTCGTCTTCCAGCTGCTCGACTTGGAACAGATAGGAGCCACACCCCAAATGTTTAAACTAAACGGGGGGAATGACGTGATCTATCAAGCCCTGACGTAGTTTCCGGGGGACCCTGCATTTGCCCGGATTTCCCAGATGTTTATGGCCGAGGGACCCGAGGGATCGGTGTCCGTACCGGAAGAGCCCCTTCCTGCCCCAGAGGAAGGACACTTGGACTCCTGTGGGACAGACTGCAGCACGCCCCTTGAGGGGACACCGGGCTGTGAGCCACAAGGGTGGGGGCGGTTCAGAGGCTCCACGCACGAGGCCCGGGCGACCGAGAATGTTGGAGATGTGACACCACGTGGCCCAGCCGCGCTGCTGTCCACAGAGGTCAGGGTGCAGCTGCCGCAGAAGGAACCGGAGTTTACACACGCGGAGCGGCATCTGAGAAGAAGCAAGAAGAGGAGACACTGGCGTTTTCCCCAGAAACGTCCCCTAGAAGAACGCGCCCCAGCGAACCCCAGGGTGCTCCGTGGGCCCCGGCGACAGGATCCTTGACACTCAGCTGTTTTGCCGCGCGCAGCGGCCGGCGTGAGTTCCCGGATGCTGATAATCCGGAAACTCCAGGCTGAGGGTTTGTTCGTAAACGTCGATGCAGGGAAATCATGGGTTAATGTTTGGCCCATCTTATCTGTGGACGAGTATTTCGCACCTCGCTAGTGTTTGATCGGCAGAAGGTCAACATCCTGATCCCACTTGTTTACAAAGGCGCCTTCCTAATGCCGGGGCCACGGGATGGCTCTGTCCGGCAGCAGCGGCCACAGAGAGTGGTTTCATGCGATCTCATTGGTACCATTGTGTTTTCTACTCCCGTCTCAAAAAGTGCTCTCCATTCTCCATCCCGGTCCCTGTCGGGGACATGACAGGCGGTTTAGAAACCCAGCGACCATCCCCTCCATCAAAGGTCTACAGGTGTGATGTAACGCCTGTCACCTGTCATGTTAAGGAACGGGACAGGTGGGAAAGTTAAGCTGAAATGTGGATAGTGGGTATTTTCGTATGTGAGGTGGGCAGTATACGGGAATGCCGAGAGGCGTATTGGCATAAGTGCATTCTAAAGTAAAAGCACGCAGATCCGTAGCTTGTAAATGTGCAGGACTCCGCTCAGAATCTAAACCGACAGGGACAACTTTGGGACACCACACCCTGAGGTGCACTGACTCGGGAACGTGGCCTGGGAGGGCCGGGGCTCATGCCGGGATCGTCGATGGAATCTGCCAGAACATTTTGATCTTACTCTTCATTACGTTTGGATTTTTTTTCCCTTTTTCTTTTCTTCTGGAAACATTTCAGAAATAAAGTGACTTCATTTTCCAGCATAAAGGTATATATTCTAACCACAGGGTAACGCGTCATTTTTAACATGGAAATAAACGTTTAAATCTTCGATTGTTTCGTTATTTTACCCATGGACTCCCTTTTTAATTTCAATATCTGTATGATTCAACTATATTTATCTTTTCTTCTTCTTAGCCAGAGGTTTTAATACCTTTAATATGGCAATAAATGGAAACCCAAGGAGAATGTTTCTCAAAAGTTGCAATCCACCTTTACCTTTGACGAACTCTCACTTAGTCTGGGGACACACCCTGCCGATGGCTCAGAGTGGGGGCGTGCCTCTCTCGCACCCCTGTCCAGGCCAAACCGTCCTGGCCTCAGGGCTGACATGGGCGCAGTGGTCTTTACTTGTCAGTGGCTCACTCACGTGCGTGTATTTTAGACAGGGGCTTGAGTAGGGTCCAGGGCCTGGGCTGCCGAGAGCCCCAAACAGGCAACGCCCTGGCGACATAAGACAAACACAAGCCAGTCACGCTCTGCTTGGAGGAGGATGTGGGCGTCCCAGCTGTGAGGCGGGGACACGTGGCCGAGTGCCCCGGGTTCTCTCGGCCTGTGCGCACTTCCTGACACTGCCGGCGTCACCTTTGACATTCTGGCAAGTGCCACCTGTCGCTGTCAGGATGAAAAGAGGTGTCCCTTAGGCAGAAGTCGACACGTCATCATAAACGTTTCATGCCAGCCTCGTCTTCCACTGGGCCCTACGCATCACTGGAGGCACTGGGTGGGAGCATAGGACCTGGGACCTAGTGGCTTCAAATGAGCCCAGATGTGCTCCCGCCCCCATCAGCAGGTTGTCACACTGGGGGTGACGCTTTCCCAGGCATGGCCTCCCTCTCTTCTTCCTGAGAACGGGGGACAATGGAGTCCTGGGCCCCGCAGACTCTCCCAGATCTCAGCGTGCTCGTAGGCAGTTTCCTAAAATCAGTTCCTAAGAGAGAAGTGAAAACACAACGTTTGAAACGAGGTTCGTGAAAGAATGTACGCTTTAGACTCTGGTCTGTGTGTGTGCGCAGAACAAACCCTGAACCTCAGATGTTTGGTGTGGAAACCCCCAAGGCCTGCTCACTTCTTTAGAGTTTAGTACAATTTAGGTCAGCACAGAGGTTTTTTTGGTGATTTGATTTAAAAAAAATTTTAAAACAAAAAAGTTCGGAAGCGTTCTAACCCGGTCGCAGTGTTGGTAAACCCTCAGGACGAGCAAGACACTGTCACGTCTTCCAGTTGGGAAATAGTTCTTTCAAGTTGGGAAATAGTTCTTTCAAGTCCAGCAGGAAGGGTACCATCCCCAGTCCAAGGAACAATCACACCTTCGCCTCGCAAAACTGGGCTGTCTCCACGGCCCGCGAGATGCTTGATGATTTCCTTGGCTTTAATTATTTCTCTCCGTCAGTTGCTCCGACGAAAGCTTTTAGTTCTGTGATGAGGATTTAGATGAGGGGACAGGTGATCCTCCGCCACATCCACACTGCCCACGGGAACAGAGCTCTTTACGGAGCGATGGGGGTGGCTTTGGAATTCGGGGTCAATGTGATGCTGACTTGTCTCCCCATTTCTCACTTACGTCACTTTCGACCCAGCGTTTCTTTATTGCTTTTGGCCAACGAGCATGTACAACTTTCTATTTTCCACCATAAGGTGTTGGAGCCGGACTAGCCTGCTTTGTTATTACCCCCGTCATAGGGATCGGACTCACCGACTGAGATAACACAATTGCCCGTGTAGACACTGCCGTCGTGATGCGATTTCTTCACTTAGAGACGCGTCCTTGGAGAGTGTGCCTTATTCCTGTGTCACCATCTGTTTTCCCAGTCACACCCCCTGTAGGGTCTCTGTTTTCCCCGTGTGTACCCCTCCGTGGTGCAAGCATGCCGAATTCCCATGGTGTCGTGGGCTGACGAGGTCCCCACCCCCGAGCGTGGACACGCACACCCTCTCTGGCACGCAGCACTGTACTAAGCTGTTCTGGCTGCTACGTGTCCACTGGGCACATCTGTGAACGGGCACCAGGCGCGCCAGTGTGGCGAAGTTCCAGGTGGAGGGACGGAAATGCTCCCTCTGGGCACGGCCCCGCGGGTGGCGACCCCTCTCTGGAGCTGTCCTGTGCTGGGAGCCTTTGATGTGTAGCAGAGGGCATCGGTCTCAAGCTCAGCGTGGGCGCCAAGAACAAACCCGCCACCCGGGCTCCAGGACGGCTGATGTTCTAGTCACCCCCGCCTGTCACTGTGGGTTCGAGCGAGTGCCCACACTGTGACGGGCAGGAGCCGAGAGTGGAGGATTAAATAACACAGACGTGGTTAAGGCCAGAAAAAGGGAAGAGGCTATCAGACCTGTGGAAGGTGCTTGCTCACGCATGGCGAGCGTCGCATAGCCCAGCCACGTGCCTGGACGGAGGCACCCGTGTCCACGGCAGGCAGGTTTTGCAATGCCGCTTACCTATGTCGTGTGTCTACAGAGGCTGTCGTCATCCTATGGTTTAGATCTGTGCCCCGGCCGTCAGGCCCCAGCCCCGGCCCCTCCCTCAGACAGGCGGGTCTGACCCGGGCTTCAAAACACAGCGCGGTGGCCGCGTTGTCACTGCCTGGCCAGACCCGCACCTTGGGATGGCTCGATGCGACAAACACGGTGGGGACAAACTTCATCCAGCGTTTGAAAAAAAAAAAAAGGTGTTATCTTCTACTTTCCATTTTTCCCAGTTGGATTCTTGTGCCCCGGTGAACACCGGACGCTGTAAATGGCACACCGTCACGACATTGTGCTTCCAGACGCTTTTCTGGTTGGATGATGTGTCTATCTCGTTTCGCCCAAGGTTTTCCGTACGGCCTGTCCTCTGTGTCCCTCAGTATGGTCGACATATCTGCAAAGGCGCTTCCAGACATTTTGAAAATGAAGAAATAAAGCGTGCTGGATGATTCCTTGTTATAGAAAAGCGGTCAGTGGGTTGCGGGAAGTTATCTCGTCTTCAAGTAGATGTTCGAAGGACGTGAAGCTGTCCCCGGTCCAGCGTAGAACCAGCTGTGTCTTCGGGGTCTCGAGGACAGCTCTCGATGGAGACCCTGAGAAGCAGAGAAAAGAATGGTTTGTTTAAATGCGAGGGCAAGACCCTGGGGGCGAGGGGCCGGCTCTGTGTCCTGGGGGAGACTCTGGTGGCGTACTCCGCCACGCCAGCCTTCCCTGCATCTGGAAAGTGACTTCCGGAAGGACAGTGGTGGCCACAAGCTCCTGTAGTTAAGACACGCAGACTCAGTTCTCAGAGAGAGCCAAGGAAAGTACATCTTCTCCTGGAAGCTTATGAAGTTGAATTTTAATGAGGGAAAAAAAAAAGCTTTATTCAGATTTGGCTCTGCTTATAAAATGTGAGTCCCAGGGAAACTAACTAGGCACCAAAAGTTCCAGTTCGTTCTCATAGTCTTGGGGTGCGCTGCGTTTAACCCCAGAACAAGCCAAACACTTCAGTGCATCGTGTCTCCACCTCTTTGCAAATTTTTAACCAGGAGAGGGACCCCCGTCGCCCCGCACTCGTGCCCCATGCAGACGACTGTTTCCGACAGCTGTGTTGTTTGAACTAAAATGCGTGTGGCTGGCTGACGAGCCCTCCGCCCAAATTCAGCGTTTGCGAAACAGGTGTCCTCCCAAGACAGCATCAGGTTGGCTGTCTCAGGCGACCGTGACAACCCTGAGCCAACACCCGAGCTCCGTGTCTCGCGGTGAGAGTTCCGGGGTCCGTGGCGGCCTCTCACCCAGCAGTGGGGTGGGTGGTACCCCCTCTTCCTCCTGGGAAGGCAGACAACCTTGTGAATGGAGCATGGCTGGGCTACAAACATCCGCTCTTTGCCTTGACTCTCCACTGAATGACGAGGTGAAACAACTCGGGAAAGCAGCGCACCTGAGATGCCGGCAGGTACCGGAGCAAGGTTAATGTACGTGAAGAAGCGCCAGGTGAGTTCCAGGCGCACCAGGCAGAAGTGCCAGGAAGGACGGTCCTGCTTGGCCGCCCGGTTCATTAGGGGTCGATGCCGTTGAAATTGATTTTTTTTTTTTGCATTTTACATTTTTTAATGGTGTTTGCCCTAAAAATAGTTGAACATGAACTTGAACATTGTGTATCAGATATTTTTGTTTTCACCTTGCAAAACTAATAATGAAGACTGTTGAAGTTGACGCTCCTCAAAAGTATCATTTTTCCATAAATCGCGTGGAGGAGCTTGTATTTCTAATTGTCCTTACTTTATTTACTAAAATTACAAGACCAGCTGTGACCTAGGACCTTTCAGCAGGAATTAGAAGGTCTACTTGGGTTTTATAGGTTATGGTGGCCGTCAGCGGGACAGGTAACGTTCCTCTCTGTGCACGGGGCGGAACTGAGAGCCAGTGCAGGAGCATCATTATTGCTCATCATTCTTACTCCACACAAGTCGGATTCCTTCCTGCTTATTTGGAAACTAAACCTCAAGGCTCTGAACTTCCAGTTCTTTCTTCAAATGATCGTAATCCCACACTCAGACTCTAAAATGCAGACAAAAGAACCAAACTCCAAATGACTACAGACATATTTAAATGCCTGTAAGACTTACTATTATGCCAACTCCATTTACTCTTAATGTTCAATGCCCATAAAATTGTCATGACTCATAATGACAATCACCAAGAAATTGTAGCCAATGGAAATAATCAGTTACTCAAAGCCAGGTAATTTCAGAGGCAAAATTATTTTATCAAAGAATCATATTTCTTACCGCCTGCGGTTGTATCGTAAATGATTGATAGGCTTTGAAGTGGAACCTCGAGAGGGAAGGGCGTTTGGGGGTTCACAGAGGCCCTGAGAGAGTCCTGGTTCAGGGACCGCCTGGAATTTTCTACCCAGGTGATGAGGTATGTGTTCAGAGAAGGTATAAATGTTTCTCTGAGTGTATTATAAACTTGGCGAGATTTGATGGTGGGAAAGACAGAAACGAACGGATAAAAAATACTTCAGATTCATCCCGGGAACGCATCCTGCCATGGGGATGCATTGAAGGTTTTCAGAACATATTGGCGGCTTTGAGACCCTCGCTTACAAAGAAACACTTCAGGTGTTTCTTAGCCTGCACTTTCCATACGTTACCCACTTTTTTCTTTCTCTTTTTTCTACTTTAATTAATTCTTTATTAACTTATCATTCGCCTAGTTTGGTCTAAGACCCTACTAAGACCCTAATGGACTGCACTGCAGACTTGGAGAAATGCCAGTGTGGAGTGTTCCATGAATACTGTTAAAAATGCAGGTTCTGCTTTGTTTTCAGCGTTGTCAGTGTTTTGGGGAAGTAAAGGCACCGATGTGGTGCGAGGCTGGGGACGGGGACGTCGAGTGACGTTAGACCCGGCTGATTCCTGGCCGGTGATTGATAAGGCGCTGGGGCCTGAGACAGCCCACAAAGCCCGTCCCGGCGGGGCCGGGAACGCGGGACCCTGCTCAAGCTAAGCGAGGTGATAAAGTAGAAGGTTTCCTAAAAATCCGTCGTGTAAGGATTCATCCGTCTCCACTGGCCCAAACGCTAAAAGGACATTCGCATCGGACACTGAAACTGGTTCCTTTTACTTGTCTTTTGTGTTTATAAACAGCCATGCTGAGAGAAATTCACATGCCACACAATTCACCCATTTAAAGCGTACCATTCGGTGGCTTTTAATAGTCACACCTCACCCTCATCAGTCAGAGGACGTTCTCCTGACTCTGGCCAGGGAAGCGGGGTGGGACTTGGGTGGCATCTTCCCAAGGTTTGGGACAGGCTCAGGCTGGGAATTCCCTGGGGGATGATGGCAGACACGTTTGATTGCTTTTATGGTAAAGACTCAAACTATTTTAAGGAGGGGAAAATGGTACCCAACGATTTTCTGCACACGTGAAGACATATCCTAAAATTCACGACCAGCTCAGCTTGATTACGCAGCCCAAGGAGACTTTAAGTCACCTTCGGCCGAGGCGATCACTTCAAACAAGTTAGGGACACTAATTGGAGACAGTAAACAGGTCCCTCTCCCTGAGGATGAAATGCCCCTCATAGGGTGGAATCCCAGCCCGCTGGCCCTTCATTTTAAGAGCATCCCTATCACATGATCGAACCCATTGAAACACTGGCCGTCTCTCTTAGATGAATCACAACTTACGACATCCCCGCTGGGTGGTTTGGGAGAAAAATCTCGACTTCGGCAAAGCAGCCTGCGTCACAGGAGGCAGAGTCAGGCAGAGAGAGAGAGGGACCCAGGTGAACAGAAAATGACACCGTGACCACTCAGTGGATGTAGGGGACCTGCCTTAGGAGGCAGCGTCAGCTCCAGTCGTGGAAACCGCCATCCAAGAAGCGACGAGACTGGTGGCAACTGGGAGTCGAGCGTGGAGAATGAGCCGGGAACGGCGAACGCCTGCGCCGTCGCGCCCACGCGGCTGTGTAGAAAATGAGTTTTGCAGCCGAGTTAAGCACAAGGAGAAAGTTAGGAAACACGCAAGTGGTTGGGGGAAAACCGAATACACAGAGCTCTTGGCATCCCCATTAAGGGCTCCGAACCGAGCTAGCTTCTCTGCAGTCCGAGAGTGAAAGCTTAAAGCCGCAGAAGGAAATTAAAATGCAGCCTGAATGACACCAACTCAGCCTGCGATGAAGCTCCGCAGACAATGACGTGAGGAGACCAGACACGTGGGGACAGAGAACTCGGTCCAAAGTACGTTTAAAAAAAAAAAAAAATCAGTCACACCCCCTCAGAACATGTAGCAGAAGAGTTAAGGAACGCACTGTCTTCTAGAGCCAGTTTATGTAAGAGTTTCGAAATTGTGGATAGTTAGCGGGTGGCCCCGTGCGCTGAGAGAAAGCAGAGGGACAAAGGAAAAACAAGTGTCGTGACACACGCGAATCAGCTCGAGTGGTTTAACTCTGAGCTGCTGTCAAAAGGCTCTTATGCCCCGGCTGTTAACCACAGACCAGCAAAAGCCTGTGGGATGGGCAGCGATGGAAAACCTAGTGCTTAAACCACGAGATTTATTTCCTTTCTCTACTGCCCAAATTCAGGAGAAAAATGTCTAATGAAAGTAATTTCTAGACATATTCTTTTACGCCTTTTCTTTTTTATTTGCTGTCGGGGTTGGGGGCAGGAAAAATTAACATCTGAAGAGCAAGGGGCTGACCCGTGTTTATATATTATTGAAACATTTTGCAGCCTCTCGCCAGCGAGGTCCCTAGAAATGAATGCAGGCAAGAGGCTTGGAGGGGTTAGACGCAGCTACTGTCGAAGCAGCCGATGCTGTCCAGATTCTCACGACTGTGGGGTTAATCACTTCCAGATGTCTGCTTGGGGTTTCCTCTCTTTCTGGGTGTGGGATCCCAAAAGCAGAGACCAGTGTCTGATAGAAGAGATTCTTGAGAACTGGTTGATGAGTGAATGTTTGAATGAATGAGTCTTGCAATTGTCAGCATCCATCAAACAGTCCATCAAGCAAGCAAAAAAAAAAAAAAAAAAAGAAGAAGAAAAAAGAAAAGAAAAAAAAGAAAAAGAAAAACGGGATTTATCGGCACTCGGAAGTAAAAAGTCAGGGTGGTGGTTTCAGGTATAGCTTGATCCAGGTGCTCAATCAATATTCTTAGTTCTCTCTATCTCTGTGGTATATTATCTTCTGCGTTGACTTGATTATGAGATAAGCTTTCCCCATGTGGTAGCACACAAAGACCCAAGTTGATTACACCTACATTCTGCCAGCTCACACTCCATAAACACACACATACTTGGAAAGAAAGGTACGAATGAGAAGCTGTGTGCCTGGTACTTGCTGGCTACCATTTGGTGATCAGGAAGCGGGTGTGAGTAGGACAGAGAAGAGGCAAGAAAACAGAAGGACACCAGGGCCGCGGAGACACCGCTGAATCGCCAAATGGAGCTGTACCGAGGCACACCACGTGTCTTCACGTGAGTCAATAAGTTGTTTGAGTCTAGTTTCCTCTTGTTTACAATGGAGATTTACAAGCGATAGGGCTGAGATAGCATGCATTTGGGCATAGCCAAGAGGCACTCGAAGGGATTTTTAAGAACACGTTTATTTGTGATAGAGAAGGGAGTGAGGCGTGGAAAGCCACCCTGTGGTTATTTTCGTGAGCGGCGCGACTAATTTCCTGCGTAACGGCCCCATTTGTCACTCCCTTGGTGAAAACACTCACAAATGCCTTTTCGTTCTCAAGCAAATTTAAGCCACAAGTGGACACTTGAGCATCTACTAGCGGACTTGATCTCCATTGGTTGTTGGGGGTGTTGCAAAGATGGATAAAATGCTAGCCATACCTTCGAGGAGAATATGAGTAAAACGGAGTCACGATTGTGATACATGTTGGACACACACACACACACGCCCACACACACAGCCCTGTGGGCGGGGCCGGCCGCACAATTCGTGGGACACCTATTCAGAAGTCGGGATAATAAAGGATAAAAATATCAAGATAATAAATTATAAAAGTTTTCCTCGCGGTCTCTTTCTGAACTTGTTACTTTTTATTTGCTATGTAATGTCTAAGTAAATAAAAATTCAGAGTGCACATATTAATCGTAATAAAGCTGCCAGTCATTCATTGACTTAATTTAATCTCTCCTGGCACATTAGATCCTGTTTACTTCCCCATTTTGCAGTGGAAAAAACTGAGGCTTAGACACCGAAATAAGCTGACAGAGCCGAGATCTGAGCCCAGGCAGCCAAACTACTAAACCCCGAATGCACCGTGTCGTCCTCTAGTTCGGGGAAATCCATACATCGCCAAGTGTGTCGGAGAGTAGAAGTCACTCCTTGGAGTCTTACCTTTCAATTCTGCCACGACGTCTCTGGGTGGATATCTGATGGTGCCAAGTAAACTTCTGAAAGGCTGGGGAGAAGAGACAGGCGAAGCTGAATTGTCAGGCCCCATCCCCAACTGGAGGGCAAAGAGAAACGAAAACAACTTGAAAGTCAAAGTGACGTCTGCCAGAAAATGTGGCCCATTTAGATAATTGCCCCTGCAGCTCGCCTTGGAGAACATCCCTCTTTTGTAAAGTGATGTCCACATCTGCATCGTAGGTCCTGGTTTTATCGATTAAAAAAACCGATGCCAGTTATCGCTTCCCCTGACCGTCCCCCGCTGTCACATCGCTGGGCACCTCCTCTGAGCCAGCTCCCTGTGGCCGATAACTCATCCTTGTCGTAAAATGTGAGACACCAAGTAGACCAGAAACAATACGCGAAGAAACAAACAAAAAAACACCCCAAAATAAAAAAAAAACCCATTAGCTTTAACAAAGTGACATTTCAGTTTTCCTCTGAAAAAGGGAAGTCCCAGTAATTTTTGAGATAGAAAACACAGTCGTTACCCCAGAATATCAGGGACAAGCATTTGCAGGAAATTCGCAGTCTCGTTAATTCCGCGTACAGCGTGTTTGGCCTCGAAACAGAGCGAATCGCAAAGGGAATTTCACTGCCTCGCTACGGTATTAAATGTGACATTTTATCTGTAGTTGATTATGTAATGTTTAATTTCATCTGTAATGTGTATTTTATCTGCCTTAGGGTGATTCACTTTCTATGTAAGGAAGGTGCATTCTGCCATGTTCCATCCTTGTTCTCACGCACTGTTTTTAAACTCAGTGAGCTCATCAACACACCTGCGCACTCACACACACATCTATGAGATTTACTCCGACTTGTCTGAATGTACAAAATCAAATTGTCACTAGCTTCCTGGTAATGATAATTCCTTATGGCACCTTTGCTTTTCAGCTCGATGGAAGGGACTGTTCCCTACACAGCTTTGTTGCCACCCCAGTGGTTCCTATGGTGCCTTCTGTCTAGGAATAATGAGGTGATGATGATGATGATGTACAACGAAAATGATGAAGAATGGAGATGATGTGATGATGCTGATGCTGGTGATAGTGATGGTGACGATGGTGATGATGATGGACAATGATGATGGGGGTGATGACAAAAGATGGAGATGATATGGTGATGGTGATAATGGTGATGATGATGATGTAAGGAGAGGATGATATTTGGTGAGTTTGGGTGGTGATAAGATGATGGTGATGGTGACAGATGGTGATGGCGATACGGCGAATGATGGCGTGATGATGGTGATGGCGGCGATGGCGGCGACGGTGGTGATAAGTGACACGGCGGATGATGATGGCGATGACGGCGACGGTGATGACTGGCTATCAAATGACGGTGATTATAAATTTTGTACGCGCATGACAGAGTGACTACGACCACTACGCGATGATTTGAGATTGCGGCGATGATGACGACGATACGGCGATGACGACGATGCTGCGATGATGGCATGATGTAGACATTGATGGTGGTGATGATGATGTTGGTGATGACAGGTAGATGATGGTGATGATGAGATGATGTGGGTGGGTGATGGTGGTGATGATGGTGGTGATGATGGTGATGATGATGATGGTGATGATTATGACAATGATGATGGTGATTATAATGGCTGCCATGATGATGATTACGACGACTATGATGATGATTGTGGTGATGATGATGTATATTTATTTAATGGTTGGACAGACGTGTGAGCCAACGTGCTCAGACTCCTGACTCAGTTCTCTTCCTTTTCTGAATGGTAGATGGCCAAAAATATGAGCCTGGATCTATGCATGGAAAACACATATCAACAGACTACCAGTCATTATGAATATGTGCTCAGCATGCTACGATTGGTGCTGAGAAGCTAAAATAATAACTTATCTATCCAGCATCACCATCTACCAGTCATTGTGTCAGACATGAGTAATTCGCCATTATTTTCGCAATCCTGATGACCAGCTGCACATGGGTTTATGATACTCATTCATAGATGAGAAAATAATATTCACAGAGGTGGAGTCTTTGGTGTCAGGCCACACAGTGGTTCGGCCAGCTCAGGGGGTGACTGCAGCTGTGATATTTTAGGGCAGGACCCGTGCGCGGAGGGCAAGACACCGCCAGCTGCTCCCTTCATCGTCATCACCATGACAGGTCCAGTTTCTCGGGTACATCTCTGCAAGGGGCTCTGAGCTGGCACAGGGAAGAGGAAGGACCTGGAGTTAGGCTCTGTTTAGCCTCCAAAGCGGTTACTTTAGAATGAGTGGCTAAGCTTGAAAAATTAGATTTTGCATTAAAAAAAAAAAAAGAATTTCATGGCTTCTCTCGAAAACATGGGACTGGAATTCCCAATTCTCTAGAGACAGGGTTGGGTAGAGAAAGGGGGGCCCGATCACTAGCTGGCATGTATGCCGGGGTTGTGAGTGGACATTTATTTGTCTTTCTTCTTCCAACAAATATTTATGGAACGCCTACTACGTGACAGTCATTGTTCTAGGCATTTGGGGAAGTGCTGATAAACAGAACTTATGTTTTCAAAGTAGGATGCAGGCAATAAACAAATCAATAAGGAAATTCAGACCGGTCAGGTGGGGTACAGAGCCGTGGAGAACAGCACAGCAGGGGGATGGGCACAGAGAGTGTCTGGTGGCGGAGACAGGACCTGACAAGGGACCAATCAGCCAAGACCCGTCGGAGACCTGACGTCAGCGCAGGGACCTCAGGGCAGAGAGTGCAGAAGACTCAGGATACGTGGGGGACAAGCACACCCCAGAGAGAGGAGCAGCGATTGCAAAGGCCCTGAGTCGGGAGCGCGTCTGGTGTGTCTGAGGTACAGCAAGGTAACCAGACCCACTCCAGGGAGGGGACAGTGTGGCGAGGAGGCCAAGCTACGTCGGGTGGCCCTGGGGGCTTGGACTGTGCCGGAAGGGGGCCGGCGACATAAGCAGCTGTGTTTTCCTTCCTTGGAGTGTCAGTCGCTTCCGCTCCCAGCCCACTGGACTCACGGGCTCAGTCATACAGTCCCACCCAAACCGACGGAGTGGGGCGTTACGCTGCTGTCACGGTTCAGGTCAAGGTGCGAGCTGGAATATTTGGTCGGCAGGGCTAGCAGCCTTTGGGCGTTGTTACATTACGTTGTGAGCACAAATGCATTTACCAATAAAAGCGCACAACCAAATGACTCGGAACAAATGCACAATTGCAGCCTGAGAACTGTGCAGTCAGGTTACGGTCCCCATTCCCGCTGCGACTGGTGTCAACCTTTGGGGAATTCCGAAGTGACATTCATTCTGTCGACAGAAGGGGTGAAGGCGCACAACCACACGGGGCTGGAGAATGCCTCAGAAGCACCCGGTCTGGCTGCCCTCCTGTTCTCTGTGTCCTGCCTTTCTCCAGCACCGAGCACGATTTGACGCGGAAACACATTGTGTCACCGCATTCCCCATCACTGCGTGCTCAGATTCAGAAGTCATTTCTGCCACCCAGAAACAGTAGTGATGGATATTTTTTTTTTTTACACATGCAAATACATTCCGAGCGGCGGTTTAGATTTATAATTATGAGATGCTAGACGATAATGAAATTAATATTTTAAACACCATGCCCCGTTTAAATGACAGCTGAGCTTTTGGATGGGTCAGGAATCACATTGTTTCATTCTGCAGGGTAAATAGGCATCAGGCTGCGATGACACCCTGTAATTACCAAGGGCTTGGGGGAAATGTAGATTTCCGTTGCCACCTGCAGCTGTAGTGCCTGGTGTCCTCGAGGCCCGCTGGAAGGATCCTTTACCGCCCCAGGTGTCCCGCTCTGCCAGGTAAGTGGTTGGAGCAGCTGAGAACGACTCCGCTCAGCTCTAATTCTCCACCTGGAAAATTGGACTAAGGGTCAGCTCCAACGCCGGCAAATACCCGGACAAGGTTCAGGCTGATGAGCCACGCGAAGCCGTGATTTGGTGTAAGGCAAAGTACACGTTTCTCTCCAGGAGCAGAATCTGCCCACGGAGGTGCCGCGGGCTCTCACGCGTGTCCACGCACGCGTGCGTGTGTGCCGGGTGTTCTGGGGGCCATCTACAGGTGCGGTCTCATTATGTCCCAACCCTATGACCTGGGTACATCATGATCTCGATTTTGGGGGTGGAGGGAACTGAGGTTCAGAGAGGGGAATTTCTTATCCGAGGTCGCAGAGTCAAGGGAGAAGCTGAGGTTCCAATTGAGGGGGACCCGCCTGCAAGACTTCCTGAGAGATGACTGTGCAAACATCGGACTAATTGCAGCACCCTCTCCAGCCTTCCGAGAGCCAGAGGCACCCCTGGGGTCCGTAAGAGGCGGGGTCTGTTCCCGGGTTCAGACAGACAATCTCCCTCCGGTCCGCACGCCGACCCCAGCGCCCCGGGGCTGCACCGCCACAGGAGGCAGAGCTCGCAGTCTCGGGGTTCAGCTCCCGCCGTCCCTGTCACAGCGCCCCCGCTCCCTGCGGACTTGGTGGCCGGAGCCCGGCGCCGGAGCGTCCAGGCGGCCGAGTGCGCAGGCGCGCCCTCTAGCGCCGGCGGGCGGGACCGCACCGGCCGGAGCCCGACGTGGCGGGTCCTCTAGGGCCGCCCTCCCGGCCGCCTTTGCCCCTTCCCTCTCCCTCTTGCGCCCCGTCCCACGCCCTCTCTACTTCTGTTCTGGGTCTGCCCGTCACTGCCGCTTCTAATAATCTGACTAGATCAGTGGGTCCTCCTGCTGAAAAAATGCACTTGTGCACTGAGGTGGCCGGAAATGGCCACTGTCAGTGGCCCCCAGGCCCCTTCCGCGCGTCACCGCAGGAAGCCGGGCCACCAGGACTCCGCAGGCCGCTCTGAGTTTAACTGAGGACCAGGGCGTTTCAGTCCGCCACTGCCGATTTCGTTACTTGATGAGAACGAGAGGAAGAGGAGGAGGAGGGAGGAGAGAGGGAGGGAGGGAGGAAGGAAGAAGGAAAGGAAGGAAAGGAAGGAAGGAAGGAAGGAAGGAAGGAAGGAAGGAAGGAAGGAAGGAAGGAAGGAAGGAAGGAAGGAAGGAAGGAAGGAAGGAAGGAAGGAAAAGGTCAGAGAAAGTCAGCGGAATTTCCGAACGGGTGGCGTATTTTCAGGGCTCCCGCTTGGAAGCGCAAAGGCTTTCAGATCGGGGAGGGCGGGAGGCGGCGGAGCGGCCTCTGGGATGTGGGCGCATCTGTCCCTCCCAGCCCGGAAATGTGGGCGGAGTTTTCAGCGGGCGCCGGGTCTGTCATGCTCAGCCCGGTCCGTGTGGCAGCGTCACTGGGTGTCCAGGTTCCCTTGGCCGTCACTGTAAAAGGCCGGAGCGTCTCGCTGCTAGAAAGTGGGGCCTGAGCCCACCTGTGTGGCCGTCCCCGCCCCTCCACTAAGATCACCTGACGGAAGCCTTTGGCTTCTGCCTGCTGTTTCCAGCACCTGGGCGTGTGTGACTCTGTGTGTGTGTGTGTGTGTGTGTGTGTGTGTGTGTGCGTGTAGTGTGTGCATGTGTGAGTGTGGCCCAGTGTAAGTGTGCATGTGTGAGTGCGTGTGCATGAGTGTGCATGAGCATGTGTGAGTGAGTGTGTGTTAGTGGCAGTGAGCACTTCCGTACCCCACGCCAGGAAGCATCATAAGTTTATAATAATGGCAGTGGCTGCCCAGGGACCCCCCCCCGTGGGGTGATGTCCCCAACACCCTGGCTCACATTTCCTGAAGGACGAGATGCTTCGGACTCTGTGAGTGGTGTCCCGGTTGATTCAGGGCAGCCCAGGCGGCTCCCACTTTGGGGAGGACTCACCCCCATGCCTCCGTCCCCCCACGCATGGGTGAGTCTCTCTTCCAGCCCAGGGCCACCGGCACTGCCAGTGGGCCACCGGAGGCCGGGACAGCTCTGGCGCAGGGTGGTAGCCTGGGGACCCCTCCCAGGAGGCGACCCGGGAAGTCCATGCTGGGGGCACGGCGCCCTATTAATGCATGCGTTCTGCACGGGGCGTCAGCCCGGCCCTGCGTCCAGCAGCAGGGGCATGGCCAGCTGCATCTGGGACGTTTCATTTGGGAACGCCGGCTGCTCCAGTCGCTCTGGAGAGGCGCAGCCTTGGCACTAGGAAGAGACGCCTGGTCTCACAGAGCTCTGAGTCCAGCGGCCCGGCTTTTGGCCACAGAGCGGATGCAGGGCAAATGGCTCACCGCGGCAGGGTTCAGGAGATTTCCCGCCACGAGGCATCCGCGATGGGCACCATTGTCACCCCAGCATGACCGCAGTGTCTGCGGGTCAGTGAGCAGAGAAGTGACAGCGACCACCCCACTCAGCAGGTCCAGGCCCCCACCCTCGACCGTGGGGTGTGCTGTGTGCGCCCCACGAGCTTCCAAGGACGTCGCCCCTCTCTGCTGAGGTGCAGTGGGTGCAGTGACCAGAGGGCAGGTTCCTCTCTGAGCCTTGTGCCCTCACCTACGAAATGAGGGCTTCGTCTTGATTGTGGGGGTCACCGCAAACCCAGTGACGCATGAGCCGGATGTGTGGTTTTGAGCCACGCATGTCCCCTTCTCTCTCAGGGACATTTCAAACACACAGAAGCAGAGAGGCGCGTGAATGAGGGCGCACGGTCCCGCCACCCGCCACCCAGCTTCCGCAGCTCTGAACACGCACCTGCTGTCATTGCAAATCTGCGGCCCTCCGCTCCCCCTCCCCCGAAATCATACCGCAGCCAGCTGCGCAATCTGTTTGCTCTGTAAGCGGGTTCGTTTGCATCTCGAAAAGGTAAGGACTCATTTTTAATATCATAACACATCGGCTGCTCCAGATTTAACAACACCCTCGACGCCCGGCCGGTGTGCGAGCTTCCCCGGGTGGGTCAGCTGTGTCCCTCGTCCTCCCCCGCCTTCCGTCCCTTCTTCTTCGTCGAACGTCACCCTATCAGCTGTGCGCCGGACACCCAGGTCCCCACAGCCTGGATCTCGTCACACGCACATAAAAGTCTGCACCAATCTGTATTTAATGGATGTGTGCGATTTCGTCCAGCGCATATAGGGACATGATCGTGATTTTTCTCGTTAGTTCTTTTGGTATGACGCGTGCATTAACGCGCCTTCCGACAGCGGCCCGGCCTTGCACGCTGGACGAGGCCAGGGGGTCATTGCCCCACGTGCTGTCGGCATCTCTTCGTTAACCTGACATCCGCTGCTTTTACATCAAGGCCGTTGAAATGATCTAGTTTTGTTGTTGTTGTTGTTTAGTTATATATGTCGGCTTTTGAAGCTGATGTTATCTTTGCTTCATAAACAATTTGAAAGTTTTATTATTTTTTTCCCTTGCTCTAGGATAGTTTAAGTAGCTTCGGGGTTATTTGATCTTTTAAGGTTTGGTAAACTTTTTCTGTCTGCTTGAAAATAAGCAAATTATACTTGCCGACAGAGATTTCTCATAAAAATCTCAGTGCTGTGATTTTCATGGAAAGCAAAAAATTGGAAGGGTGGCGACCTTTGTCACACATTGATGACCAGCAAAAACGCACTGAGCGTGTGCTGCTCCGAGACCCAGCCCGTGTCTGATCTGCTTTGCGCCCCCGTGACCTCCGGGCGCTGTCACAGACGTCATCCCATTCCCTGACACGTCGGCCACCCCGATTCCATGGCGCCGTCCCCTCCTGGGTACTCAACTCTGCTGTCGGCCTGGCAGGAGGAACCGTCGGCCTCACGGACTGATCTCGCTGTGTATTCAGAACAAGAACCTCAGGTGGACGCTCGGAGCTGCCTGGCTTCAAAATAAAATGGGACAATGTGCAGAGAGCATCCGGGATGGCCAGGGTCGCCTCCCTGAGGTGACGAGGGCTTGGCCATATGCTGGGCACAGGCTCGTGGGGAGCAGGCTCCGTGTTTGAGGGACACAGGGAAGCCCGGAGCGGCCGAGGACGGCAGATCGGTCTCAGAGAGGACGTTTGACCGTGACTGAGACTGTGCTCGTGACCCGCCTTGACCGTGGGGCGGCTCGTTGTTTAGCAGGGAGCAGGAGCGGCACGGGGCCTGCCGGGCTTCGCACGCGGGGAGCGGGGGTGGCCCATGGGTCCACTGGAAGGCCAGGGGAGGGCGAAGCGGCGTTGCATTCTGGTCCCGCGCATCTTCATGGGGTTAGGTCACTGTGCCAGGTGCACGTGACACTGGGGGCAGAGAGACGTGCCACAGACAATGCCACCGCTACCCACGTGTCATCGGCGTTTTCTCCCTGTCCTGCCTGTCCCTGCGGCCCGTCCTGCTGAGGCTGCCGCCCTGCTGGGCTGCGCTGTCCTCTCCGTGACCTCATGACCCCGGAGCCAGGGCGGTGGCCGGGCGGAGGCCCTGGCGGAGGCCCTGGCGGAGGCCAGGGACGTTGACTCACGGTGCAAGGTGCTTCTTACTGTGCACTGCACCCACCTCACGCCCTCTGCCCTTTGCGAGTCCCTGGGGTCGGGCGGGACGGTGTCCTCACCCCTCTCTTGGAGGTGGGGAGGTCCAGCGGGCGAAGATGCTGCAGCAGCACTGTGCGTCGCCTGCACTTCTGGGGAGGGCGCCCGCTCCGTCACAGGAGGGTGACCCATCGCCGCCCGGGCACAGGAGGGCGAGGCTGGGATGCTGCAGGGCCCAGGATGGCAGACCGCTCAGCATCCCCCCGCGCCATCCGCGAGGTGCTCTGGCTGCGGGCCGGGCGGCGTCGCCTTCCAGCACGCGAATTAAAGAAAACCTCACCCGCGCGAGCTGGCCTTTTCGGAGCAGCTCCGCACGCTTATTTATGCAAAAGCACCAGTTTCGCCGCAGTAGGTGGTGCTCTGGGGTCTAGAGGGGACGGCGTGGTATTGGGTCTGGCCCCAAAGCCACAGAGTCCGGCTGTCATGCATGTCCGTCCCGTCAGCGTTGCGGATGTGGCCCATTTAGTGTGACATCAGGAGCGGGAAGAGGAAGCGCCCACGGAGGTCATGGTCACGAGCGCCCTCGGGAAGTTTGGAGGCAAGCTCCGAATGAATTAAAATTTCATCCAGGTAATGCGCACACGTGGCATTGTATTGTTGAGCCTCTTCAAGACAAGCGGCAAAGCGCCCCTCCCCTGGGACGCCCGGCGGCAGGGGCTGCGATCGTCACTGGGAGGGAGAAGCGAGGACGTTAGTTTTAACTCTGCTGTTGCCGCAGGAAACACGTGTGCCTGGAACATGGCAGTGGGGCTGGGCGGCGGGGTGGGGACCAGCAGATGCTGGGCTGAGAAGCGGCCCGGGTCGGCCGCGTGCCATTTGACATCGCTCATGGCTCGAAAACAACGTAGGTGTCTGAAGTCTGACCCATTTAATCTCCCTAAATTTTACCCTCTCGGTCTGTCAAGGAGCAGGTGACGACTGCACCCTCTGCTCTACCCGGGCAGCGAAACCACCACGGATGGCATCGTGATGGGGGCATTACCTGCCGGGGACACTCAGCTCGGGGGAGGAGTCCCACGTGCTGTGGTCTGGCCGAGGCTGGCGGGTCAGAGGGTCTGTCCACGTCTACGGACGTGTCATGAGAACACACGGCAGCGGCCACGGACTCGGAGGCGGGGAGCAGCATTTGGGAACTGCGCCGTGCAAGGGGACAGTCGTGACCGGGTTAGTGTCCTTCTCCAGTGGTACGAGCAGGGCCCTGCATTTGGTATAGCTGGGGCTCAGGGAGGGGCGCCCCCACCCCAGGAAACAGTCTTCGCACACTCGTCGTGGGTCTCGGACGCTCTCAAACAGCTCCTCGGTTTCGTTGGCTTTCTAAGTCTACCTCGCGTCAGTGGAAAGGGACAGGGTGTCAGGCTACAAGACTTCAAACAGGAGGGCGTCCGGTCTCCCCCACCGTGCAGCCGGGAGCCAGCGCATTCCTCTTAAGATGTGACGTAGGACACCCTTCTGTGGTTTTCTGTCGGTCAGGTGGCTACTCCGTCAGCGTAGAACCCCGCAGACCCACCGGCTCACGTGCCCTGAACTTGAACGTCAGGATCATCGAAACGAGGCGAGTTGCAAGTTTATTAAGTAAACATTTGGTGAATAAAGAAAAGTGGCCAAGTTAACCTTGAGAGTGTGAGCGACGAGCAGAGCTGTCCCAAGCAAGAGAAAGGAGGCGTGGGGACTTACGCTTACGCGTGCCTGACACCCTACGAACGATCCGTTACTATCTGTCTAGATGGGTCGAGGCGTGATGTTTGTCAACGTGATATAAGGGATCTTCCTTTTGAATTTGACAGTAATGACATTGTATTTCTTTTTCTCATTTCTAATCCTTTACGCCTCTTAACCAGTGTGGACTCCACGTTTCTGCTAAGTCGGGATTAAACAGGTTTGGATGTTTTTCTCCTCGTCTCTGAAAAAGAGAAAATGAATGTTCATCAAACAAAAAATCGGAACTTGCTTTCACTAATTGGTTCACTTGTCTTTCGCTTAACAACGTAGGTCTTAGATTTTAAAAATCATAATGAGAAGTTTCTAGACTGAGAGGTGAAGACCTGTGCTGTTGCTCTTTCTGGCTACAGAAAAATGAGCTGCAGGCGCCTCATTTGTGATGCAATTTGCATGCTCATTGCACCCGCCCTGACACTGTGTTACCCAGGAGACCTTCGAAGTCTAAAGAGATTCTCCACCTGGAGCAGTCAGCGGGGTTCCGTGTGGGGGTCACAGATCTCTCCGTGGCCCAGCGGTTCTGCCCGGATGGGGTCTTGGCCCCTGCCTGGACAACCCCGACACGCCTCGAGCTTAGCCCTTCCCGGATGTCAACCATCCAGGGTCATCCCCACGACCAGTTAAAAGTCCACTGCACACCAGCTCTCACCGGTTTGGGTGCAAGTCAGCATTTTTCTTTAACTCACCTTTAAAAACACCAATTACAGATGCATCAGGCATCACTGACATAAATATATCAGCTCATAGCTCCCTCTGTCATTATATTTCTAAATTTTGAGACAAAAATCAATGCATTTTGATTCATGAGCTTGCGTATTTCAGCTTGTTTTCAGAAACAGCCCGAACTGTGGCAGCCATCAGTGGGGAACGCCAGGGTGGCATTTGGTGGCGGTGAAATGACCCAGTAGCTGTCCGTACACAAACCCGCGACCCGGGAACGGACTGGCCATCTGGCGAGACAGGAGGGGCCAGGGGAGCGGGTGGCGTTTCAGATCCAAGGGGTCTGTCATCGCTCGTCGGCCTGCGGAAATGACGAAGGATGACCCTGCTCGTCTCGTCCCATCGGTCTGGCCGTTCGCTCGTGGGTCTCGGGTCCCTTGCTGTCCTTGCTCCACACTGCTTGGTACCGCAGCGGCTGGTCCCAATCACCACCTGTCCTTCCGCTGTGCCCACGGGCTCCTGGGTGGATCCGACCACGGGAACCAGCACGAGAGGCCGGAGGCCCGGGCGGAGCCACGTTCTCCGCGTCGGGCCGAGCTCCTGGTGCTATTGGGGTCTTTTCCGTGGCCCCGGCCATCCGTGCCGCCCTGGCCCTGCCTCCCTATCTCTGTGGGGCGTCCCCATTTGAGCTGTAGCTCCTGGGAGGCCTCTCCTTTAAGATTCCGGTTCCTCCTTTTGTCTCTCTGGCCCCAGGGGTGATAACAGCTTCCTGCAGTTACCAATCTCTAGGGGCCTCCCAGTGCAATCGGCCTAGCCATGTCCTCAGCACCACCCGCTGAGACCCATGGCGGCGGCGGGAGGACCACCCCCCAGCTCCCTGCTGCACGCTCTTCCCCTGTTCACGGGGGTCCTATAAGGAAGACACAGTGGTTCATTCTCTTACCCAAGCATCTAACAGGCACTTATGGGAGATGCACGTGTCTCCTTGAGGATCATGGGACCTTACCCGGGCTGGCCTGAGTATCACAGCCGAGCTGAGGCTTTGCTTGGTGGGTCACGAGGCACCATAACCAGTTTTTAAGTAGGTGAGTGACGGAAGCAGATCAGTGATTTTAGGGAGCCACCACTACGGCTGTGAGCGAGCTCGGTCAGCAAAGACACGGTGGCCCCGCGTGGCCAGCCAAGTGACCGTGAGCTCAGGCAAACACGAAGGCTTTCTTTAAGATATCTTTTTGTCTCTAAAATATCTCAACTTCTTCTTAAATAAATTTGTTTCAGAATGAAACTTTAAATCACGTCCATAAGTGAAGAAGCAGTGTTATTTGTCACAAACGGCAAGCCACTCGAAACGTCACAAACACAGAAAAGGCTATTCAATTCCAGTTTTCAGACCCCTGATGGATTTGAAGCCCAGTTTCTCTTTGGTAAGAGGAAGATTTGCAAGTGAGCGATCGGCATGGAAACGAGGTGCTTCCTTTAGGGTAGTCAGACGACACGGACGAGAATCGAGAACCAAAGCTTTATCGGATCCACATCTTTATCGAAAGTGGGTGAACGAAGGCGAGGCTCCGAGGACCAGCTATTTTCAGAAAAGCGGGGAGCTTGGATTTCATGGCGAAAGTAACGAGGATTCTTCTTAGTTTAATAGGCCCCAAAAACACGGCCCTGAGGACATTACCAGCCTGTGTCAAGCGCTCTCAAGCGCGAGGCCCCAGCAGGCACCCGAGTTAGGGCCACACTCTCTAAGTTCAGAACAAGGGGACCTGGGAGTCTCCAGCCCTGGTAGAGGCAGGTGACTGTCCAACTTCCCCTTGAGTGCAGGAGTTGGGTGCATGGGGGCAGAGGTGGCCACAAGGTCAGATCAAGGTCAATGTTTCTTGTTCTTCCTGCTCCTCGAAGCCTGGGTGAACCAAACAAGGGTTTTGGGGGGAGACACCGCTTTCTTTGATTAAAATGTCAGGAGCCCATTTCGCCCCCGAGCAAAGCGTCCTCCGTGTCAACTCCGCAGAGTCCCCGAGCGGAAAGGCGTGAAATCGCATCATTTGTCCGACGTCTTCATTTCATTCTATCTATCGATGCTCATGAAACGAGAAAATAAAATTAAAGTCGTGTGAAAGATAAAAGCCATCTTGTCCTAATGAGAGACATCTGTGTTTTCCTGTTTGGTAAATGTGCATTCACTCGCTCGGCAGGATTTTTTTTCTTTTTAAGTTAGAAATAAAAGAAAAAAAAAAAAAAGAAAAAGTAAAACGAACCCAAGACGGTTGCTGGTACCCTGAGAAAACGGCGAGAATCGAGACTGACTTTGGTTAGTAAAGCCGAGTTTCGAGCAAGGCTGGGCAGCGTCATTTCAATTTCCGAGGCGGGCTCAGGTTCCAGTCTTACAAATGGTCAGCGTCGTGCTCATCCCCACGGTCCTAACCCTGTACTGGTCAGTGGGGTCGTTTCAGACGGCGATCTCATCCTATATCCTTCCCGCCAGCTCCTCTTCCTCTCGCTGTTCTTGGAATGAAAACAAGCCCTTCAATTTTTCCGTCAGAGCCAGGCCTCTGCCAGCCCCCAGTCCCCGGCCCTCTGGCCCCCAGGCCGGGCTCCTGCGCCCCAGGCCCCAGCCTCTGGGGTTGGCCTCTGCTTCCTTCCAGGCATTTCCCTCTGTCCTGAACGCTCCCGCTGCTGTCACCTGGTCGGTCCCCATCTGCCCTCCGGGCATTTTTCGGAGTCTTCCTGTCGTACAGAAGCCCGCTTTGATTCTGCAAAAGCAGGTCAGACCCGAGCGTTTCCCATTCCCTGGCGGCCGTGTGGACTTTGTCGGCAGCATTTCTGCGGCCACATCGTCCTACACCGCCACAGGGCCACACCGGTCTGCTTTCGTCCCCCGTCACCGTGCGTGCACACTTTCTGAGGAAGGCTGGTTGGTGGTTTGGTGGTTGCTCCCCGCACTGGGACTGGGGTACTGGTGGTTAGAACGCCAGCGCATGAATTTGGGGAACGCAATTCAATCCACATATTAGGAAAGTTAACGGGGACTTCTGTGGCATTCGGGGTCTATCCTTCAAGGGACACAGGCGCTGAATCGCAGGGGGTTCTTGTCACTCTTGCAGAGGTACCATCGCCAAGGAAACGGGGAGGTCAACACCCTTACTTTCCCCTACTCCCCGCCCCCAGCAGCCACAGAACTCGGAGGCCGACGCTCTGCATTGCGGTGGAAGCCTCCCCCTTTAATGCACACTAGGCACGTCGACCCGAGGCCATGCCGGACCTTCCTGAGCTGCCCCGGGCCTGCCATCGGCTGCGGTCACAGCCTCCTCCTTGCCCTTCCGTGGGGACCCCCTCGAGGTCCTCCTTACCTCCTTGGGATGGGGGCTATCGAGTGGCTTCCACGTGTCCGGACAGTCCACCAGCTACAAGGACAGAGTCCTAGGAGAGGGTCCCTGGTGCGGCCATGCCGGGCAGAGGGAGCCGCGGGGCCAACGTCACGAACCGGCGTCCAGCGGCGAGGCGGCACCTCGAGCTGCGGTATTTAAATGCTCCCCCGGCGTGTCGCGTCCCATTTAAAACCATAGGGAAGTGGGTAGGTTTCACGTTGGAGAAACTTCCCGTTTCTCCTTGAAAAGCTTTGATGTCACCGGGTCTCCACGGTCCTTATTCTGCAGGGCCCGAGGCAAAGCTCCTAGTGCACCTGCTGCATCACGGCACAGCCGGGCCCCCGCGGGCGTTTGCGTGTGGGACCCCGGGGTTTGGGAAATACTGAGGAGTCAAATGCTGGGTGAAAAAAATTTGCAATACGGGTTCAGGTTTCCGGGGTGTGTGCATGCGTGTGTGTGCATGTGCGTATGCATATGTGTGCATGTGTGCATGTGTGCATGTGTGTGCATGTGTGCGTGTGTGTGCATGTGTGTGTGCATGTGTGTGCATGTGTGTACGTTGGTACTAGTGCATCTTGACCTGTGCGAGGTGCCTGACTTTGCTTCTCATATATCATTCCAGGTAGGAGCTAAGGGCGTCTTGAGCAGAAAGCCTATCTGATCACGGACCGGTGACCCTTGTAAATGTCACACATGGGCATGATCTTTCAGGGACAGTCACAAAGGACTCAGCTTCAGGGTCTGATGACCTGCAAGAGACACAGAAAAGAGAACGTGGCGAGGCGTGAGACAGGGTTTCGGAGGATTATTAACGGGGTGATTTTGAAGGGGAAGTGAGGTCGGTTCTGCCAGAGAGGGGCTGTTACTGGAAGCTTCCCAGCACAGGGTCAGCCGTGGGACAGAGACGAGGCCGCACGGGGATCTGATCACCTGGATCCAGGGAAACAGGGCGGGAACACGTGGCCCCCCGAGAAGCAGCCTCACGCCTCCCCCGGCGCCCTAGGCGTCTGGGAGCCCCCCGGGGAGGTTCGGGGTGCCCCGGGCGGGGCGGTTCTGTTGACATCAGTTAACACCCGTCGGCCCTCCCGTCCCTACTCCCGTCCCTTGCGTGTGTGCCCAGGCTTCCTCCATCCTGGCTTTCTCCTGTCGAGCCACCTGACTGCGCCCGGGCAGAAAAGGGTCTCTGCGGGTCGGTCCTGACTCCGGATTAACACCTGACTGTCACGGACGCTTAGTGAGCAGGATGGCCCCGTCCAGCCTTCGGGGCACAATCGATCGCTGCTTCTGACTTCGTAGAGCTGCAGAGCATCTTCCCGGTGCAGGCTCCGCGGAACGGCTGTGTGGTGGCTTTTGTTCCGTGTCGTAGTGGAGAGAGGCTTTCCGGCGGGCATTAGTAAAAGGCTTTTAATCCAGGAGAGCTTAACCAGCTCGAGCGGGTTGAAAGCGCCATCCTTCCTTTATTGAAGGCACGTGAGGCGTCTTTCCCTAATAACCGCCATTTGCTATAATAAAGATTTGGGATCAAAGCTGATGAGCTGCAATGTGTTTTTTCTAAAAACCTGTCCCTGTGAGAACGGGAGGAAGGATGGTCCCTGCCTACCAAGTCCCTCCAGCATCTGCTTGAATTCTCTTCCATGTGGAAGCGCACAGGTGGCCTGATGTCACGGGGCCGGGGCAGGGCTTCGTGGGCAGCAGGAAGCCTCGGTCCTGAGTTCCCACGTGCGCGCAGAGGACGCTGCCTTTTCACGCGTCGCACTTTCTTATTCATTTGTCTCCGGAAAAAAAGACATTAAACCATTTTACACAAATTCTCCTTCCCAGGACGAGTGCCGTGAACCCCCTCCTGCCTCACTGGCTGCACAGAAAGGGCTCGTTTACACGTTTTCTGAAATAACCGCCTAATACCGCTAATAATAATGCCGACAGCAAATGCTGATCATGCCTCTGACCTTGTGCCAAGAGCTTGCGGGTTCTTTCAGGTCTGATTTGCACACCTAATGGAACAAATGGCTGATATTTCATTAAATCAGGAGCCGGACAGAGCGATGTGCTGGGCTGTCATTATCTCCCCTGGGCGAACCAGCAATATTCGAGGACAGATAAGGGTCTCGTCGCAGTGACCGGCTATTTGCTTAGCAAACATCACCCTTGCCTCCTGGACATCCGGCTCGATGGCATTTTTCTGCACCCACAGACTGAGTTCTGGCCAGAACTCAGATCTGCATATTTCCAGTCCTTGGTCGTGTAGCCTCCTTCTTCGTCCGTCATGCTGTCCCTTCCCTCACCTTGTGGACAGATGAAGCGGATCCAGGTGTAACTTGGAGGCCCCCGAGCGTGGCAGCGTTAAGAAATGGAAGGAGCCTGGGTCCCTGAGTGACCTCATGGAGTCACCGTAAGATTCTGAGTGTAGACACTGCTCGGCCTATTAATCCAGTGTGTCAGTCAGCTCGGGCTGCCATAGTGAAGTGCCACTCACTGACAGGCTTAAGGCAGCGGCCCCCAACCTTTGTGGCACCAGGGACCAGGGCTCCTATGAGAATCTCATGCCTGATGATCTGAAGTGGAGCTGAGGCGGTGATGCTGGCGCTGGGGGCGGCTGCAGATAAAGACGAAGCTTTGCTCACTCGCCCGCCGCTCACCTCCTGCTGTGTGGCCCAGTTCCTAACAGGCCACAAACCAGTATCAGTCTACAGCCTGGGGGCTGGGGACCCTGGGCTTGAAGGACAGACATTCAACCTCTTGTACTTCTGGAGGCTGGAAGTCCAAGGTCAAAGCAGCAGCACGTTGGTGTCTCCTGAGGCCTCTCTCCCTGGCTTGTTAGGCCACTTCCTTGTGTCCTGACGTGGCCTTTTCTCTGTGTGTCACATTCGTGGTGTCCCTTCCTCTTCTTTTGAGGACACCACCAGTCCTATTGTATTAGGCCCCCCCCCGTAGGACCTCATCCAGCCTTAACTACCTCTTTAAAGACCCCCATCTCCAAATTCACTCACATTGCAGGTGAAGGTTTCAACATACGAATTTGGTGGGACACAGTTCACCACAACAGCCAGTGTGGCTGAGATGTGGACAGTGGCTCTTCTGGAGAGTCACACAGTCACTCAGGAGAGAAGTACATCCACCGAGGTACCGGGAGTAGGCGACGATTTGTGGCTTCGTCACTGTCTTGTGTCGCAAGCATCTGAGCCTCGGTGCACACGTGTGGCTGCGGGGCTCACGTGGAGGTGGATGGGCGTGAGCTTGGGCCTGAGACGCTCGTTTGGTTTTGGTTCATGTTTCCTTGCTCCATCCCGAGCTCTGGAAACTTCACGAATGTGGCAGTCATGGGTCTCCAAAGCCCCATAATGTCATTTCCCGAGGACAGTGGAGCTGTGGCCTCGTGTCCCACATCATCTGGGGGCAGGGGGCATCTCGCCCTCCCCTGGATCCCAAATGAGGCCCAGGCATGCAGCCTGGGTCCGAGTTCAGTTTTAGAGATGGTTTTTGTAGCGTATCCGTTAAGAACAGGCTTGTTTATCAAAGTCCACCGACCCGTGTAATTCACCATCCAACCCAAATTCACTTTGTATGATTTTTAAAGGTGGTTATTTAGTAACAAAGCATTTATGAGGAGAGACAGATGAGCCTAATAGAACGTTTTATTTCATGAGCAATACACACGATTTTTTGTAAGGATGATAAGACCAGCAAACTACACCCTTCTTATCTCTCAGGCTGGCTGTTCAGCTGAACTTTCACCCTAACTCCCCTCCCTCCCTTCCTTCAATGTCACTTGGCTTTATATGCTATTCTAGCGGTCCCCAACACTTGTGGCACCAGGGACCAGTACTCCCATGAGCATCTAATGCCTGAAGATCTGAGGTGGAGCTGAGGCAGTGATGCCGGCGCTGGGGAGCGGCTGCAAATCCAGGTGAAGCTTCGCTCACCCACCACTCCCCTCCTGCTGTGTGCCCCAGTTCCTAACAGGCCAGGGATAGGTACTGGTCCACAGCCCGAGGGATTGGGGACCCCTGTGTTATTCTACGAAGCAGGAAGACCAAGGTTAGCAATGCATAGTCCTGAGTTCATGAAATGTATCCGTTTGGCCTCTTAAGCGAACAAGAAAACAGTCACGCGGTGTAGGTAAAGTGTGCAGGGGCTGCAGGTCTGGCTGAATCTAGAAGTTCACCCGCAGTTCCTCTTAAGCTCTTTCCCTCCTCCTGCTGTGTGTCCCCCTGTCAGACAGCATCGTCCCTCACGCAGGCAGCACGGGCTGCTGCGGCTCCAGGCTCATGTCCCTCCGGGTCGACACCCAGCAGGAGCGAGCATCTCTTCCTCGGCAGGTTCCTAGGGTCTGCGAACGTCCTGTTTCCCGAGACATAGCTCTGTCTCACGCCTTGCTCCCTTTCCGTCTCTCGCCTCGGCCATCCTAGCTGGTGAAACATGGGCTTTCTTTAAACATCATCCACGTGATCGTCGACTCCGGGGGTGTCTCTGGGTAGTTTTATAATAGAGTCAAACAATAAGTCTTTCTGAGTCCATCATGCGCGAGCCTGCCCAGTTCCCACAGCATGCGGGTTAGTAACCTCTGCTCAGTCTGGCACGTAGACACGCCAGTCATCAAAGGACTCTAACCTGCAGCCTGGGAACTACTCAAACAGCCTCCCTGCTTGAAACCGCCTCCTCAAGGAAATAAGGCGGGTGCGTATAAAAATCACGATCGCTTATCAAAAGGTTCCCAGGAACCTCGTGACCGGAGCGCGTTGACCAAAAGCGAAGAAGTTTCCCCTCCCTCCTCGGACCTTTGCTCACGTCCAGATGTCTGTGGTCGTCAGTCACCTCCTGACCTCAACCCTTCTTGTACCCCCTTTCCCTGACATAAAAGAAGCCCGAATTCTGTACTTTCTCGAGGTGGTTCTGGAGGACGCTAGTCTGCCATCTTCGTGGCTTGCTGGCGTTTGAAGTAAGTCACTCTTGTTTGCCCCAAATCCTTGTCACTCGACTTATTGGCCACGGTGCTGTAGCAGTGTGTGTTCATGCAATTACACATTCTTTGTCTTCTCTGAGATGAATATTTCAATTTATGACTTTAAATAAGCCGTGCAAAGCTTAAAACGAAACTGCCCCACTATTTCTGTAATTCCTTGTCTACAGAGTTCTGAGACCTGGGGAAAAAAACATTCTGCTTTGTCCTCCATTTGAATAACTTCTGATAACAATTATCTTTAAAGTTCCGATGTTTTAGAATGTTGTATCCAAAACAGCTTTCACTATAATTAAGCATCTTGTTTGTCCAAATTATAGTATGCATCTTTGAGAACTGCCATTAATTCTTCAGCTTCTGTGCAATTAATTTTACATCTTGACGTGACACGCTGTCTGGACACCTAAAATAAACTTAAATTCTTCGGGAAAATGCCTTGATTGCTTGAGTCACACGTTGCCAGTCTTGACGTCTTTATCATTTGAAACAGTTTTGTCCTTGGGTTTGTTGGATGCGTGCAGGTAACAAGGTCATACTTCCTTGCTATCCGCAGAAGTTTTACGGGTCCCGTCCTCATCTTACAGAGATCACGTGATGGTCTATAATTTGCATTAGCCCCGATCAGCCACCTAAGAGGGGAATAGATAATAGCAAGAGATGGCTTATTCTGGGATGTCTCATGCCACGCCTGGCGCAGGGAGTCGGCCAGGTGGCTCGCCGCTGTATCCTAGAAGACACTTCGCATCAGGGTTTATGTGTTGGTCACATCAGGTACTTCAACTGAGTGTGGCCAGACCGTGAGGACAAACCGAAAAGATGACCACGTTCGCCCGTCCCGTAGCTCTTTCTTCCCTTTGCTGACTTCTCTCCTGTCGAGATTCCTTATGAGCTGTCTGAACTCTCTACCGGTCGCTCTTCACGTCCATTTGAATATCTTCAGTCAGCAACCCCAGCTGCCTTTTCCCTGGTACTTAACTGACGTTGACAGACGTTACTGTTTACAGAGTCAGTGTAAGTGCTGGCGTTTCTTTCTATCTACCCCAACATGACTTTTTTTTTTCCTTTCATATTATAAAGAGGAAGTTGAGAGGCACATTTTATAATTTTATTCATTTTAGTGACAAAAAAATCCACCTTTTATGTTCTTTATATTGTGATGGAAGTGAGCCAGGCCGTTCACAGCCTGTCGTATTTCCATAGCTAAGAGAAAGGTTATTCTAAAACTGTTTTGCCTTCTACAAATCTAATTCTTTCTTTGGTTCGATGTAATTTTGCAACTTTAGAAATCTTTTTAAACTATGACGGTACAGAGGGTACTGAAAACTCCGCCCAAGATTCCCTAGTGCCCGCCAAATCCTCGTTCTTTTGAAAATGTAAAGCGTTTGCCTTGGTCAGTGCTTTTATTAATTGCTTCTGATTTTAAGTTTCCACGACAGGAGTCTACTTTTTGTCTTTTTCTATCGGAATTTCGTGGCTTGCGACGGGAAATATTAAACCCTGCATCAGACCATCGGGGTTTTAAAAATTATGTCACCTCCTCATCGATTCCAATTTTCAAAAGCGGTGTTTAGTAAAGGGAGGGCATACGATTTAGCACTGGGCATTTGGGTTGCGCATTTACTTATCGTTTGATTGCTTTTTCTCTGAGATTTGAGGCACAAGCAATAAAGGTAGTAAAGGATTATTCAAAACATTCCTCCCTGCATCTCATTCTTTTACCGATTTGTAAAATGGGAACAATTATGCAGATGCCACACACGGTAGAGGAAAAAAGAGGCGTGTTGTGAGTAGAATGATCATATTTAGCAAATAAAAACGCAGTAAAATTTAAATGTCTAATATAAGTATAACCAAATCAATATTTGAGACGTATTTATACTAAGACTGTATAATTTATGTGAAATTCAAAGGTAGTTGGAGGTCCTATATGTCACCTGACAACTCTAGTTATGAGCGGGTTGACGGTCAGGGAGGCGTAAGGAAAAGAAAAAACGATTTGTTATATTTCACATCTTTTGGGACTCACCAGGTAGTTCAGAAACACAAACTAGCTTTACGAGGAGTGAGAATAAGGGGGTATATTAAAAAATCAGGATAAAGAAAGTGATGGATTTGATGTCCTAGGGTGATGATGGTTGCATTTTTCTTACTGCCTTTCCTTGGGTGGTTGTGGAGGCGTTGACACTATGGATATAGACGTGTGGTGTTGACCTTGCCTGTGACACATGCTGGGGGGCAGCGAGGTGTGGTGGAAGCACATCATATTTGGACCCAGAGACTCTAGTCCCGTCCAGATGCAGGATGTAGTCAGGTCAGCCCTGTATTGTCCACCTGCCCTAACTTGCTGGACCTCGGTTGTCACACTTAGAAATGGACCAATAGCCCTGGTCTTGACCTGTTCTGAGCAAAGTCGTGGGAGTTCGATGACTTGATAAATGTGATCGAAGACCGTCAGGGAGGATAGGAAGTCGTATCTTTCAGTCTGCAAGTCCTAGAGGATCAGGGACTAGATCTGTCTAGTGATTCACACCTCCTAGCAAGTACACACAGACTACACTAAAAATTCGTTGTGGAATGGACAAATACCAACATATACATCGTGAAACTTAACCAGTCATGTAGAATACCGAAATGCCCACTTCTGTGTGTGTGTGTGTGTGTGCGTGCGTGCACGTGCGCGTGTGACAATGTCACGATGGCTGGCGTAACAGCAGAGTAAAAGGAGACCTTGAAATTAGGCTCTTTACCACCGTCCTAATTTCCCCAGAGGTCGAGGCAGCACATATTATGTTGGGCTTTAGCTTAAGGATTTACTCCAAACCCGTTGAATGAATCAAAAGCAATTCTGTTGAAAGAAATAGGGTGACGTTGGGAGAGAGAAACCGGAAAGGCACATAAAACATTCCGTGGGAAGCGTCCACCTCGGTTAGTGGCATATTCGTTCGTTGCCATCTGTCTTCTCTCTGCGGTTTGTCTTCACAAACCAAAGGAATTTTGACTCCTTTTTGCCGGTTGATAATTACATTGGCATTCTACGTCAACATCTTCCTACATCTCCATTTAGTTCGAAGCATGAACATTATTGATGTGCAATTAATTACTATTCATCGCGGGATGAACCAGAAGGCAACGTGATTGAGTCGATTGTTAGTGGAATTTGAATGCTTCTTTTCTATTTAATAAAAATGCGATGTATCTGAGCCTAATGAAAGCCTAACCACCCAAACGAAGCCTTTAGTTTTCAATCTGAATGTTCTCGGCTACAGAGAAGAAACTAGACACAGAGAGGCACAGGACTGTGAAGTATAAATCCACCGAGAGCTTTCTCTGTACAGTTAGCTGAATGTTGGAGCTGGAAAAATGGATATGATTTTGTTCAATGTGCTCCGTAATGCAGATTAAAGCCCAGAAAATGTCCACTTTCTCTTTCTCGATACTGGGATCACTTCACTCTGCATTGACGTCCTTGCCAGATTAAAAAGCAAAAACAAAACCAAATAAACTCACGGATTCTAACGTCCTCACTTTAAAAAAGTATCCGTAGACTTTTCCAAGTAAACTACCAGGTTAATTTAAAGGATTTTGTCTGGTTTCTCCCGCACCCATTTCATGGGCAGGGGGTGTCTGATCTGTCAGGAGTGTGGCCAGGTCCTGGTATAATCTGTGTTTCTCAGATTCTTCTATATGTGTGCGTGTGTGTGCGTGTGCATGTGTGCACACGCATGCGCATTCTGGGTAGCCTCAGATCGTATGTCTGAACAGATATCATAAGTTTTAACATGCAAAGGCATGACAGAGTCAGTCATTTGTGCCGTCACCAGCTTCCTTGATCCCACATCAATCCTTTGAACTCAGCCTGTCACTATGGCATCTGTTGCTTTCCTTCGATGACTCAAGAATGATCCGGACCTGGGTTGTTATGGTGGCCTTCTCACTGAACTTCTCACCTTCGTTTTTTTTTTCTGCCCCTATTCATCTGACACTTGCTAGCAAATTAATTTCCCATCATATGAGAGATAGATCCAGTTCTAGAAAATCTGTATCACCCCACACTAAAACTCCACACCCCTTAAACAAACCACAGAGATGGGGAGTCATTCCCAGAACCCCTGGGAATGGCTCACAATCTACTGCGAGTCTCAGATGTTGAGATAAAATCTCTTTCAGTTGTCCACTCCTTGGACACCGCATGCTGGCTCCCAAATGTCCCCACGTTCAGCCTACGGGAATTAGTACACTTGGGGTCCTTATCATCTGTGTTTGAAACCACTGATCACTGGTTCCCAGACTGCCTCTCAATCATCCGGGAATCCCTGAAAATTACCGACTTCCAATTCCCACCCCAGACCACCTTTAATAAGGAGAATATGGAATCATTATATTCGATAACGAGAAAATAATGATTTCCCATTACTGCAGTCAGCTGTAGCTACCGCACTAGTTGAGTTTGGGGTGGGAATATACTTACGGTTTTGTACATATTTTGGTTAGATAATTTTAAGATTCTTTTTTTCTGGCCGGGTAGTTATTTTTAGAGACATAAGGTGGAGGGTATGCTGTTATATTTTGCCCTCTGATCCTCGGTTTTCAATACTCATTAAACCCACTATCATGAAGAGTGGATCAGTGATGAAAACGAAATCAGCCCTCCATCCTCAGAAATTCACAGCAAAAGTGCAGAGTAAAACTCGCTTTTCGTCATAACTATTATTGTCTGAAAAAATTTTAATACTACCATTTTATAATAATGAGAGCAATGACTAACTGAGACATATACTTAAGAGGCAGCAGAGGTGCTCATTACAGCTCGTTTCTCACAGAGTCGCGCTAACAATCCCACGGACCAGAAATTCCTAAAGATGACTTTTATCTAGTAAGGTAAGAGTCAGGAATGAAACTCGATCCTCTGGCTCCCAGGTCACGCCGGTCACCACTAAGGAATAATCCGTTTCAGTAGACTCTCCACAGGGTGGCGGTGAATGGGAGCCAGCAGGACCGTTTAGCCTCCATCCCTCACTCCACGGGGGCTTCAGGTGATGACCTTTAAGCCTGCTGTGAAAATTAGTAACAAGACCCCCATCCAGATGGGAGTCCTGCGGCCCTGCGCCTGGTCCTCTCCCACCTGCCACTCACCCAGCAGGAGGAGGTTTTGTCCTCCCCTGGCAACGGCACAGCCAATGAGAGGCCATCATGACCCAGCCAATGAAAAGCCACTACACTTCCGGCTCCCAGTTTCCTCCAATGGACTCGCCGTTTACAAAAGCTCCTCCCAACGTCCCCTTTTCTCTATAAAGAAACCTCCCGTGTGTCGTTCGCGGGACTTGCCTCTGGTTTCGCTGCGGCGCGCGCGCGCCACGTCGTCATTCTCGGCTGTTTCTGAATGGCCCCGTTTTTTGGTGGCAAGGTAACTAACGTATTTTTCAGGTCAACGTTGTCTGCGAGGAAGGCCGTGACACCACAGAGGAGTCCCGCCGAAGGACGGGAAGGTGACAGATGAAACTTCTCGCTTACCTCTCATTACTCCCGTAGAAATCTGCACTTGCTGTAAATTAACATTTTTATAAATGCCATAATTATCTGTGACTAGTACCGTTATGTCACAATGTTTTTGCATATGTTGACAGTATTTATTTAGAAAATGTCAACATTTACAATACTCCAAATTTCTGCCAACTCGCATTGGCATCTCTCTTTTTTAAAAAAAATTGGAAGGAATTGGTTGGGCTTTTTCTTTTTTTCTGGCCGTTGGCTGGGGCCTGATATCGTAAATGAGTTGCTGCTGGTGTGACAAAAATCTGCGTGTAAATGATAAGCCAGTGAGAAAGGAAGGTCCCATCACGTGGCATGAATATGATCACGATCAATGTTTATTCATTCGACTGTATTTTGTCATCAGACAAAAATGCAGAATCCCAGGAGAATTAACAAAGCTCCCCAACACCCCATACAACCTCCTTTTCTCTTGAAGGCATGTCTTCTTCTATCCTGAGGCAGCGTTTCCCTCACGTGAGGAAAAAGGCCCCTCTCCCCAGATTACAAAGATCAATGGGAAGGAATGTGTCACACCTTTCCACACAGGTGAGGGGGCTACACTCTCAGGAGTATGGAAAGAAAGACGCAGCTGCTGGCCCTTGTGACAGGCCCCAAGACACCTGTGGAACACCTGCCCCTGCATCTAGCTTACCCTGACCGTTGGCCGTCAGCGGGGACTACGGAGCCAGCCCCGTGTTTATGCCTTTGAACCTCTCAGTACCTTTTACTGCAGAAATTAATACCTTTTGTGAGCCCCGGTTTAACAAGAAAGGCCTGTTTTTCAGGGCAATGATCACCATTTCAAAATAAGTAAGATATTTTCTAGAGCACATGCTCAGAGTACAGGTTTAGCCCGGATAAAGAGAATTTTGATGAAAAATTGACTTTTAATGGTATTATGAGTTTTATACTGTTTGAAAGGATTTTATTTCCTAATTCTGAAGAGTGAATTGTCTAGGTTATCCAATAGCTTCCAAACATGGAAAGCATTACAAAAATATAGTGTTGTGGATTCAGATGTTTTTGAAGCGAAATATTTCCTGTTTGGGACTCTATAGCTCCCAATCACTTAACAAATGTATCTCCCCGAACAAAATGTCCCAGCAGCCTAGGTTCTTTCTTCTAAAGGAGAACATTGGTTTTGGTGTCAAATGCTTGTTACACTCTGGTTGGCTTGGATGGGTGGAAATGGCATCCATATACTTCAAAGTTACAGCCATTGACCTTCAAGGAAGTGCAGCGCCCCCTGGAGGCGCCACATGTACAACCTTTACCAGCGCTGACTACATCTCTGGTGTCTAAGCTTGCCCTGCACCTTCAGTAAAGGAAGGAATAGAAACCCTTGTACCCTACTTCTTCCAAAATCACACCCCCGAAATTTACAGATTCCCAGAGCTTCCAGTGTGCCTGCCTGGAGACGGAAAACAAAAAATTCTTCACGAAAACGTTATGAGTGATTGAGTCACACATTGCCACAATCAAAGAACCTAAACGTACTTTTTTTTTTTTTTGCTGGAATAGGGAGCATCATTTCTCCTGGTGGCTTTCTGTTCTTCCAGCACACATTTGGGTTATTTTTCTAACTCTGCTGTTTCCCTGAGTGTAACATCAAGTCTTCACCGTATTCACAGTGCTCTGGCAATGCTAAGGCAAGCCACTGAAAGGCAATCATTAAAGGGAAATCGTTTTTTATTCAAAGAAACTTGTGAAGAAATAGTAGTTAAGTTGATGATAGCCATGAATTATGGAATATTTGCAAGGAGCAATGCAAAGTCAGCGCCAGGGGCTGGTTCCAAAGTTGGGGTGAATTTATGACAAATCATATTGACCGATAATATTTTAAAAGCTTTAAACATTTTTTTCAGCACTGCTGGTTACAAGGAATTTATAGGACCCAAATACTGTAAAATGTGGTGAAATAGTTTAGTTCTCCTTTTGAAATATTAGTAGACAAGATACTAGGTAACAGTATGCATAAAACTTCTCCTTTATGTGTATTCCTACTCCGTCTCATGGGTGGTGCTTTTAAGTTTTCATGCCGAGAAACACTTCAACATCCAAAATTAAAAACAACTTCCGAATAGTTCACAAAAAGTGGACACCCCGATGTTATGTTAAAGTCACCCCACATTCCCTGAGTCTCTGTCTTAAGTCAAACACGTCACTCTGTTATTTGAGAATGGATGCAGACGTGACATTACAGAGGTAAAGAGCACTCGAACCTTCGCTCAAAAGTGTTACCATCAACCGTTTCTTTGAAATGTGGATTTGCTTCTGTCCAAGTTGGTGTAGTTTTTCTTTTAATGTTAAAAATAGTTTGTTGAGACATTATTGTTGCTTATCTCTAAGGGTGAGCGTTAAAGACCAAACACCCTGTGTTGGGTCCACTTTACCTCCGAATTAGTGGTGCTCTGTACATTCTCCACTTTTCGTTGTGGTTGTTATTTTGAGCAATGTCCTTGCTCTGTCGACGTTCCTTGCTGGACGAGAAATAGTCGCAGACTTCATTTTATGAAGGATGAGGTGACATCGCCCGCAGAGGTACCGGGCATGGTTCTGTGTTACTGCCTGCGCCTCTTTGTCTAACTCTGTCCTGAGACGTGGACTGATAGGAGGACCCTCTGTCAGTACGAGTGAATGAATCCTAACAGAAGCCCTAGATTTTCTTTTGTTATTTTCACCTATATTCCTTCTCAGAAATCCACATTTTAATGCCATCAGAAGAGGTATAAAGATTTATCTAAGTGGGATTTTGTCTACTTGATTACTACACATACCTGGGCACGCAGCCTGTGAAGCCACAAAACTCAGTCATTCTAGACATATCTCTCTCATTCATGCTTTAAAGTTTTCTTCAGCTCAACTCTCCGCCAACGAGAAGTTTACGTTGTCGAGACGAGAGAGTGGCGGCATGCTCAAGATGGCAGTAATTGCCTTTCTCAGCCTCTTGCCTCTGAAAGAGAGAACTTCTTCCATTTATCTTTTGTTAGAACCAAGAAAATATGGCACGTACCCAAGCTGAGTTGGACGCCAGCACCTGTGGGTCACAGACTCTCATGCATAAATAGTCTCTCTATGGTCAGAGAAATAAAGCCAACTCTTTGCTTGGAGGCAGAGCAAAAACAAGGAAATGATGCTCTCGCCTCTGTCACCTAGACCTTGGACAAGGTGCCGCCAAGTCTTGGGACCTTGACGCCTGCTATGGCAAGAGGGACGCCATGACACTGCCATCCGTGCAGGAGGCACCGTGGGGCAGCTGGGAGGCGGGGTGGCTCCATTACCAAGGGATCCGCTGGCTCCCGAGCTCCCTGAGCCCACGCGAGGGGGTTAAGGCCCTTCTGTGCGCTGCTGAGAGACTGACCTTCGAAGTCAGATATTTTTGCTAATGACGAGGAGACCCTGGCTTTCCCAGGAACTGTACCTTCTTTACTTCCCAAGGCTCCTTCACGTGCAGACTCTTGGTTGGAAAGTCTGTCCCCAATAGTAGCTGGCATCACCATCAGCTTGCTGTGCCATTTAAGCTCACGAATTTCCACTCCTGACAGTGTTCACCTGGGGTTGTCACTCTGTGCTTCATCTTGTATGGAAGAGATGGAAGAGTTCGATTTTTGTTTGAGTCACTGAAACACGACGCATTCATTAAGCAATAAGCATGTAAGGGCATTAAAAAAATGAAAAGCGCTCATATAGCCACAGGGCCAGTCTTCTCTAATTTTCTACTTTTTTAACAAAGGACATCAGTGACCGAGAGAAAGCAGTCGCCTGGATTAAGTGCTCATCTTCTCTTTGTGGAGTCCCAGCCTCTGGGGCCCCGGACTGTGACCTGACTTAGAAACAGGGTCTTGGTGGGTGTGATTAGCTCAGATGGGGCGGCGCTGGAGCTGGGTGGGGCCCTAACCCGAGACGGCTGGTGACCTTAAAAGAAGGGAAATTTGGACATAGAGACCGACACACGTACGGGGAGAAAGCTCCGTGGGAAGGTTGGAGTTATGCTCCATAACACAAGGAGCCACCAGCGGCCAGGAGAGAGGCCCGAAACACAGCCAACCCTCACGCCTTTGTGGGAGCGCGGCTCCCCTGACAACCTGATCTTGAACTTCTGGCCTCCAGAGCTGTGAGACCATACGTTTCTGTCATTCTAAGGCGCCAGCAACTGATACACGTGGTCTAGTGACTGTGGCTTCTTCTGGCCCCGCCCATCTGGTGTCATTTGTGACTGAGTTGTTCTTTGCAAGGCATTTCTCTGGGGGGACCAGCTGGAGCCGGCCCGAGAGAGAGAGCAGCTGGCTGGGACCCATGCTTCAGGGGGCAGAATGAGGGCCCCGGTGTGGAGTTAGGGGCCTGGGTATGGACTCCAGGCACTACTTACACTACTGTGTGACTCGGAGAAAAGAAAGTGCTGTCTCTAAGCCCCCCTTTTCCTCTTCTGTAAGTGGGGGAACGAGGGCCTGCTCGCGGGGCGGTCGCGGGTCAGTGAAGTCCCACTGCGGAGAAGCGCGTCGGCAGAGCGCGTGGTACCAGAGAGGGTCAGGAGCAGGCGGTGCTAGTATTACGCCCTCGACTCCTCGAGTTCTGAAGAGTATATATATGTATTTCTCACGATGACTCTATTGGATTAATTAAGACACTTGATTATTTCCTCTTGAGCAAAATTGGGAGGATCGGTCATCAACGAAGTGTCCCAATCCATCCATTCCTTGGGTGCCGTTATCATCCATTTGGTCCAGGCGAGGAGGGGAGATGGGGGGCCTGGAACACTCTGGGGACGAGCCAGAAGCCGGAGATGTGGCCACATCAGGCTGCAAGGGATGCTGGGAAATGTAGCGGTGATCCTGAG
Organism: Pteropus medius; assembly: GCF_902729225.1. Taxonomy (NCBI): domain Eukaryota; kingdom Metazoa; phylum Chordata; class Mammalia; order Chiroptera; family Pteropodidae; genus Pteropus; species Pteropus medius. The sequence continues at coordinate 2,628,016 of NW_024348242.1, read as the reverse complement.
CTGCCAATGACAGAGCGAGAAGGGCAGGATGGGGTCGATGGCTGTCTCCAGGCCAGTCGTGGATCAGCACACAGACGGCGGTCAACGACACGTGGTTAACGCACTATGACGTCATTACTGTTATCATCTGACCCCGGCAGAACATATCCCGTCTTAGCAAAGAGGGGACATTTTCATGCCTTCGACTAAAACTTGCTTAGGACCACCGTGTTTTTAATAAAGTTAATCACTTTGCATTACAATTTGTGGGAGAATGGTTACTCCTGAGTCCTAGATGGTCACGCCAGATTTCCGGCCTCAGGGGCCTGGCCCGAGCTGTGAGACCGTCCCTCCTCAGTCCTGTCCAGCAGAGCATGGGACTAAGAGACGAGTGACGCCTGCCTCACCCAGCTATTCTCCCGTGCCATGGCTGCAGCCGTGCTGCATCGAATTCAAAAATGACCGAAAAATAACGAGATTTAGGAAAGCAGGTTACTATTACGGAGCCCAATTATCGGACATGTTTTTTTTTTTTTTTTTTTTTTAAATAGCAAAATGACAACACAGGAGAAAGTTACTCATGAGCGACGATGCATAACAGACAGAAGGAGCAGCTGAGAGCACCCCCACTTCCACGCGACTCTCCTCAACTCATTTTCTTAACGCTACGGAAAAGTTACTTGGTGGAAAAAAAAACGCATGTTCAGGAAATGAGTCCATTTTCCTACACAGTCCATATTACTTTTTATTGTTAACATCAATGCAAAATCGGATTTGTATGCTAAATTATTAATAGCTTTCTTCCTATGGTTGAGAAAATATTTTAATTTTAAAGATGACAAAGCACCATTTAAATGGGGGAAGTAAGTTACTGAATATAAAAAACGTCTGTAACGAGGTAACTGAATTGCTTATCTGTCAGAGGCATATGTCAAAAATAAGAAAACATATCAGAACAGCGAATTTACCTGTTAGATGAGTATTTTTGATAGGCCGGATGTAGCTAATGGGAAAATGAAGAAGTGTTGTTTAGCTCTGGGTGAGTTGGCGAGATTTATCTCCCTCTTTGTTGTTTGGACACAGTTTTCCCACATGTAACTGCGTAGTTATCTTGTTAAATTGCCTTTAGAGTTGCTAATAGTTAAGGAACAGACACCACGGAAAGAGGCAAGCGGCCCACAGTGGCAGTTTGAGGCCGAGAAGAAATCCCTGCCTGCTCTTGTCCAATGGTGGGTCTAAGGTGTGTGGGTCTTGGGGACCTGTGCCAACAGAGCCGGCAGTAGGGACGTTGGTCTGGGGACATGTTAAAGGAGGGCATCTGGGCAGAGCAAGAAAACCCTTGAAGGAGGCTATGCCCTCGGGCCGGGACAGAAGCTGAGAGGCTGGGGACCTGGACGTGTGCCGTGGAAAAGTGGGACCTGTCGGCCCCCAGGAAATGGTGCTCGGGTGGGAACAGCAGCAGGGTCTCTGGGGAATCCTAGCACATCCATGAGAAAAAAAAGTCGGCTTTCAACATCTGTCAGGCCCCAGGGCTGCAGAGGCCCCATGCTCTGATGCTTACCAGGCTTACTCCGTGTACCTCGAAGCTGTCGCCAGCAAACTCAGGGAGGAGAAGCAGCGTCCCGTGGGGGCGAAGAGACAGATCTCATCACGGAGATTATTTTATTAGGCCAGGTTTAAAGTTTAGATTTCTATAATTAATAGAGTTATTTTCCAATTACGCGTCGAGGCTGTGTTACCTTAAAATAAGCCTGATTACATGGGAGTGCATAAATTAGCGTCATCGTAACGAACCAATCCCCAAATCTCAACACGTTGACACAGTACCATCCTCTCCTCTTCCCCTCGTCTCGTGGAGGTCCTCCCAGGTGCTGCCGAGAGCCGCGGTCCCTCCATTTTAGGTGTAGGTGGGTGGGAAAGAGAAAGCACAGGGAAGACCCTCTCGCTTGCTACGCGCCTTGGCTCAGAACGGACATCGCTCCCCAGTTGGTGACAACTAGTCACACGCCCCCATCTCAGTGCCAGTGAGTGGCAAATGCCAGCCCAGGCTCACAGCTTCTTCCCTTCCCTCAACAACTTAGCCTGTTGGAAGAGGGAGCAACACCCTTGGGGTGGACAGCAAGCCGCCCTGTGTCGGAAAATGCGAGCTATAACCCCCGGGACTTCCCGATGTGTGTGTATCTGAGATGCCGGTCAAGATAATTCTGGTGGCTATGACAAATAAACCTAAAACCGTGGATATGTTTAGTGCCTTGATTGTGGTGATGATCCAAGGCGTGTATTCCTTTTCGGCCGATTGTCCTGTCTTCGGGGGCTCGGTAGGCAGTCCCGGCTCAATCGGGGAACGATTCTCATTCCTCAGTTCAATCATTCTCTACGGAAGGCTTTGCTGAGCGCTGATGACACGTGAACCTTATTTCTCGAGGTTCTGGCAATACTCGGCCATGCCCTCGAGAAGCTTCTAGTCTCCCGGCAAGGGTCTAGTTCGTGCTGAACTGACCTTCGGAATGTCATGTGGCGAGATAATAAGAGCACAGACTCTGACACCAGATCCCAGCCCACCCGCCCCCTGCACTGGCTGCGTGACCCTCAGCCAGTCACATAACCTCTCTGGGCATCGATTTCCTTATGCGTGAGACAGGCGCACTGATGATACTCTGCCTCCTAGGGCGGTGGCGGGGATGCAATGAGACCCAAAGCTCAGTGAACACGAGTTATGCTTCCTTATCCTCTGAAGGACACAGGGCCTCGGTCAGTGAGCCACAAAAGGGGGTGCACATCAAATTCTGCAGGGGACTCATCTGTGTCTTAGAAATTCACTTCGCTACTGTAAAACCTTGTTTTCACGATACCATCTGGAGAAGGCAGAGCGGGCTCCACGCTTAGCGTCGTATTTTCCAGACTGGCCGTGTTCTAGCATGTGTCAGTACTTTGGTCCTTTTTCACGGTAGAATAATATTCCACTGCATGCACAGGCCATGTCTTATTTACCAATACATCAGTTCAGGGACATTTTGTTTCAACCTGGTCTACTATGACTAGTTATGATATGGATGTTTGTATATACCTTTTAGTATGGACGTATGTTTTTAATTCAATCGGGTATACATTTAAGAGTGTAATTTCTGGGGTCACACGGTAACGTCATGTTTAACTTTTTGAAGAATTATCAAAATATCTTCCAAAGCAGCTGCACCTTTTTCCATCCCCACCAGCAACGTGCGAAGGTCCCGGTTTTCCACATCCTCGATGAGACGTGTCATCATCCAGTTTTTAGACGAGAGTCATCCTAGCGGTTTGAAATGGTGTCTCGCTATGGTTTTGATACGCATTTCCCTAATGACTAATGACGCTGAGTATCTTTCCATGTGATTATTGGACATTTTAGTATCTTTTTATAGACCTGTCTTTTCAAATTCCGTGCCCATTTTCCATCGGGTTATTTGTCTTTTGATCGTTGCATGGTAAAGGTTATTTTCATATTCTGGATGCAAGTCCCTCGTTAGCTCTACGATTTTCAAATATTTCCTCTCGTTATGTGGGTTGTCTTCTCGCTTTCTTGATGGTGTCCTTTGGTGCACAAAGTTTTAATTTCCATCAACTCCAACCTTTGTCTTTTCTTTTGCATTTGGCGTCATACCTAAGACACCATTGCCTGCTCCAACGTCACGAAGACTTACTCCTATATTCCCTCCTAAGAGCTTTGTAGTTTTAGAACTTACCTTTAGGTCTATGCTCCATTTTGAGGAAAATTTTGTGTACGTAACGAAAGGCTCCAACTTTACCTGCAGGGCGGGGTTCCAGGCCTGCCGTTTCCCAGAATGTTTAGAGACAAATCTGAGCTTTCAGATGTGAAATCCTACGTATTTGAAATTTCAGTAACTAGTCCATTTTTTTTAAACACCTCAGGATCAAAAAAAAAAAGAAAAAAAAATCAAAACCACCCGTAGGTCTGATTCGGCCTCCAGACTTACACCTGTCGATGTTAGCTTTCTGCACCTCATTTTCTTCAGCTATAAAATGAGAATATTACAGCTTGACTTGCAGGGCCACAGGGATTAAAAAAATCTATACTATTAAATCATGGCTCTTAAAACATCATGAATGTTCAATTGATGTTGTTCCCTCCAGTTGCCCTAACGATTCTCACTTGGTGCCCTCCCAAGGGAAGTCTGTGACAGACAGAGTCACATGAGCATGCAACTCAAACCAATCACAAGAAGAAAGGTCGCCATTGTAAGTTCCAGGTGGCATCTGGCTTTCCAGAAAGCCTTAGGAAATGAGTCCGAGGCTGGGCCTGAGAACACAGATGAGGCGCAGAGCCGGCGTTCCGTGTGGAGGGTTCTTTCTGCTCTTTGCCTGGCAGGGGGGCAGGGGCCAAAGAATCAGGGCGAGACCCAGGTGCCCACCGCCCAGGTCCTGTCACCGCCAGGGCTGGGGGACGCGGGTGACGGAGTCTGCACCCCAGGCCCTGCCAGGCGCTCCTCGCCAACCCCAGGGCCGGTGCTCACGGTTCCCATTCAGGAACCGGCTCCATCACCACGATGTCCCCTCCCAGACGCACATCATTTACAAAGCTCTTTTCCTGCTTTCCGGCCGGGGGATTGGCGTTTATTCCTCCTGGTGCGAATTCCGTGTCATGGCGGGTGATGATGAGAACGGCCCGCAGAGTGGGCCCCTCCCTCTGCTTACGATCCGTCTGTGGGCCAAGGAGCAGCACCCGTGTCACCTGGGGTGGCACCGTCCCCTGCCTGGGCGTCTGGAGGGAGGACGAGCCCCGAGCTGCCCCTTCACCAGCGCCGGGCTGGCCGCCGAGGTCGATGGGTTGCTCAGGACGGTCCCCCTGGGACTCCGGGCCACGCGTGCTGGCCGGTGCCACCGTCCTCCCACCTGTGACCCACGCGCGTCTTCCTGAACTGGCCCCGAACAACCGACTCCCGATTTTGCTTTCTTCTCAGAGCCGATCGGCCATGTCGCCCCGGCCTGTGCGCACGTGGGACCTCAGACCCTGTCACAGAGGGTGTCTGGAAACAAGGTCCCCTCTCTTGGGAGTGGAATGTCACTTTGCAGCGATTAATAGCCCGAGCGACTGCCCCATGAGGAGGCGGGAGGGGCCTGGGCACAGGCGGGCGGTGCGGGTCAGGAGGACTCGGTGGCCACGCTCGGAATTCAGTATGTGAAAATGTTACAGATAAAATTTTTTTTTTTTTTGCTTTAATCAGTTCTTTATTTAGGAAACAAGCTGGTTGGGTTCTCTGCGGTGCGTGATCCATTGTAACATCCCACTGGGAAGTTCTCTCAGTATGGGGCGGGTCCCAGGGGACAGCTGGGACGTGGGCCACTTCGCATCGCTCCTTCCCTATATTCATCTCCCACTGCTTTAGAATAAGATTCTTGTATCCAGAATTACATAAAGAACGGGTCAACGGGTACGAACTTCCAGTTATAAGAGAAATCAGCCCTGGGGGTGTGAAATCCAGTGTGGCGCCTGAGTCAATGGCACCATGTCACGTGCTCAAATGTTGATTGATAAGAGAGTAGATCTTGAAAGTTATCATTATAAGAAAAAAATCGTAAGCTGACGGGTGTGGACTAGACTTATTCTGGTGTTTATTTCCAAATACATACAAATCTTGAACCTAAAACGAATACAGTGTTACCTGTCAAAGGGAGGAGGGTAGAGGGGTCAGATACACGGTGACAGAGGGAGCGAACACGCGACGCAATACACAGATGACGTGTTATTGACCCGTACCCTTGAAACCTATATAATTGTATTAACCAATGTCACCCCAATCAATTGGGCTGTTGCCGAAGGCATTTAGGCGGAAGTGTGGCATGGTCTGCTTTACCGTTTAAGACGTTGCTCTGCAGATGTGTGACCGGGGTCACGGACACAGTGGGGGTTTATAACGGTCCAGGTAAGAGGAGGGGACCAGGCTGGTGCCGATGACCTGATGGTCGGGAGTCCGCAGGCTGTTACAGTCACTGTGGGTCTATCCTCATCCCTGTATTTGGGATCACCAATCCTCGGGGTGACAGAGGTGCTGGGACTTTCTGGATGAACCTCCTGGGGAGCTTTGGGTAACCACTTGGTGTCTAGTAAGTTACCTCCCAAGCGGTCCCCGTTTAGCGGGGCAGCTGGGCATGGCTGGGAAAGACGGTGACTGGACTGTCTCTGGTTGCTCAAAACCTACTCACTGTCAAGGGCCCATGGCTGGAAAATCACAATGGTCACAAAGGAGGCGACTCTTTAAAATGTCCAATCACAGTAATAGTCAGTGTTTATAGATCACTGCCTCTGTACCAGGCACAGCGCTTTTTTGTATTTAGGGTGGAAAAAGTGGATATTGGATAATGTGACGTTCATTATCTAATTCCCTTCTCCATGATCATCTGTGAGTCGCAGTGGTCAATTCTAGCCAGTGAGGTACAAGTAGAACTTTCCTGTGGGGTTTTGTAAAGGCATTTGATTTGCTGACCACCACCAGCTCCCCTGTCTTCCTCCTTCTTCTTGCTTTGGACACAGCTGTGATGGCTAGAGCTGCGGCAGCCATCTTGTGACTATGAGTCAAAGGACCAAAAAATCAAAACTCTTGGTCCAGACATCAGTGAGCCCCTGAGCCAATGCTAAAGTCGTCTCTTTTCCTGGACGCCTTGCTATATAAGGCAGGAAAATGAACCTGTTTATTATTTAAGGTACCGTGGTCAGGTTTATTAGATATATCCAAAAGTATTCCGCACTGCTACACACATTTGTCATTTAATCTTTAAATAGCTTCCCTTGTTACAGAGGAGAAAGTCGATGCTCTTTTTGGTGGTTCATCTAGTAAGCGGTGGAGCCGCGATTGGTGCCCAGGCAAAACGGACCATTTCTGTTTCGTCTTGTGGCTTCTCTGAAAACTGTTAGTCTCAGAGAATTAGTCTTTAATGTAGCGTGTTGTGGATTATTTACCAAACTAGTCTAAAATAAAATTGAAGTGACCCATCATCCAGCTTTCAGGGATAAAAACTATAATTTTTTTTTTGATGGGGGCATCATTTTCTTCCGTTTTCCCCGTTATTTAAAATCACCTTCATGCTCTCAGCCCTTGTCCCGCCTTACTTCCCGTTTCTACAGCACTTGTCACCCTTTCGTGTCCCTTATAATTCGCTTTCTTCTTATTTATCATCTCCCCGCACCCAGCCAGAGCGTAAACGTCACAAGAGGGGCTTTCGCTTCACAGCTGGCACATTCGCGTAAAGGCATTTGATGAACAGCGCCCCAGTTTGTTCCCAAAGCCACACAGTCTGCTTCCTAAAAACCGCTGCAAATTTCTTGATGTAATTGGATTTCTGAATCAATGAAATGCAATTCACGCCTGGGTCAACTCGAGAACAGCGCTGGGCCCAGCTCACGGTCAGCGCTTTTAATAAACGTTGCCTATTATTTCCGCGTGATGATCAAACGGGTCCTCTCTCTCCTAAATAGACAAACACAAATACGGTCTGCAGGCCACGTGGGAGACACCGGCCAGGCCACCCCCTCCACCGCGGGTCTCTCTCTCCTGTCCTACCCGCATGCGACCTGCCTTCTCCAGCTGCAAGACCAAACCCACGAGACGTGCGCGCGAGCCAGAGCGGTGACCCCCGCTTCGTGTCGCTGGCGTGTGTGTGGGTTTGCAAGTCTGCCTCCAGCCACCCCAGCTCAAACGAGCTTCCGAGGAGGATATTATTCCAGCGTTATTCTTTATGGTGTTATATAAAAACCGTTGGATGGCGGCAATTAAAACAATCTGTGTAAATATAATTTTTATGGCTGAATGAATGGTATTTCGGCATATGGCTAGGCCATCATTGACTTAACTATTTATCTATTGTTGGATATTTAGGGTGTTTCTTGTTTTTCATTATAATGAGAAGGGCGATAATATTTCTCTTGGAGCAAAAGGAGAAAGTCTTCCTGGAGGGAGCCTTGAGGATGAAATGAAAAAGGCTAAACTCAGCTATAACCATGAATAGTAGAATGACCCACTGTAGCTGAGAGGCTGAGAGGCACCTTTGTGGTGGTGGGGGTGGGGGACACATCCAGAGGTCAGAAATCAGAGGTCACACCCAGAGGTCACACTTAGGCCCATGGAAAAGATACTCTGGGCCAAAGGCATGTCGTTGGGTGTGTCCACAGAGCTTTATCAAGAAGCAGGGGACACCGCGCAGCCGTCACTCACTTGTTTGTTTTATAGATATTTATCGAGCACCTACTATGTGCCAAGGATTTTTTTTTTTTATTCGAGCAGTGATGCTCATAGTGTGGTTCCTAGACTCAGCTCGTCATCGTGTGAGTCTAAGAACCATCTGGGAGCTTGCTAGACGTGAAGATTGTTGAGGGACACCCCAGACCTGCTGCATCAGAGGCTCTGGGAGCGGGGCCGGCAATCTCTGCGTTAACAAAGCTTCTGAGAGAGTCTGACACCTGCTAACGTCTGAGGACCATGGCTGTAAAATGGCCCAGGATGACAGCTGTGGCCAAAACCCCTACTTTCTGTGAACGTGCCTTCTGAAGAGAGGAGGGGGACAATAACACGGATTTACGCATCGAGGGTAAGTGTGGGCGTGGAAAGTAAAGCCGGGAATGTGAGCAGACACCTGGAGGAGGTGAGGCGCACACCCCGATGCCTCAGGGAAGGGCGCCCCAGACGGGGCACAGCGACGACATGCATGGCAGACGTAAGCCGACTGTCTCCACGCTGAGCGACGGACTGGAGAGCTGCTCTACCTCTGTGCTGTTTGTCATGGTCAATTCAATGTGTCAGCCCGGCTGGGCTGAGAGACGCCCGGACCGCTGGTAAGACACCATTTCTGGGTGTGTCTATGAGGTCAGCGTTTGCACGAGGGGGCTGAGCACTGCAGACGCGCTCCCAGCTGTGGGTGGGCCCCGTCCAATCCTTTGAGGCCAGAATAGAACGACATGGCAGAGCAAGGGTGAGTTTGCTCTCTGCTTCGGCTAGGACTCCCCCACGCCCCCTCCCCCAGCTCCGCCAGTGACAGTGATGCTCCTTGTACTTGGGCCTGAGGACTTGGGCTGAATCCCACGTCCAGTTCTCCTCGATGTCCAGCTTGCAGACGGCAGACCGGGGACCTCCCAGCCTCCGTAAGCGTGTGACAAGTCTCTCTCTCTGGATTCATACGTCTCCTACTGGTCTGGTTTCTCTGGAGGAGAGCCTGCGATGGAGAGCGTGGACGAGAGGCGGGTGGCAGCACCGTCCAGGAGCCCAAGGTCATGGCCGTTTTTACCCCGAGGTTGTCGGCAAGGACACACTTGTGCCTGTGCCTGAAGCCGCCTCCTCCAAGGTGCATCACTTAATCCCCCAAGGTGTTCGTCAACATGAAACTCCACCGTCTGCGACTGGCCAGCCCCTGGACAACGGCGGGTCGCATTATCCCAAACGCGTTCTCTGTCGCTGAGCTGTCATCTTGGGAGTGAAAGAAAGGGGACCCAGAACACAAGACCCTGAATAGATACGTTTGCATGAGCAAAGAAAAATCGGAAGAAAAGTCCAAATGACCTCAGGTCATTTCAACGCTTCGAACGTGTTATTATGCTGGCTTCCTAGGAAGCCAGGTTTGGTGCATACGAAGGTGTGTGTGCCTTTAAGTAGCATATCAGAAAAGAAGGGAGACAACCAGGTAGCTGTGTGACATCACGGCCTGTGACAGTGCTGAGTTCTAGCCTCGACAGACCCTTGAGCTGTGCGTGCGGGGAGGCCGGGGGCCCGCCTCTGGCGTTTACACGTAAACCAGAGCTCGGTGGGGCAACAGACCCGGCTCGCGAGCCTCCAGCCGCAGTGAGCTGGCAAGGGTCGATATTTCCGTGTTCCACGTGAAGGGACTTGGCTGTGATCGTGTCTTTGTGTTTGGAAAGGGAGAAGAATCCCCTTCGTGTAGATAGCTGTCACCTTTGGTCACTTGCATGGGCCTGGGGTGAAATCTGGACAGCCCTGGGTGTCTCCCATGAAGCAGCATCTGGAAAACAGTCTGCAGCGGCTGTTAATATAAATAATTCACTCCTAATTGACACAGAGGTGCTTCTGAAACTGGCGTGACACGTTGAGTAATAGGACGATGGTGTCACAGAAAGCGATGGTGTGGTGATTACTTACTCCCATCCCATCTCTGCAGGTTCTATCGAGGGGAGGCCCAGGGTCTCCCAGGCAGATATTTAAAGAAATCACGTGCACTGTGCTTTTGCATGCTGAGAAAGATGGTATGGTTTTAATTGAGTGATGATTTATTCTCTTGCAGATTCTGGTTGCAATTGGCAATTTTGAAATGACATCTCTTGGGCCAAAATGACCTAGTGTGAGTCCTGCGTGGGCTACTCCAGGGTCCAGAGCTTATTATGGTGGGGAGTGGGGTTTGGGGGTGCAGAGGAAGGTGGCAGAGGGGTGATATAACCAGGTCTGAAACTTACACGAGGCCTCACGTATAATCATTGAACTTTATCTCAGAAGACTATTATTCTGTTGGGGGAAATATGTCAAAAAACATGACTGCGTAAGCATTTTAAACATCGCAGAATTCTCGTTAGCTTCCATATATTTCAATAGACAGAGGCCCTTCTATTAAGGCCCGACCTGGGTGTGACCCAGCCTCTGACAGTCATATCTGGGACGTTCACCCCCGCTTGCCCCCGCCAGCTTTCCACCCCGTTCCCCACATTGGGGTCCATCAACCATAAACCTCTTCCATCGGACCTCACGTCCTGGGACTGACCTGCCCCGCTGCCCGGTGACCAGCTCCTTCTACGGGTGCCTCGTTGCTTAATGTCTTAGGTGCTGAGCTCGTCCTGCTCGGGGACCACGGGGCGTGTTTTAATGATCGCGTCTCAGCATCTCTCGCTGAGGCCGGGTCTGACACACGGCGGTACTGGAAAGCAGATTCGGACGCTTGAAGGGCGGGTACGTTGGAAAATTTGGCACAAGGCAACCTCGGCATCGGTGACAACATAAACGCAAACAGAAAAATGACCGACTGCCACAGCCACTCACCGCTAAGTCCGTTTACAATTCCCGTCCGTGGTCGGCAGGTGGCTTAAAAATAACAGAGTTTGAACAATGTCATTTCTAGTCCCTCACGAAGATTCCCAAATCCAAATCTCAGCTTTAGAGCTGGATAAAAACACGGAAGGAATGAATTAGAATTAGGCGAATTTTGCACGAGTTCTCATTTCCAGGAGGGCTTCGTTCTCAGAAGATAGGGCTGCTCTGTGTTATTCGAAGCGGCCACAAGCACGGACGCCTTGGGACCCCCCGCCGTGGCTGACACGGACGCATTCTAGCCATTTTTCTCGTTGCGTAAAAGCCGAAGCAGTTAGAAGTGGATGAACTATATTAAAATTCTCCTAATTTAACAGATTTTCACTGAATTCTTAACATGTAAGCATTCTATGTGCTAGGATCTATGTTAAATGCTTTATAAGCGTTTATCTGAATTAATACTCACAACGCTTGGCTCTTAACACCTCTGCTCGCCATCCCAGGGACAAATCCGATGACACGAAGAGAAACAGGTGGCATACCTATCGGAGAGGAAGCTGGAATACTTTCTCTGTCCACGGCATAATGGATCACATAGAAAATACCAAGGAATCTACGCAAAGCGCAAAGCTCCTGAATTTACAAGTGAGTTTAACATGGTCACCGTATCAACGTACAAAAAAATAAGTGAATTTTTTAATTCTAGCCATGGTCATTGGGAAGCGAAATGAAACAGTCTCTTTTATAATGGCACAGACTTGTGAAATTCTTAGGTATAAATGTAGGAAATATGGGCAGATTCCAGAAGCCGAAAACTATAAAACACTGATAAAAACAAATAAACGAAACCCTGAAATTTGAGGTATATACCATATTTATCTATTTTTCAGATGTCAGCTCTCCCCTGTGGAATCTATAGATTCCATGCAGTATAATGACAACCATTACACCAGCAGAGTTTTTGAGACATTGACAAAATGGATCAAAAGTTTAAGAAACAAAAAAGAAAAAACATTAGAATAGCCAAAAAAACCCCCCCAAAAAACCAAAACCAAAAATAAAAACCTTTATAAAATGAAGAATGAAGTTGGAGCGCTCAGGCAACCTGATTTTAACATTTGGTATTTGCAAAAGAACGTGCAAGTCAGTCCGTGGCACACACTGAGCGCAGGCCTGGCTCCTGCGTTTACGGAAAACTGATTTTTGTCACGGCTGCGGAGGCGATTCGGGAATGAGGGGTGGCCTTCGCGATCGGTGGCTCGGGAACGATTGGGCACGGTGTCCCTCCGCCCTGACCTTACACCACATAAAACTTAAAATGGGTCGTAGGTCTAAGTGTAAGGCCTGGAACTATTTCTAAGGAAGTGAGTAAAGATGAGGGGCGGAAAGAATTATTAATTCCTTTACTCTTCTCAATCGCCCTGAGAGATGAGTATTTATTGTCGCTTCTTTTTTACGGGTCAGGAAGTGGGGTACAGAGAGGCCGAGTAATTTACCCAAGGCTGCACAGCCAGCACGTGGCAGAGCTGCTTGGAGCAGGACCGAGTTCGGACTTGAATCACCGCGCTAAGTTGTCTCTCGTATGTGGAGCTGGAGGGGAGCAAAGACGCCCACAGAGGACAGGTGAACCCCACCTGAGGGCGGGGGGCTGGGCCAGACCCTCTCCAGGAAATCCTGACAACCAGGCGGAAACAGATTCCGACCCGGAAGTTGTCACACATTGTTAGCGAAGCCCCTGTGAGTGACCGACGGCTGTCCTCTCGTCCCCTTTCCTTCTCTTTCGAACGTCACGTTTGGCTGTGGACGATCGATGCAGACGGGGGGTGCGTTTTCAGACAGACGCCTGCACCTCTAGGTTTCTCTCGGCCTTGGCTGCCTTGGAAGACCAGGGACGGTCACAAGAAGGCTCTTGAAATTACAGAACGGTGAACCCAGAAGAGACGAGGAGACAGGGCTATAGCTGTCCTTTCTGTTTTCCTTGGTGTCCCCAAGATGCTGGACCTCCCAGCCACCCATCCTCTGACAGGTATGACGGCAGAGCGTGGCAGACGTGACCTCGCGACGAAGGTCGGGAAGACGAAGGCACGCAGGGCCCTGGGGAAGGACGGAGGAGATTTTGCAGATGGTCGGGATTCTGGAGAGAGCAGAGGAAGCGAAGAAAGCGTTGGTGTCCCTCTCCGTCCTGTCTCGGATAGGCCATCCGCACGTGGGGACAGGGAAGGCCACCTGCAGTTGTGACCTCCATCCTGGGAGCTCAGAAACATGCGTGAAGAGAAAGCACCTTTTCCCCAACAGTCTCAGGGGAAGTCCACCTGGGGCTCCTCGCCTGTGCACCTGTCCCCGAAATGGTCCCTCTGGCAGCACAGCGGGGCGCTTCGATCGGTCGAGTCTGGAACTGGGGCCTCCTCGAGGTTGGGGGTAGGTCAGTCAGGCCCAGGGGGACCAGGTGGATGGACAGGGAAGGGTCGTTCCCCTAAAGAAACCGGGGGCTGCTGAGAAAAGGGACACGGCAGCCGCGGGGAGAGAGTCAAGTATTCGTCACAGGCCGTTGCCGGAAGATGACACGGGGAAGTAAGTAAGTGGGGACTGCCTTGGGTCCCCACTTAATCGAAAGCCGGGGGGACGTCCGCTGTAGAGGGAAGACGCAGGATGTTCAAGGGCCAGATAACTTTGGCCCTTGTATCCGAGACCTGATGATTTAAAGAAAAGACAGGATCTCTAGCTACTGGGCGGATGGTTTGCCGGATGTCGGTGGGAACCGTCCCCCGCCCTGTGCATCCCGTCCTTCCGGCTCCGGGCGGGTGACCCTGCAGAGTCACCGTGGCTGGTTCAGCCGCGTCTCAGGGGAGAGGAAGCATAGGGACGGCGGGGTGGCCCCTGAACGCTGACTCATGCTGTGTTTCTAACACAGCTCGAAGAACTTCCTCCTTGTGAGAAAAGGGGGTGCTGAAAAATGTAGCTTTCACATTAGTCAGCATTTTTGCTTAACTCTGACAAACACTAGGGAAAAGAAAAAAATTTTGCACTTAGTTTATCAGAAATTCAGCTGCTTCGTCCCACCAAGAGCTCACAGTCTGCCCAATTTCCTCCTTAGGCCACATGGCTAGAGAATGTCTACGACCTAACTTTCTCCCCAGAATTAATAATTCCTCCTCTTATGACCAAAGCCTCATTTAAATGAGAGCGGCGTTTTTCCGTCATGACTCACCCTGCACTTTGTGCCCGCCATTGCTGAAGAGTGTTACTTTCAAGAGGGTAAAAATGGGTCTGTCATTCGAGGGTCAGCTGCCAGCCTGTCATATTCAACCCAATGCCCACCCGCCCCCACCAGCAGAGTCATTAAGGCTGCATACTTTCGTCCAACCTGAGAACATCGTGTAAAGCCCCCGCACGCTCAGTGAAACACGGTTCTTCCAATGTGTGCCACTTGCAACTTCCATTTTGGGAAATAAAGTCATCCTCAGCCGTGTCAATCATCCCTGCTCTGCAGCCACTGGACCTGGATGGCGACAGGGGAGCCGAGAGCTTACACACCAGGAAGGGCAGTTTCCAGGTGGGTCTCAGCCGGGGCAGCCAGTTTGGATGCCAAGCTTCAGGATTTCCTGAGAACTTCCCAGCCTCCAAAGCGAGTTCAAGGACAATTAAGTGCCTTTATGAACCTGCCTCCGTTAAAGATGGCCGTTGGGGTGTCATCCCACAGTCCCTAAGGAGACAAGCTCCGGGAGTATTGCTATTCTTGAGTGACATGCAGTCAGGGGCCGTCCGCCTGTGTCTTTACGCCCTCTGCGTTCTCCAGAGTTTTCCGAGGAGGGAGTTTGGCTGCAACGGACCCGGCTAGTGACACCTCCGCACGGGCTGACGGGGCCGTTGGTGAAAATGGCATCAATCGTGTGTTGGCAGAGGCACGGTTTTCCTGTCCCGTGAGAGTAGGTGTCCAGCCACAAGCGGGGGACGCCCTCCTGGCCAGGCTGGTCTTGCAGCTGCCGCGTCAGACCCTCCTCAGAGCCCGTCCTGCTCAGGGACGGCGGGGTGGCTGGGTGGCCACGACAATCCTCCCGCTTTCTTGCTCTGCAGCACCCAACGGCCATGCCTGTCCGTCCACGTGCAGCAAAGGCACTTGATGGCTGTCTGGAATGCTCGCGCTCTGCCACCAAGGTCGCTGGGGGTCGCCGCCTGCGGAACAAGAAGACAGGCAGAGCGCCAGTCGTGGGGCGTCTGCCTGGGGAGGTCTGCGTCCCCCGCTCCCGCTCTGCAGTGCTGACAGCGAACCGTGTTCTGGCTGCACCTCTGGTCCCCGGCCCCGCGGAAACGTCACGAGTTGTCAGCATTCTATCGTAATTTAAATCACTCTAGCATTTGATTGACGAAATGGCAGAGGGAGATAGAGGGAAAGTGGGGTGGGGAGGGAGAGTGAGAGAGAGAGAGAGAGGAGAGGGGAATAAGAGAGGAGGAATAGATACCTATTTCAAGATCACTAGTGTTCCTTAGAGCAGGCCCCGTCAGAGACCAGCGGCTCATGTACGGACCAGTCTGCATTTGTCTTCAGGAGATCTGCGCGTCGTTTCTGTTTGCAGAGAGGCACATGCACCAACTAACTGTGTCTGTAATTCCGCCCCGGCCCCCAGGCGGCCTGGGGCTGCCACTCGATCTGTAGCCGCTGAGCCCCCCGCGGAAGACACGGTCCTGAAAGCCGTAACTACTCGGCGTCTTTGCGCCAGAGCCAGCCCCCCAGTCCCGTCCCCAGCTCTGCTTAGGCAGCAACATGAAGCAAACGCAGGCCGACGTGCTTTCGGTGAGAGAGAGAGAATGTGATACCTATGGACTGACGTCTGTCTCCGCGAACTTTAGTTTGTGTAAAACCAGAGACCAAGATAAATTTGAGCTATGGAGGGGGTCATTTTGACTTTCTTTGAACATTTATTTCACCCCAAGGAGCATTTCCGTGCTTCTGCGAAAGTGCTCAGATGCATCTCCGAGAGGAAGGCACAGCGTGTCTTTAATTTGATGGTTTTCGAACCAGCTAAGGTCCCTTGCTCTCAGCCCACAGTGCAGCTGGCAAGCCTACCAAAGCACAGTATTCACACTCTGTCTTGTCACACTCTGTACCAATCATGCAGGCTGGTGCCTGTGACAGCCCTTCTGAAAATGCAGCTCCCTTGGGGTTGTGAGCACCCCAAACCCATGAACTCTGGGTCCTTTGGGAGAGGATGATTAGAGTTCTGATTTTTACCAAGTCGGGGAGTTATCAAGACTGAACCTCAAATGCTATGCGTCTTTCCATTTCTTCTTTTCCTCATGTTTTGTTTTTTTTGAGGGGTCTGGTTTTCCGTGGCGAAGCAGAGGGCATGAGAACAGTTGTTGGGAGATGTAGACATAGGGCAGACGCTTCAAACAAAGCAACGAGGGAGGGATGGAAGGCTCGGGCGGAGGAGCTGCGTTTCCGGTGAGCACACAATGAGGAGGAGGGTGGGTGGGGGTCTCCGGTCCAGGCAGGATGGATGGTGTGTCCAGGCCACTGTGCAGGGTAATAGCTGTGACATACAATAGTCTACCAAGAACAGTGACGGCTGTGGCCCCAAGTCAGAAAAGAGAAACCTTTCGACCATAAACACTCGGGGAGCTAAAGTGAGTAGCGTGTTGAGATGCAGCCATTCAGGGGAAGAAGTCCGTTTGGCGTCCTCGAGGCCACTAGACTTTCCCCCTGACTCACAGCCCAGAATTTTGCTCCCAGGTGTACACGCCCGAGAGAAACGGATAATGAGCACACACGTTCAACGGAGCGCGTGCGTGTGATTCCCCAAGGCGGAGTTATTAATAATAACCCCGACCGGAAACAGCACGGCGCAGTGTCACTTGACGCACTCACACGCAGCCGCCGAAGGAACCGACCGTCACCGCATGGTTATAGGGAGGCCGCAGAAGTCAGGTGCCATCCGCGTCCCGTCGTATCAAGGGCACGCATTACCAACTTGACTTATCACGGCTGGTGCTGACCTTGACCACCAGCTGCTGTCGCGTTTGTCAGGGGTGGCCACTGGCCACCGTAAATGCACCCTCCCCTGCCCCCTTCCGTACCCCGTGCTTTGGAATGAAGTCAGTACGTGCAGCCCACACGTTTTTTAAGCACGTCCTTACTTTCCGGCGTGACAAGAAGCTCCAGACTCACCCTGCATATCTCATGCCCCATCCTAGAACCAGCCTCTCCCCAAAGAATAGAACCAGCCTCTCCCCAAAGAACCCCGGTTCTGTTTACCGGAGAACGATCTCAGAAATCAAGACGAAGACGCTACCTATGCTCATGGCGACTTTTCTTTGAGGCCCTCTCAGCGGACAGAGCAAAGGCGTCCATGTGGGCATGTCGATCCATGTACGCACAACACGTATCTCTAAATATTTCTACGTGTAGCCACCTCTATCCATATTAAGGCAAACAGAAGTTCACAGTGATGTCTGGGGCTCTAGTTCATCACCACCTGGGCTATGCCCGCGCCCTGTCCTCACTCGTCTGTGAATTCCTGGTCCAGAAATCTGGCTCCCACCATCTGTCGTCTGTTTACTGAATTGTTCAGCTCTACACGGGTGCTATTTTTAAAAACTTCGCAAGTAATTTTAGACTCGCATAAAAGTTGCAGAAATAGCGCTGAGAGTTTCTGTGTACCCTCCACCCCGCGATTTTGTCTTACGTAACCGTAGCGCGATCATTAACTGCAGGAAATAAACATCGTCACCCCTGACCACTAAGCGACCTGTAGACCTTCTGTGGGTTTTGGGCAGTTTTTACATACACTTTTTTTTTTTCTTTGTAAATCATTCTATGAGCTTGGATCATGTGACCATTGCCACACTCCAGAAACAGAAACATTCTCTCGCTCCTGGATGCTTCTTCACATTACCCCTTCCTCGTGAGCTCCTGAAGCAATTTGGCCTGTCCTGGAAGGCCACCAAGTAGCTGCCAGCCTCTGCGAGACGGCTGGAGGACAGCACCCAGGTACCCAAAGCACCCCAATTTTCTTCAGACAGTTGTCACCAAGGAAGCCCTAGTGAGACCTGCTCCCAGCCCCCCGCCCCGGTCACCCGTAGGGGGCAGTGTGCTCAGCTTCTCTCCCCAGCACCTGTTCGCAGGTGCACGTACATACAGTGCGAAAGCTCCTGGTTCCCCCACGTGACATCTTTCGTGAAAACTCCGAATGTTGACCAGTTGGGACCGCATTTCCAGGCGGGGGCCGTCTTTCCACATGTAAAGTCTTGCTTCTCAGGCCCCTGCCCCGGGCGCTGCTGACACCCACAGAGGGATAGCGCCCGCCCAGGGAGGTGGAGGGAAGGCGGGGCGGTGGGAACGGGGCTGTCACAGGCCAGCCCGATGCTAACCTTGGCCGAGGCCCTGCTCACCCTTTGGGAAGGTGACCGCTGCCGCCCCTCAGAGGAGCAGAGCGGATGCAGCCATCACTCACGCGAGCTCTGGTTTCTGATACAGGACCCGGGCGACGCCCAGCATTGCATCTGAGCGGGGTGGGGTGGGGATGGGGTGGGGTGGGGTGCGAACCCGCCTTCAGGCCACACGCACCGGCAGGGGAATGTTGATGACAAAAGCCCAAGCCTCGGTCCCTGGACTTTCCACCTGCCCCGCCGCCTCTCGTTATGGTCAAACCCGTCCAAGGCCTTAGGAAAGCTGATCCTGCTCTGCCCAGCGCCCTTCTCTGCGTTCAGGTCACGGGTCTTAATCTTTCCGTGGAGGAGAAAGCCGATTTTTCCGTAAGATGTGCGTTTCCATCAGCTCTCAGCTGCAGGCATATGTGCCCCTCGAGGGGCCAGCCCCGTCCCCAGGAGCTTCACGTGCAGCCACCTTTCCCCGCCAAGAGTTCCCTTTTCCTTGACGGCTGCCTTAGAAGGGGAGGAGGATGCACTGCGTGCAGGTTGGTTTGTGCCTGCTGGAGCGCGATGCTCTGAACGGACCTGTCCGGGGAGAGATGGAGGCTTTGTGTTTTACCTTCTGGGCCAAGGTCGAATTGTCAAAACATCACTCTAGTGCAGAAACTGTGTTTTATATAAAACCCTACCAGGCGTCAAGTGAGTAAGGGATGCTCAGGAACATTAACGGGGCGGGCGGTCCCCCTCTCTCCCTGCCCTGGCGTGAGCCCGGGGGCTCTTTGTCCTCGTTTCTGTGTGGATTATGGATCCCAACGATTGTCGTTGAGTTGTCACCGCAAGTTGGGTCTGACTTTCCCCTCGTAACGCCCAAGCTCTTGCTGTGACAGCAGGCCTTTCTACTGCCCGTCTGCCACAAAGGCCAGACGGAGCGTGGTGGCGCTATTTACAAAGGATGCTATTCTCTGTGGCTTCCGTCCCTCGTAGAATCTACCTGCTGCTCCTCTGACTCCGCGAGCCCCGGGGAGACCCACTGCTACTCCCTCCCGTCCCTCTTCCCGGACACGCCAAGCAGCCATCTTGCTCTGGAACCTCACTGCCCCCTGGAGCAGGGGACAGAGGTAGAGTCCCCAAACCCATCTGGGGATTTTGTGACTTTCTCTGGGAACCCGTAACGTCCCGGGCTTCTCAGAGATCAGTAACATCTACTTTGCTCTACCAAGTGTCAGAATCACTAACCGGATTCTCTTCTGGGGGGGAGGGGAGAGGTACCGGGCTTCCTTTGACCCCATGTACGTTTTTCCATATTTCTTTCATTATCTTGTTTATGTCTCCTACTTGGAATTGACATTTTTCAAACCCAAACGTCCCGTGACAACTCGTGTTTTTCTCTCCCCATCACGTCCTACGTTCCCTGAAGCGGAAGAGGCAGAAGGCGCTCGCGGCTTCCTAAAGTGGGGGACAAAGTTTCATATATGGATTCGTAATTCAAAAATGCCAGGCCACCGCATATGACGCATTTTTATGAAATGTCGTAAAAACATCGCTTGCTCCCTTTGTGTTCACGTTATTTCGACACGCTTCGGTGACTCAGAAGTCCTCAGAGAGCACGACTATTTGCCTAAATGAGACACCACTTCTAAGCCTGTCGCCTCTTCCCTGTCATAGTCATCCACGTTATGACGATGACGCATGCTCCTCCTCTGCCCTCGGCCCCTTCTGAGCACCCCCGACGGCTGGGGACACTTTTGCTCTTGGATACCCTCATTTCTCTTCGATAGCTTCTCTTCATCCTGCCGACTCTTAACGCTAGTGAGCCTCAAGGCTCGGATCTGGGCCTTGCCCCCCACGCCCCTGTCCCCAGGGAATGCCACTGAGCCTCATGTTGTCCCACCAACTGTGAACTGGCTCCTCTCCAACGTTTATCTCCAGCTCGAGTCTTCCCTCAAGACTCGAGAGCCATATACCCAAATTCCTCTCGAACAGCCGCTACTAGATGCACGAGATAGTTCTCAAATCGAACACATCCGAGATTAAACTCACTCTCCCATGCGTCTGCTCCACTTTTCATTATCTCGTTGGATGGCACCATCATCTGTGCGAAAGCCTTGGGATTGTCCTTGACGCCTCTCGTTTCTCATAAGCCAGAATATTCCTGTTTCTGCTGTCACTTTCTTGGTGGGGACAGAGACGCCCAGAAGGCTGGAACTGGGGTGTGTTCACTTCCGATGACTGCCACTGTGCATCAGGCCCTCAACACACGTCTGGTGAATGAAGGGGCCCTTTGTGTGGCCTGTCGCTTTAAAGGTTTTAGTTCTAAAAATTGAGAGAAATAAGATTGCTCTAAAAAAAAAAAAATTTCCGCCTAGAATCTTCAAGAACGTGTGCGTTTTCGGTGTCAGACACCAACAGCTTCTGACATTTCGAGCTCCCACTTTCCTCATCCTCAGGGGCCGGCGGATCTGAGGGGCTCACGCGGAGTGAATTCTGGGGAGTGAGATGTTTGAGTGAAAAACTGACACCAGGACCTCGGCCCCGAGCACACAGAGAGGAGACGGAAGTTGAGACAAGCTCTAGAAAAAGCTTCCTACTGGCATCAAATCAAGCTCCGCCCACATTATCTGCAGTCGCAAGGGACAGCACAGCATGCTCACCCAGAAAACGCTGTCCCTTGAAGCCACTGCCATCATAAAACACGATTTGAGAACGCAGGTGCCACCTCATATTTTTAGCTCTTGATTTTGGATGAAGGATGCAACAAGATTTATGTGCCCGTCAAACCGGGACAAGATAAAGCACGTTCTCCTGGCACCTCATCCATTACTGTCGTATATTTTTAGTTACGCGTTTTGTTCGCGGCGCTGCTGACGGTCCCTTCCTCTGGCATCTGTCTTTTCAGTCCGCTCCCATTCACATTAATCGCCAGGAGACAAAGATGTCATCGCTGTGGGCGAGGCTTGAAGAAAACTTACAAGCGTAGGGAACATCATTTTCTGTGGGGGGCCTTTTTCTTTCTCCACGGTCGGTTCTCAGAGTGGAGCCCGTTTGTGACAGGTGCAGAGGTGTGCCATGTGTGTGAAGTCGCTGGACGCACAGGGCTTCTAGCTCCTGTGCCGGTAAAAAGACATGGCCTGCGTCGTTCGGTATCGATTGCTCCCAATGGTTCGGTACTAGGCAGAGCTGATGGGTAGCTGGGCTGCAAGCCTCTCAGCGGTTACGTGTTTGATTTGCATTGTGCCCGGGCTCTGAACAGCTGTAAAAGGTTTTAGCATCCATTGGATAAATCGGACTGTGGACTGATGCATTTGTTGCTATTTGAATAAGCCCTTCAAACTTGAGCGTTTGTGAACAATGCAGCACCTCCACGCCATTTAATGACAAACCATAACCACGTGTGACTCCTTTTAAAACGTTCCAGGAAAAAAAAAATAAATAAAAGCAGATAGAAATAAGTCATCTCAAGCCTGAGATGGATAAATATTTGAGCTGTGAGAGTGGACATTTCCTGAAAAAGGACTGTGTGATTGGAAGCAACTATTTCTGAAAAATGGTACGAAACCTCGATTAGTTGTAGAGGAAATGACTTTGTGTGTAGACCAATTTTTCGTCCTCACTTCTAAGTAGGCAAAAGAATAAAATAAAATAAAATACATGCTTGCTGGTTTTTAGGACACGTCACGGGAAGAACTCGTTCACAGGTTTCAGTGACGTGTTTACAGTCACTGGCCACCGGTCCACGGAACGTGTTTGTCGTGGACACCGGTGTTTAAAGATACGAACACTACAGACTGACTCTGTGTCTGGGACAGATTGCCAGTGGGTCAAATCCTTAATGGTGTCAGTCCTGATTACATGGGGAAACTATTTGTATTTCTATATATTCTTTGTTTAAAAAATAAAACCAAACTCGCAAATGTTTTTTTGTGAAGGAAGCTACATCTGTCTTCTTCTCCGGTGTGTGATTTTCGCTGGGACGAATGGCATAATTTGTTTGCCATTATTCCGACCGCATCCTGATGCTGCTGGTGTTTCACGGGTTGAAGGGAGGTACGTTTGTACAACCGAGGAGAGCCTCGCTCGCCGTGGGGTGGAGAGAATTACGGGGTTAGGCGAGATGTCAGCTCTTCGCTCTTTCCCGACCACGTTAGCCCAAGTCCCAACTCACCATCCGGGCTGTTCTTCAAGTATCGTATTTTGTGTTTTCAGAGTCAAGGCTGGAAGATGCGATCGAAATAACGCGTAGGTAGGCGAAGCCTTTACGGTTACAGGTCAGAACTGTTTTCTCGCCGTCATTTTTTCCACGCTATTGAGTCTTTCGGTTCTGCCCCCTATTCATCTCTGCCCTGGGTCGAGTCCGCTCCGTGAGCACTTTGCTTCTTCTGGCTCCCGAGCTCTTGGGAGAATGGCTTCTTTCTCAAATCTTGTCTCCCTCGTAACTTGGCCCGATTCTTGATTGCACATAGTAGGTTCTCAGGCAACGTTTTTGAGATCTCTTATTGGGATTCCGAGACGCTGGGGGTTTCAAGGAGCGATCGAGAGGGGTGTGGTTTCTTTCTAAATGTTACTTCATTCTGTTATCGAATGTCTTTGCTTTAATAAATACTTGTCACTTTTGTCACAGAAGCTTGAACAAGTGCGTGCTCCCACACTCATCAAGTTATTTCAATTTCTGGGGTGTAAGAGAAGCATATTAAGCATCGGCCCCATACGTCCTATGGTGTCCCCGCTTCATCGAGATGAAGCACAAAACAAACACGTTTCTAGAAGTCGCTGACCAGCCTCTCTGCTTGTGTGCACTATAGCATCGTCAGACAACTGGCCGGCAGCTATGCTGGGTTGAGCGATGGGGTCAGAATTTCTGGTTGGGTCCTCGAGCAGCTGAGCCCCTGTGGACCGCTCTGAAGCCATACTGGCCCCGGTAGCATCTTCATTCATCAAAGACTTCGTGACAGCCCCGCACACGTCTGGGCCATGGTGTCCAGTGTTCGTACTGCACTGTTTTAAATCATTCCATTTGCCTCTCTGCATCTCCCGGCTGCCTCATGCTTTGCTGAGAGGGTGACGGGTTGGTGACACTGGCCGAGTGTCAAGACGATTAGATCAGAGTGAGCACTGTGGCCAGAGCTGGACCACTCGAAACCTCTTCCCTGAGGATCTGGACCTGGGACACAGGTTTTCCCTCCAGTCTCTGCCGGACGGTTCTGAGAAGTGTGACAACGTCAGGATCGAGGTGGCCGCGTGTGTGTCACATGAGAGGGGCCCAGAGGAAGTTCACTTGCATGGAGGGCAAAGAAGGGCAGATCGTCAGAGAGAAGGAGAGAAAAAGAGATTGTGTGGAGGGGGGAGCCGTGTCGTTGGCTGGGACTGATGTCCCCTTGAGTCCTCGTGTCTGTCCAGGCATCCCCGTGACCCAGCAAGCCCAAGCAGCTCCTGCTCCTCGCGAACCCAGCGGTGCCTGGCCGCGTCGGACCAGCCTCCGAGATGAACTGCAGGCGCGT
>NW_024348242.1:2499659-2601356 GCF_902729225.1 Pteropus medius | reverse complement strand
GTGTGTTCCAGCTCCAGCTGGCTGTCCTGCACTTCAGTTCAGTCCTGACACCCTCTACCTGGAGATGCATCAGCTGCCGCGGGCCACGGGCTCAGCCCCACAAGGCCACCCCCACTTCAGATGCTGGTGTCCCCTGTGCTTCTGACAGGCCGCCCGTAGGTTGGGGCTCCCATCCATCCACCCCGCCTTGGGTCCGATTAATTTGCTAGAGTGGCTCACGGACCTCAGAGAAGCGTTCTACGAAGCAGATCACCAATTGCTTCGCTTTCCTCCCAAAAGACCTAGTTTAGGGATATTCCGATGAAAGGGATGCTCAGGGTGCGGCTGGGGGAGGGGTGCTGAGCTCTCTCAGGGGGGCCTCTCCCCAGCCGCTGCGTGTTCACCCACCCCCGAACTTAGATCGGCTTCCTGACGCCCAACGGCACGCCGCCTCCTGCCTTTCCACGTGCTGCTCCACTTACATAATTACTGGCATTGTAAGTGGTTTTATCGCTGTGCCAATCATTTTATCATCTACAAAATATTGCTAGTAACTAGCACCCACCTCCCAAGTTTGTGGTGAGGACAGGATACAATACTGCGAATAAGGCGCTGAGAACAGGACCGGACCCACAGGGACGAATGTTAGATGTTATTAGTAATCGTTGTCCTCATTTCACCGGGGACAACAATTACTAATAATATCACCGGACCATCGAATGGCACACAGCTAATGAGGGCTGGTGGCAGGATCCGATCCCAGACAATCAGCTGTGCAGGTCTCTAAAGCCCGGAGGGCACGGCCTTCACCAGCTGTCCCTGCTGTGACCCCTGCCAACTCGTGATGTGCTACGTCCGTCCCTCTTACCTTTGAGAGTTTCCCAGCTGCCTTTGCGCCCCACCCCGAAGAAGGCCGAGGGCCCACCATTCCTTGTTGGTATTTTTTTTACTCTAACATCTAATTTTGTTATTGTTGTTGTTTTTAGAGAAATGTCTAGCTGTTTCATCCTCGTCATCCTGGAGTTCAGCACAAAGCTTGACCCACGGGTAACAGGGAGTGGATATTGTTTTGAATAAGTGACCCCATCTTACTGTCTGGCCCGAGCGGGTTGAACGAGCTCTGTAAGAAGTCCTCCCACTGAGCAGTCCTCTGCGTTTGCCGAGGCCTCGGAGATTTGGCCTCCTTCACAGAAATCTCAAGCATGTGACATGCATCTCACACCGTGCTTGGAGGAAATCGAGATGGGACCCACGAATGTAAGTGGAAAGTAATTTAAGCGGCGAACCGAGCTCTTCTGAGAAATCAAGAACAGAGACGCATTTTCATGGGCTGAGTACGCAAAGCAGCGCGCTTCTTATACAAAAATTAATTCCCGTGGATTTGTTTATTAACTACAGAGAGGGTCGAGCAGAGGGGCGACAGTCGTAGAAAACGACGGTGGACCTCGAGAGGGCTCTGTGGCCGATCTCTCACTCCTTCGTCGTAGATAATATCGATTGCAGAAGTGAATCGAAACGCCTGTACTTGTCTCATGAAATGGAAGAAAACCTGGACTATGACATTTAAGCCCCGAAAGCGAGGTCGGGAAAACGGCCATTGGCTCAAAAAACACCCTTTGTTTGCCATTTTGCTTGCTAAGTGAGAACGTGTTTCACAGCTTTAGAGACAGTGAAAAGCAGACTCTCCGAAGGCTCGGACTTTCTGCCAAGTTGAGAGGATGCTTTCTCGAACACCAGTTAGGGAGGGATGAAAAACTAACCTTCCCAGCCACGACCAAGGAGCTCGATCCCCCAAAGCATTTCATCCTCAAGAAAGCAAGGCGAGATGCCAGGTGAGGTGGGGGGACACGGAGCAGGTGACGGCAGCCTGGCCCCAGGGCTGTGTCCACCATCCGACCTCCCACACAAGCCCCTCCCCCTGGGCCTCCTGCTGGGAGGGAGGGGGGGGAAAACAAACCAACCAAAAAAAAAAAACCGCTAGAACAAGTCTGTCTTTAAATATGGCAATTATTCCTAAAATGTCTTTGTTGACAGCTGGTGAGGCACAAAATAAACACAGGCCTATTTGCAAGTAAGCGGGAATTAGCATCACAGGCAGCTGCAGCGTTCAGCACAGACATAGAACCATCAAGAACCTCGGTCCTTCAGAGACAAAGTTAGGGAGGGGCCTGGCTGGAATGAGTCACTTACCACCTGCCAACGTCCCCCAAACCGGAGCAAAGATAAGCCGTGGGCTCCTGGCCTAAGCATTCTTCGGTTTATTTTTTTCTAATTAAAGTAGAAATGAATCTCATGATAAAAATATGGCACTAAGAATAAGCACCTTTGTAGATAATAAAAAAAAAGTTATCGATTTGAGTCTCCGTTGTCCAAACTGTAATGGTCAGAGCCATCTGTGGGAGGCGCTTATTAAGTCTCCTTCGCTTTGTCACCCCAGACAACGATCAAGACAAAGGCGATCAGGGAAAGCGACGGTTTTCTGTTTTTCTCTGGGCGAGTGCCAGCCCACGTGCCCACCGAGACCGCGCTTTGCAGACCTGGGGACAGTTCGTCTCGGTCCGTAATTAGAAATGGAGCGTCTCGCCGTGTGACCATGCGATTGTCTGCACAGCCCAGCACCCTCTGGTGCTTGATGGGCTGACAATGAAATTATTCGCACATTCAGGACAAATGTCTCTGCTCTTCTTAGCCGAGCTGGGGACGATTCATGGGAAAATAGCTTTGTGTTGCTCAAAACTCGGACAGCAAGTGGCACACGGAGGGCCGAGATGAGCCGGTCTCCCTCTTGTCTTCAAAGCCGGCGTACGCCTTTGGGCTGCACGTTTCTGAGGTCCGAAGCCTATTGTTAAGGTTTCGCTTTGTTCAGACCAAACCCTCGCGAAATGGACTTTTATTTTTTCGCATCCATTATCATAAAGGCGCTTCCCGAACAGTCTTTGTCTCTCTCTACCGTTTCGGTCCAGACCACGTGCTCCGGACCCTGCTGTTTCACAGGCGAGTTGCTTCTAAGCGTTTCGCAAAGCTGCGAGGCCACCTGCCATCAGGCATGACCTCTCCTCGTGCCCATATCATCAGCACCCTGCCGCCTTCCTCCCGAACGCCCCGAGGCCACCTGCCCCTGCGGAGCCTTTCTCGCCTTCGTAATCAAGAGTAGGTCAATTTTAAAAATAAACACAGCGAGTGACCCCAATCCCAGATGTGCAGAGCAGGGCTCGTGTAAGGAGGTGTGACATGGCCACAGGTTGTAGTGTCGCCCGCTGGCTCTGTTTCCGAATTCCCTGCGCTTTTCGGATCCGAGGGAATGAACATCCAGCTCAAACTGGTTTCGTCTTTGTTTTTGCTTTTTTAAAGGTGACTGTACCAGCTCACGTGCAATACTAGAGCTTCGGGCCGGACGAGATCTCGAAGCTCAGATAATGTAAGTGGGACTCTGTCGCTTTACCGGATGTTTATTTTGTATTACAAAAGTAACACATCTTCCTGTAGAAGAATTAAAAAGTACAAGTAAATGTAAACAAGGGAATATAATTTACCAGTTATTTCAATATTCGGAGGATCTCGGGGTTAAAATTTTGGCGCAGTTACTTTTAGTCTTTCGTTCTTTGCAAAAACGCATTTTAGGACGGTGGCGGTCAGAATCCTGCGTTGGCCCCGTGGTCCCCCGCTTCGTATTTAGTGTCCTCTGTGCGTGTGGGTGGGGCCTGTGCATATGTCACGTTATATGGAAAGGGAGAGGCACGTTGGTCCCTCATCAGCTGACTCCGAGTTACTCAAGAGCGAGAAGGTCCGTGGTGGGCCTGACCTCATCAGGGGAGCCCCCCAGGAGACGTGAGCCCTCTTGTGCTCAGAGACCACAGCAGTGCAGGGACTGTCCCCTGCTGGCCCCGAGGAAGCAAGCCACCGCGAGTTCCACAAGAATGCAGCCGATGGCCGCCGGAGGCAGGCAGAGGACCCCAAGTCCCAGCCAGGACTCCCGCTCTGGCTGAGGGTGACTGCGGCCGTGGGCGACCCTGGGCAGAGGGCACCTGGACTTCTGACCCACAGGGAGCTAATAAATGTGTCTCGTTTGAATCCACTACCCTTGTGATAATTTGTCACACAGCATAAAAATCTAACACCAGGACACAGGGATGTGAGGGATCGTTTACATAATGACTTGCGACATTTTTGTCACACGGTTGAAGGGATGCCACATTACATGGCACTCTGCTGGTTATCTAATTCCAGGGTCATGAATACAAACACTCACGGG
This sequence comes from Pteropus medius, assembly GCF_902729225.1. Taxonomy (NCBI): domain Eukaryota; kingdom Metazoa; phylum Chordata; class Mammalia; order Chiroptera; family Pteropodidae; genus Pteropus; species Pteropus medius. The sequence goes on along the minus strand of NW_024348242.1, from coordinate 2,597,125 downwards.
ATGCGACAGGAAAGTAAGTTTACGAAGAGATGGCGCAGGATCAGCAGGGAGGGCGGGACACGGGGCGAACTGGACAACACGTGGCCCGTCTGACAGGGACGGTTCCGACACAGACACGGCCAAGGTTATCTTTCCACTTTTTTGGGGGGAGAGAGAGGACGTGTAACTTCATGCCGAGACGGAGGATCCTGGACCCTCTCTCCTCTTTGAAGAGAGGCTGGCATTCTGGAATTTTATGTGCGAAGTCATTTTTATAAACATCGGCGGCTAATCCGATTGTTCTTGAACTCACTCAGAGGGTCGAGCAGAGATGATCAGCTTTCCTTAGTCACCTCCGAGGTTTCCAATTTGCAAATGAAAGCCACTTGGTTGGTATCGTTCGTCACAGGCTGTTCCCCGCATTCCATTATTATGAACACTGTACAAGCGAACATATTTGAACTGAATCTTTGCTAGCAATCTGTGATAAATTCCATGGGGTAAACATCGAGATGTGCGAAGATGCGTTGTTAATGTTTATGTGTTTTTTGAAGCTTCTTAAAGCACATGGCGAACGTGATCCCCAAAAGTCCGTGAGACTTCCTTAGCCTCAGCCCAAGTATCGGTCTCTTGGTTTCTATTTCAATTTGGATATGATCTTTTTACATCTATACTTAAAATTCTATCCATGGAGCTGATATCTTGTCACGTAATTGGTGACTATTTGGCACTGGTGACGTTGGCCACCTTTCATCTGTTTATGGCCTTATGCGTATTTCTTCTTTATGAATCATCCCTTTGTGTTTAGTGTTTTTTTGTCGGTGTTGTTGTTGTTGTTGTTTAGGGCTTTCTGTATATTAGAAAATTGACGAAGAGCTTAAATGCCTTCTTAAAGATGTGCAAAATTTTATCTTGGCATGGATTAATACTTAGCCACATGGGCACAATATGTCTTAGAAGGATTTTCTCCTCACTGAAATCTCCCAAGATTAGAGACATGGCATTCGAGGTTGCCAGGGCACCGTGTGAGAATCGGGCCACCTGTCCAAGGTCAGGTCCCACTCAGGTCCGTGCGGACGTCTTGCCGTTGGAGCAAGGTGATAAATAAATTGTTTCAATGATAAGAGGAAAGAGGGCGAGTGGAAGCATCATAAAATCAAAGAACTAGGGAAAAATAGGGTGAGCTTCTCCTTCCGCTTAGGATTGGGAAAGAAGTAAAGTACACGAGTCCCGTTTCAACGACAGAAAAGCCAGGTCAGCTACAAAATCATCAGTTTTCTGGGGCCCATCAAAGAGCCAAATGACTAAGGTCACCAAGTAAACTGAATTCCAGAGAGGGACCAAGAAGAGACAGGACGCGAGACTGTCCCAGCTCTGCCGGAGTGTGGGCACCTCGAATTGTGATGCCTCGTTAAGGACCAAATGTGAGCTAGCAGGTCAGCTTGGAGGAGCCGGGGCGCCGGACGCAGAGGGGTTCACCCACACGAGCGATCTCGTTTCCTGGGTCTTTCCTGGGCGCTCAGGAGAAGTTTTGGAGGAAGGGTGAATCTCACCTGCGAGAGACCCCGGGTGGCTTAGGTGTGCAGGGGGGACGCTGGCACCTTCTGAGGGCTGGGCACGAAACCCCACCTGCTTCCCAGAGACTTTTTTCTCCTACTAATCAAAAGCGCCCAGTCGTTGGTGAAGAGGATGCAAAGCTTCTAGTTAGTCCCCGGGACCCAGGCAGAGACTTGTTGCTACTGGAGAAGTCCGACCTTATCTTTTCAAGAGAGAGAGGGATCTGTCTGGGCTTCCGGGACACAGATTAAGATCTGTCGCTGCTGGTAGCTGCAGAGAGGGAAAAATTCTCCCAGACGAATAGCAAAAACCATGTGGGCAGGAGATTCCACGAGGCAGAGCTGGGTGCCATCGCAGGACAAAGGGACTCTGAGCCCACGCCTGAATCCCAGGTATACGTGCTCTGACTCAGGAGGGCAAGGGAGCCACCCTGTCCCCAAGACAAGCCAATGTCAAAGTAGCAACGGGGGGACACATGAGAAAAACGACAGGTGCATACGATGGAATATTACTCAGCCGTAGTAGGAAATTAACTATAAACGCTGCAACGCCCGCACATCTCGACACCACTATGCTGACGACAGAAGCTCTTCGCACGGCAGACCAGAGGGGGCCGAGGACCCGGCAGATGGCGGGGTGTCCCGTGAAGGGACCGTGAAGGGTCGGGGGCGTCTTTGGGGCGTGGGGAAAACATTCTGCATCTTGACGGTGAAAGTGGCTTCCTGGATTGATACCCCGTCTCGAAGCTTTTAAACAAGGAGGCCGTTGGACCGGGTCGTTGTCGACCTGTAAAGGCCCCTCCGAGGGAGGAAGGTGGCACCTGAGGAAGCAGGAGGAGGCAGCCGTGGCTGGCGATCACAGGGCCTTCCGCCCGCCAACAGCACGGATCACGGGGGTCCCCTCATTCTCTGTTTGGGGGCGTGTGGTTTCACCTTTACCTCCAGCCGCACCGATCCGGGCGGGCACTCGGCCCACACGTGCCAGGCGGAGTCATCCGGCCCCCGACGCACGGTGCTAGCGTTGCAAATCGGAGCAAAGGCATGAATTACAGGACTCGGGCAGGAGTTACCAGATAATTATGTATATATTTTTAACTTCGGGGACAATGAGAGCCTGGAACCACGGGTGGAGCCGGAAGCAGCAGCCAACGTGACGGAAGGCGGAGCCAAGCGCGGAGAAACCGAATAGCGATGGCTTGCTGTGTCCCTGAGTCCCCACCGAGTCACGGCAGGTCACACGGAGCCACGTGTCACTGAATCCAGTCGGAGGGCCTTCTGATACCTGCGAGCAGAAGAAGAGCCACTGGGATGGAGATTCTGAAAGAAGCCACCGCCCTGTCCTCGTTCAGGGGAGGGCTTGAGGAGGGGACAGGCCTTCGGGCGAACGAGCACATGTCCCTGGGGAGTCCTTGGACCTGACGGCTGTAGAGCAGCCTGCTGGGGAGTCGCGCTACCTGGCAGAGCCGGCAGAGGGTGGCCCGTCCCTTCTGAGATGGAGCCACCTGGGGAGAGCCGGGCCGTGTGGTCGGTCCCGCGCGACGGTCGCCAGACGGAAAGGTGATACCGACAGCTGAACCTGCCGAGCGTGGAGAGGGCACATCGCAGAGAAGGAACTTGCCTTCCAGGACCACCTAGAACTCTAGATCCTTTTCTGTCTCCCAGGCTGTTAGGTTCCCGGCCTTTTTTTCAGACCAGCCGCCTCCAAGCGGGTTCAACGACAACCCACGAGCGGACCAAAGGAAGTCCGCCAAGTCTGTTGAATAAATGTGAGTAAATATCTGGTAAGATCCTGGGCCTGGCTATGTTCTCCTTTAAGGATGAGTCAACAGAACACACACGCACACGTGGGTTGTACATATTTGTTTAATAAAACAGAAAGAACGCAGCCTTTGACTGCAGAGGAAAGAACCTCTTTTTAATAAAAACCTGCTAACAGAAGTAGACGTGCACGGTCCCGGCTTGGGGCCACAGATAAGGCCCCCGAGGTGGACAGAGGAGAGAGTTATAATGCGCTGCCTGAGGCAGCTTCTCCAGAGCCCTGCGAATCCTGCCTCCTGCGTCCTCTGCCCTAAGGGCCCGAAGGGACTGAGTACCGGAATCTGGGGATGCGAGGGAGACGGACGGGGCGCATTGAGTGACGGCTTCACGCACCTCATCGTTTACTCACGCACCCGGGCTTCCATAAAGCGCCGGGGGATGCACGTGCTCGCTCACGGGACCCGCCTGGAAGGCTCTCTGCCGCCTCGCCCCGGCGACCGCGCTCCCACAGGCTCCCCGTGCAGTCAACGAGCGGTTTTCCTGGATGTGGGACTCCAGGCCCAGCACCCGAACTTGTGACCCAGCGCCACGAAGCATCCAGGTGGCTTGCGACGAGCAGATTTAGGGGTACCGCCATGAGGAAGGAGCGCGAAGGCCGAGATGCCCAGATTGGCCCCGACGGCGGGGGTTTGGCGGCTCGGCCGGGACAGAACTCTGGGCAGATGTGAAGTGTGGCGGGTGCTGCTGTCCCTCCCCACAGCTGCGCCTCTTACTCTAGAGAAGCAACAGAAAGAAGACAGACTTTTTTTGTAGGGTTTAAGGCCAAAGAAGATCTGCATCTCGGCCTCGCGCCCTGCCTTGTCGTGGGGGAGGTAGGGACAGGGTCATTTATGAACGACCCTGCAAACATTCAGGGTGGCAAGGTGGGGCGCCAAAGAGAGGCCCAAAGCAAAGCTGCTACACTTGCCCCTGGAGTCTTTCTAATGAGGTGGCTTCTTTTGTCATCCTAGAGAGATTAAACAAGCTTTCGATGGCTATGTGCATGTAAATATATGCAAATGTAATCTATTAAATGTAAATGCACACATAAATACATAATGTATATTATACATATGTAGTATACATAGTAGTACTGTATATTAAAATCACATCAAATATACACTACACATGTATAATATACACACACACACACACACACACACACGTGCTTTGCAAAGATACAAAAATAACACTGTATGTAGTGTTTTATATGCAGCGTTACAAAATTATACATAGTGTTACTTTTATTCTCTACATTTGCATATATTTTTTTCACAAAAAATGTAAAATTAACGTAATATAGAACACACATATCCATACTATACTTGCAATATATATCGGGAAGAAATAGCGGATTCTAGAAGTTGGCTCCCGATGGCCCCGCCCGCTTCGTCATCAGCGTCCACTCTTTGCTCCTCCCAGCCACTGGCGCATAGAGCTCCAGAGTAATTACTAACCTGTCTGTCACATCTTTCTCTCCTTAGAAAAGTACCCTCGTCCCGTTCTAAACCTCCGGGGACGTCGGCACGCCATTTACCATGCGTTTCCTCAGGGATCGTGTCGTGGAATCAACTGTTAGATGAGTTTACCTTCCACCGAGTATCGGCTGAAGTGACCTTCACGACCGAGCTCCCTTGGGCAGAACCCACGTGGAGCCACCTCCCTGCCGAATTCCTCTTCGCAGTAAACGGAGTCGAGACGCGCTTGCCAGGCGTGGGTGGTGGGGAGCATGTCACATGGTGAGACGCACAGGCTCTGGTTAGCTGCGTGATCGTGGGCCAGCGCTAGACCTGTCTTTATTTCACGGACGAGGTACCGTGGTACCGATCACCTGGGCCGACATACGCCGAGTGTGCGAGTGGGGCTCGACTCACTGCACGCGCCCTCCAAACGTCTGCTCTCGTTAAAATACGCGTCCGGATTAGAAATAGCCACTTCTGGCCGGACTGGGAGGCTGGCCTTCTCCTGATGCTGTCTGTGGATCCACAGCTCACGGATCCACGATCGTCTGAGTTTCAAAGCTGGATACCCAGCCATCGCCGTGACTAAACGACGAACTCTTGGGCCACTTTATTCGGGTGGAAATTGTGGGATTGGAGAAAACTGTTCTCATTTTCTGAAAATCAGGTTGGAAGCAGAGCATTTCAAAAAGAGTTTTAGAGGAGTCTCGGCCATTCCTCTCAGATCTCGGCTCTGCAATAATAATTAATAATAAGAAGAAGAACGAGGATGATGGTGATGGCCCGTGTTTAAGGACTGTAAAATTTCCCCACTGCCGATGTAAATGAGGGCCTTCGTGTTAGCAGAGGCAGCGTAATTCTGTGGTTAGCAACTGGACTTGGGAACTGGGGAGCTGCATTTGGCATTCAGACCCCCCTCCCCAACCTCCACTGAGAAATCGCAGCCGAGAGGAGCATTAAATGACGCCCTCGCACCGAGCCCTGGGCGTGGTCAGGCTCCCGCAGATGTGGGGCACACTGTCCTCTCCGTTAGGACCCCCAGCACCCTCCATTAATTAAGGAAAGAAGCACCTCTTATCACAGGGAGCGAGGCCTTGGCGGCGCCACCCACCCGTCACCCTCCCGTCTCCCTGTTCGGACTGTTTATCTCACCCTTTCTGGCACGTGCAGAGACGAGGAGGTATGAACAAGGGGCTGGTCCTGGCCGCCGTCAACCCGTCGTGAGCAAGTTCACACGTGCGGCCCGAGGAATCATTTCTATACGGGACGAAAACCAAAGACGGGCAGGAGCGTGTGCGCGGCTTCGACTGCGAGGGAAGGGGGTCAGTGGGCCGAGGGTCACCAGGACTGGATCCCCAGCTGAGCGCCTCTCCAGTCATAGTAAAGCAGGGGGACCGGACTCCCAGGCCCCCAGAGCTGTGATGAATCAGTGTCCATCGTTCACAAGCCACCTGGTTCCTGGGCTTTGCTGTAGCCGCCTGAACTGAGACAGCCACTTCAGACGGTGTCATCAAGGAGGACCTCACTGAGGAGGTGACACAGGGCTGATGAATCTGCAGGCACAGGGACAGGGGACGAAGGTCCTCACGGAAGGAGGGAGCGCTTGGCGCGTGTTCTCATGCTCACCGCCGGTCGCTCACTGCCCCGCGGAACACGCGTTGCGACCTGAAATAATATTGATGATTTATTGGTTTGCCTCATTCACCAATATGTAAGTTCCCGAACACACAGACAGGGCCAGGCGCTGCCCCAGAGGGCACGGCAGAGACCAGGTGACAGGCCAGGTTTGTGGCATGAATGAGCGGAACGCGAGGTCACCTCCCCTCCAAACCCCAGGCGAGACTGCTGCCCTGTTCCCTGGCCTGATGGGGTTCGCTTGGCTCAGAAGCACCCTGTGTGTCATCTATTGTCACCGTCCTGCAAAGCTGGGCTCCCACGCCGGCGTCAACACAGCCTCCCCTAATTCCAAGGACGGCTTCATCTCCGCCGCTGCCCAAGTGTCCAGTGACGCCTCCGTTGCCAGCATCTGACTGCGGACCTGACTTTCTACATTTGAACCCTGGCTCAGGGAGGCCGCTCTGGAGAATTCTGGAAGCCGTATTAATAGTTTAAATCTCCAGACCCCCCCACTGCTCCAGACTCCCCTCTTTGCTGGTGTGTCGAATCCTTTCTTCGCGCCGGGGGTTCGGCCGACGATGAGAAGCTGAATCAGACACCCACAGTCCAGGAGGTGACGTCGCCACCCCATGTCACTGGCCGCTCGTGGAACGGAGGAGAAAACCCAGAGCTGTCGTGACGTGGCTCCGCCCACTGTCCAGCTCTGCGGACTCACCAGTGGCCCGCCCTCGTGCTGTGCCATCCATGTCCCTCCTGGGGTGTTCGCGCCCCGAGTGTCCTCTTCCTGGTTGGCCCTTCCGCTGTTCCCTCCTGCCTCCTGGCCCGGTTAGTGACCCGAGCTTTCTGCAGGGGAAGTCTGTAAGAAACAAAAAGCTTCCGAAATTCCCACGTATTCCCCGAATTTAAATTCGGAATTTAAATGTCCACGGAGCACAGTGGCGTTCAGCAGGCTCCTTCTCTGAAAAATGGGAGGGACTCACACAGGCTGCTTTAGACGGGGGAGCCTCTTCCAGGCTCTGTTTGTGCATAATAACGAGCTAATCCTCGGAGGCCTGCCAGGAGGAGGTGTCTTCCAGCTGGCCTCTCACCCACGTAAAACCCGAAGCCAGCAGGGCCGCAGCGAACCCCAGAGGCAATGCATTTACGTGTTAAGACGGCAGAGGGTAACTTTCCAGGTCAACCCCGGGTGTCAGGGCTCGGAGCAAAGCCGGGAGGGCAGGCCGCACGTGGGAGCGACTTCTTCATGTTGCTTCGAGCACATGCCTGCTGAAGCCACACGCACGTCCGAGCGACTGCTCGCCAATACGACGATTCACAGGACTGAAAATAATCGTTAATACTTCTTTCCTGCCAATAACAGTATTGTCGAAATTTCGGGGCTGCAAACAACTGGTTAAATCCAGAGGATGTGCAAAACGCCAAACACGAAAAATACTTTACTGTCATCTAAAGGCTCATTTCACGCTGCTGCCGGGTGCATGAAGCGCCTGCTGCTTTGGGCAGGTGCTTCCGCCCCCAGTCAAAGAGGGAGCGCTCCGTCAAACGTGATTATTTGGGGTTTGTCTCTCCTTCAAGCTGGAATGAAAATGCTCTTCGAGTGAGAAATACATCTTGTTCTTCTTTGTGTTCTATTTACCCCGTGGACTTCACGTCCTGGCCTATGCTCACATAATTCTTGAATTAAATTGGTTTCATATATTTGGCCTAGAAATAAACACAGGAAGGGTAAAGTGAAGAAATGCCTTCCAGTCGATCCGTTTTAACAGAGAGTCTGCCCCTTTCACTTGGGGAGGTTAAAACAACAGTGTGGGGGCCTCGCCGGGACTCCTGCTTCCGGCCACGGTGGGTCAGGTCCTGGCAGGAAAGCCTTTTTTTTTTTTGAGAGCGTGTCATAGAAAATGCGAACAAGGCAAATAGAGCTTCCGTGACCGAGGTATTATTAAATCGAAGAGTAGAACCCGGAGTCGGTATTTATAGACAGTCCTTCTTTAATATCCTTTTAAAAAGATTCGCTATTTGTTGATAGACTCACAGTGTATTTAAAAAAAAACAAAACAACTCTCATTTTCCCGGAGGACAAACCAACAAACGTGCCAAGAGAGCAAGCAGGACTTGAGAACTGGATCTCGTTTCGGTCCGTTTTCCCAGTAAGTGTCAGAAGGTCTCCCACGCCCACCCGTGCCCGCTAGGGAGACACGCAGACCTCACAGAGCGGGCCTCGTGCTCGAAGTAAAATGATCACCTGCCGCTTTCCAGTCCCGCCTGGTCAATGCCGAAGACAGCCGGTCCGCCCCCGCCACCCGCGGCGCCCTGCTCCCTGTTCCCCTCTCCCCACTTCCCGGGCTCCGAGTCGTCTAGGTCTAAATGCGAAACACAATCGCGGTCCCCGCCAACGTCACAGCAGCACCCGAGGGCGGGAAGCGTGAACACTAACGGCGAGTGCGTCACGCTTACAGCCGACATTGCACCCAACACGCCTCCGATGCCGACTCAGGCCGTCACTCACACGTCTCGGGAGGACATCGTGCCACCAGCCCCTGAAAAGCCACCACGCAGAAGTTGCTCTCACGGTAAAGCGAGAAACTGCCTCTCCACGGAGGACGTGCCCGAGTCGCCATGGCTACGGGTGGCTTCGAGGGACTCCTGCTGCTGTCAGGACAAAGTCAGTCCGCGCCTCATGACATGGCCCCTGGATGGACGATGATGATTTACTTGGCAATTAACTATTAAAGCGCTAAAACTGATTAATCACGCAACGGTTTTAAATGTGCGCAGAAGTTGCAAAGTCAGTAGCGAGAGTCGCCGTGTGACCCGTGCCCGATCTCCCCTGCGGCCAGCAGCTGACGTTTCCATGGCATGTTCGTCACGACCGGATCGGTGCTGACACGTTTTTATCAGCTAAAGTCCATTCTTGATTCGGATTTCCTTCGTTTTTACCTAATGTCCTCGTTCTGTCCCAGATCTGCCTCGTTTTTGACGATTTTGACAGTTTTGGGTTTGCCTACTGTTTTTCTCATGGTTAGACATGAAAGTACAATTTCAAAAAATTTCTGAGCTCATTTTTGATGCTATTAATTTTTTTTTTTTTTGGTCACAGGCAGTTGCAAGAAATAAGACACAGGGACCCCTGTTCCCTTCGCCAAGTATCCTGCAATGGTGACATCGATAAACCTGTAACGTCACAGCCGGGACGATGGCGCTAGCGTAACGCACAGGGCTTCCCGACACTCCGGCAGTTACGCGCGTCTGCGTGTCTGTCTGCACGCACGTGTGTGTCCCGCGCGGCAGAGTTCTCTCGCCGGGGTGGGTTCCTGTGTCCCCGTGTGCACTTGGGGTACTGGCAGTCACGCCACCACAAGGATCCCCGTCGTCCCATCTCCTTCCCACGGCTTCTGGCCCAGATGATGACTTCACTTCACCCCCCACCTCCCCCACCCCCAGCTCCCTGGTGGCCGCCCTTTCACCAGTTTATTAAGCTTGTGCATGTGGAATCGCGTGGCCTGACTTCTCGGCATTGAGCTTCACCCTGAGGAGGGGGGGGCGGCGCTGTGGTGCGACGCTGCCTCTGCCAGCCCCGCCAGGGGCTGGCAGCAGGCGCAAAGATAGAGAGTGTGCGATGGCGGGTAAAGCTGGCTGAGATGTAATGCGATGGCCGGGTGTGCGATGGCTGGGTGTGCAATGGCCGGGTGTGCGATGGCCCGTGGCCTAACCATCGCTCGTTGAAGGACACCTGGGCCGATCCTCGTGTTTGCCTCTGACAAATGAAATTGCTGTGGACACAAACCCACCGTGGGTGAGTCTTTCCTCGGCTGGGGGTGAAGAAAAAAAGAAAAAAGCTCAGATAAACGGAATCAACGCATTTCCTATGGTGAGTTATTTTCTTTCCCATTTCCAGGAGATGAATCTGTTCCCGATGAACATCATTTTTGGTTAAAAACCTTGGAGTCTTTCCCCAAAACTTATCAGCGGTTCCTCCAACGAATTTAAGGAATGTTAGGGGGAGGTTTGGTCCGTAGTAGCCGCTTCCATGATTTCTGTCGGGCTGCTTGTCATTTGCTCCGTCACAGGGACGCCCCCCACACCTCGGTGCCCGCGGAGGGGGGACGGAAGACCCACGTCTGCGCTGGCCGTGCTCCGCTCGCTGCTGCGGTGAGGGGGACACGTGCGCTGTCTCTGCCGGCGACAATCAGACTGGACGTGCTGGGCAGACAGAAAGACCTCTGAGAGCAGAACGCACCCCACCCTCGGACCGCGCGGCCACCGAGGTCTCCGCGGCGTGCGTCACTGCTCCAGGGCGATGGTGCCATGTGGCTCTGGGGCACAGCATCTGCCGTTTCTGCGCACTGATTTTTTTCCTTAAATACCTGTTTTCGTTATCACTCTACGTTACGTTCCCTTCCTCACCTGCAATCCTCGTCGGGGGCGGGGGATGAACACCTTGCGGGATTGTTACGGAGAAGTACGCTTCTGACCGCAGCCCCGAGCCGGCCAGCGCGGTCGAAGGGGCTCACGGACACACGTGACTTTGCCCCCGAATCTCAACCTGCTGCCTGGAGGTGTTAGTCACATGTTCACCTTGTTGGGGATGACAAACCAGCCTTGGAGACAAAGCTAAAGAATTGGAACTAGATGCAGGGAGAGTTGGTGACAGTTACAAAGAAAAAGAACATCTGTGCATACTGGCATTGGGTGTGGTGACAAACACGTACGTCTGGGTGGTGGGGACATCTGTGAGGGACACAGCCAGGCTAATCGACACCTGTCCTGGAGGAGAGGGCACGTGTTCTGGCTGCTGTAACACAATCCCACAGACTGGGTGGCTTGTCAACAAGATAAAGTCGTTGCTTGCCGCAGGAAGGCCAGAGGTCAGAGGTCGGGTGGCAGCATGGTGGGCGAGGGCCCTTGGCCAGGCTGCGACTTCCCGATGTGTCCTCAGGTGGCAGAAGGGCCAGGGAGCCTGAGGGGCTCTGTTAGGGAGTCACTAGTCCCACTCATGACACCTAGCATCTCCGTCCTCATGGCCTCACCCTGTCCCTAAGGCCCCAGCTCCTCAAACGGCCCCCTTGGAGGTGAGGTTTTCGGCATACACAGCTGGTTACAACCGGGCCTCTCACGGTGGAGCCAGGCCCGTGCTGGCCTTCGGCCTTCTGGTCTGGAAACTTCCGTGCCGGTTAATCCCCTGTGAAAGCCTCCTGCTTCCTGGTTTTAGAGGAGGTGACAGTTCGTCCCCAACAGCAGAGCCCATGCTTTTCTCCAGTGTCCCACGTCCTCCAGGGTTCACGCCGAGGTGGCTGCTCCATAGGCTGCTGGACCAGGTGGGCGAGGGTGGCCTGTTGGGGTCAACAAACCAGCTCCGTGGACGGCGTGATGGAGATGGCCGGTGGGTGCCCTGCAGAGGCAATGCCCCCTTCTCTCAGGCTGGTGTGCAGGCTCTGGGGCCAACGCGGCCAGGATTTGGGGCGCTAGACCCCAGGGCTCGGTGCCCGGGTGCGGCTGTCTCCTTCCAGCGGGGGCAGTGGGCGTGGGGCTCCACCTCCTCAGGTGGGCAGGGCAGGCCCTGTATGCACGTGTGGGGGGTGGATGCTTCCAGGACAGCTGCCTCCGGTGCGATGGTGCAAGAGGTCTGTGGTGACCTCCACTCTACTCCCAGGTCTGATTTTCACAAAAGAAAACATTTTAGAGATCCATGAAGACCGTCTACTTCCAGCGAAGCCTCTCAAAGAAACCCACCTGACGGCTGATTGGAGTGAGGTCCCAATTCTCGATGATTCGAACGGCGTCGTGAAGCTTGACCAAAGGACGTCACGCGTGTTTGATAAAGGTCTCGCTTCCATTTAGAGCCCACGTCCCCCTTTGCTTTTCCCCCACTGCGTGGGAATTGGTGCCATTTCCGGAAGGACAGTCTCTAGGAGGTTGGTGTGGATGAGCCTTTGAAGAGCCGAGAACAACTATTTCTGACGACACAGCAGACTTGGGGCAGATCCGGGTAAGAATTCGAGAACACACAAATCCTGTCCCCCTCATGCGTGTAGACACGACTGGCTTTTACCTCTGAAACCAGAGGTAAGAGCTCAGACACAACGCGGCACTATCTCCAGGGACTGTGAAGCTCGTCACCGTCCCTCGACACGGCGAGGTCATCGGTGGAAGCGGAAGCAAGAGCTTTACATCATTGTCATCTGCATCACCATCATCGTCATCATCATCATCATCACCATCACCATCACTTTCTTTTTTTTTCTAAATGAGAAATGGGTTAAAATAAAAACTACATCACTATTACTGCCTTTAATAAAATTAACAATGATGTCTTAGTGTCTTCTGATATTCATTCAGTGTTTAAATCCCCTGATTATTCCAATAATGAGTGGTAAACCATCGGCAGTTTGAATCTGGTTCTTAAGTGGTTCTACACCAAATCCTTCTCCATCTCGGAAGAAATCAAGGGAAGTCATTTTTTTTAAAAAAAAATGAAATATATTTGGCAAGATTGGCAAAACAAGTAAATTTAGTAATACCGAGGTTTGCGGTAATCATCTTGGTGAAAACGTGCACATTTATAACTATACGAGGCACTTTGACAGGAGCGATTGAGGCGCACGTGCCCTTTTCTGGTTTTAACGAGTCAAGCCCGGCAAGCAGAGTTGCCACGGGCGTCGTGCACGTTGGACACTGCACCACCAGGCCCCGTGTGAGGAGGCAGCGCACTGGTGCGTTGTCGTTCAGACTTTCTCCAGTAGATAGGAGGAAAAGTTCCAGCCTCACAAAATCAGCATCAAGTGAGAACTTACTGACAACAGCATGGAAAGATGCCACTTGCTACATCGTGCAATCGTGTCACATGGGCTCGTGGTGGTCCTGTATCTGTGCACCAAAAAAATGCTCCAGAGGTGGTGACGTTATCTGAAATGAGAAAATAATGATGATGGTGATGATGACAACGGTGATGGTGATGACGGTGATGGTGATGACGATGGTGATGATGATGATGGTGATGGTGATGATGATGATGATGACGATGATGGTGATGCAGATGACAATGATGACGATGATGGTGATGCAGATGACAATGATGTAAAGCTCTTGATATGTAGCGGCACAATTTTTAGATGTAGTGGGCTGATTTTGAGGTCAGGAGCACCATATCTGAGCAATTCTACCTGGATTCGAATGCCTGTTCTGTCTGACACAGTAACTATGCGATCCTAAGACATGTCACTTAACTGCTCTTTGCTTCAGTTTCCTCATCTGGCACCTGGAGGTAAAAGAGTCCCTATCTCACGAGATTGTTGCAAGGATTAAATGAGTTACTATAACAATAACTTCAAACATAGCGAGGAGTCTGGGGCATTGTAAGAGGTTTGTACACTTGCTATATTGTTGTCATTATGTTATTACGTTTTCACTACAGTGATGAATAATTTGAAGATCCAGTTAATAGTTAGCATTTACTTTTAAGTGTTTCTTATTTTATAGAAAAAAGACAATTCTTTAAAAATATGAAGGCGAATTTTATTTTTAAAGATTTTTACATGATCACGAGCTTCTTAGGATCTTTCACAAAGCAATGGTGCTTACTAAAGAATAATTAAATAGCATATTCTCTATCGGAAATATCAGAAAATTACAAACATAATTTCGAAAATAAAAATATTGAACAAAATCCTAATATAATTTACATTTAACAAAGATCACAAAATTTCAGTCCTATTCCCAGATTCGGGGGGTTAAGTAAATAATTCTTTTTCAAAAAGTTTACACAAACTATAAAGGAGACACAAAAAACTGAGAAGACAAACTATAAAATCAGCAGGTGCAATAAAAGTCTTGAAATCTCAAAATGCCAAAGGCTGATGGTTCACGATGCACGTTCGGGCTGGGTTCAGTCCCTGTGAGGCCACACATGCTCCAAAATGGCATTTCTAGGCTTGACAGTTTGCCGGGCAGCTGGAACAGGGAGTTTACAGGAAAGTTCGCAGAAGACAAAAAGGCTTCCACGTTCATAAAACTCGCCTTCTCAGCCCCCGTCTCTGATCTTTCCTCTCCTTTCCTACTTCTCCAGGACTTGTTGACACGGGGGCTCCGGTCCCCGCATCGTTAGAATGATGGTTTCATGCAGGGGACCCCAGCTGGAAGGGGCTCGTCAGTGAAATTCCCCAGCCCCCAGCATCGCCGCCTCAGCTCTGCCTCGGATCATTGGGCATCAGATGCTCAGAGGAGCACCGGTCACTGGTGCCACAAAGGCTGGGGACCGCTGCTTTAAATCATCTGTAGATTACTTCAATACCTAATGCAATGTAAATGCCACGTAAATAGTTGTTTTGCTAGTTGTATTTTTTTTTTTTTAGGGAATAATGATTTAAAAAGTGTGTACGTGTTCAGTATAGACCCTGGCCGGATAGTACATGTCAGCGACAACATAACATTTATAAATATTTTCAATCCGCAGTTGGCTGAGTTCAGGAATGCGGATTCAGCCGCAGACATGGAGGCTGACTGTGTGTCCATACACTGGACACTCATTCGGCCGTGAGATCAGTAAAGCCCTGACCCATGCTGCAGCCTGGACGGACCTTGAAAACGTGATGCTGCATGAGAGAAGCCAGCCACACAAGGTCACACACCGTATGGCTCCATTTATGTGAAGTGAACAACCAAATCCAGTGGAGACAGCAGACCCGCCGTTGCCGGGGCTGGGGGAGAGGGATGGGGACCCAGGGTGGCTACCTCTGGGGACGGGGTTCTCTGGGGACGTACGCAAAGACCCCACAGTGAGCGGTGACGGGTGTGCAGCTCTGAATGTGCTCAAGATCATTGGCTCAGGGACCGCGGGAGGGTGAGCTCTACGGTGTGGGACCCCCATCTTGGCAAAGCCGTTGCTGAAAAATGGGAAGCCGTGGATCCAAAGTCGGAGGCACACGTGACAGTCCCTGGACCTGGAGCGGGCAGTCGGCTCCTCGTTATGAGACAGCACAGCGTTCGCTCTTTGGGATGATTGGAGAGAGGCCCAATGTGTAGTCTGTGGGGGAAGTAACCCCCTGCCCCGAAGGTCAAACCACCGTGACCCAAGAGCGTTTCATCACTAATGTAGGCCAGCGCTGCTGTCTGGACACTCACGGAGGGCAGAGTCTGTGCCGCCCCTGGGGCCAGCCTCGGGAGCTGGTTTTGGTTTTTCACGGGGACAGGTGTGACGCACTCTACGGGCGGATGAAAACGTGCACATCTCCGAGCATGGGCACGTACGTTATCACACGCCCACGTACGGCAGGTGACGCGCGTGCCTCACACCAGAAGCTGCGTAACAGACGGTGGGCGTGGGGCGGAGGTGTTTCCGTGTGTGCAAAACATATGGTCACGCGTGGCTTTGCGGAGACCAGCTGTAGGACCCGTGGTCCTCGCTGCCTTACACAAAGCGGGGACACCGGAGGGGGCTCCCTCGCAGAGAAGCAACGGTGGGCTGGACGTCTACTGAAGGCAAGTCGTTCCATGAGTGTCCCCAGCCCCACCGATCGATGTGTGAACAACATGAGAGGCAGAGCCATCCTCACGCGCGTGTCCTTGTCCCGGGGGGCGGGTCTTCTGAGAGCCGCAGGGCTTTGCTCTTATTTATTTCATTATTATTTTTTTCCATTAGAGTTGACGTTCAGTGCGACTTTATATTGATCTCAGTGCTTTCTCTTCTGGAGACATTTCGAGATGTCCCTTCACGTTGGTCGTATTTGAATTCATGGAGGGGCTGGGGGCGGCCGGGGCAGGGTGGATGGCGTGAGTGCCGGCCTTCTCCGCTGCGTGTCACTCTATAAAAACACAGTGTCACTGGTTGAATGTCAAGTAGACGAGTCTGTCGGACCTGGGGACGCTTGCCCTGTAGCACGGCAGCATTTAGACAATTGAATGTTACGACAGCTCAGCATCTCGCTTCAAGTTAAAATGTGAGGTGTTCCATCCTTCTCCCCCAGGACTATTTTTGGACAGATTTAAAGTCCTCACAGTAAGATGAAGACTCGCACGCAGAGTTCTTAAAGCTGACTGGCCCCTGGTAAGGGATGCACTTGGCCAGGTTGATGGGCACCCCCCGCCCGAGGTGAGGGGTCACCCAATGGGGCAGGAAATTGCTTCAGCCCAGAAATCTCCGGGTGCGTGGAGGGGTCACGTGCCAGCGCTTGGCCTCTGGCCCCGAAGGCGTCTCAGGGGTCGGAACTGAGGCGTCGAGGACCCCTCGCTGCACACAACAACCGTGCTGCTTGGCTTCTCCTTTGTAAGGCGGGTTCCCGGGGCCCTCAAGTCATTACTTGCGAAAGTCACAGCCTCCGCATAAGTCACAGCCTCCGCATAATGGGCAGTGAATGGACGCTCACACGCGCCTCCCGCCCGCTGTCCCCACGCACAACCATGAGCCGGGGCCGACGCATCCTCCGCTCTCCAAAAGGGAGAAGGAGATGCTATTTTACATGCAAAGTTCATGAAGAATACACTCTGTGCTGGGAAAACAAGGATTTGGCCCTGGGCTGTCACTTTGTGGGAGACTCGTGTCTGGTGTGCCATTTGTCTCTGAGGTTGACTCTAGATCAAGGGGAAGGGACCTTTCTTTGCTCCCCACGGCGTCCCCAGACACCAGCCCGCTAGTCCAGCACATAAAGGAGGCTCGGTCTGTATTTATTAAAGGAATCGAAAACCGCCATGCTGAGGGCTGGTGTCTCTGCACCCAGAATGTGGTTATTACCGGCGAGAAGCATGGGGAGAGCCGCGCGCTTCTGGCCGCGGTCGTTCCAAAGTCCTTGCTCACGGTCACTCCTTGTTAGGAGATGTCACATGTCCAATGTGCCTCGTTTGTGGGCGAAGCATCATCACAGGAAGGACAGCTCGGTGAGGGCACCGAGGCCGTGGTCCGTCTCCCCACTTTCAAGGTGAGAGGGAAGGGGTCGTTGGTGTGTCTTGGTTTCCAGCAACTAAGAAGCTTTCTAGAAACACTTTGACCTGTGCCCCTTACGGACGAAATGAAATCTGCACAAACACAGTGAACTGACGAGCGTGGCATCGGCCCCCCCGCCAGCTCCCTGGGGTCCCGTGGGGTTTGCTGGGTCCTCCGACTGCCCCTCCTCCCTGCGTTCCTCCGCAGACCTGGCCGTGCGAGGAGGGGACGGCCACTGCCCGCCTCTGTGGCCACCCGTGTCTCCCCGTGACTGTTGTGCCGACAGAGACGGCTGTCGCGGCCCATCCACCCAGCGCCTTCTCCAGCGCCGGCCGACGCGGGCGGCCCGTCTACACGTACCCGATGCGTGGCATCACCTCGCTCTCTCGCCCATCATGCCACTGCTGGGGTCGCAGGCTCCCGCTCCCGAACGTGACCTCTGCGGGTCTGAACCGTCGCGGGTACGCGAGGGGGAACCAGAGTCGGCGGTGGCCCCGGGAATGGCTTCTCCTTCTTCCCTCTGTCCCTGACCCCTCCACGGAGACCCAGGTCCTGATGTCTGGCTGCATGCTGCCGGCTGAGCGGCCTTGGGCTGGACCCTCATCCTGAGCCTCTGTGTCCCCACCAAGTAATGGGGACCGTCACGCCCGCCTCACATTGTGGCTGCGAGTTGAAAAGCGACCACGTAGGGTACCCTCCCGCTCAGCTGCTCAGGAAAACACCTCGGCGGCCTACCGTGGAGGCAGACGGAGAGGTCAGATGCAGCTTTTGACTCCGCTTCATGATCTGGGGGTCTCCACCCATCAGTTCCCGGGAGACCACTGGATGGGAGGAGGAGGCCTGTTGGTGGCCTCGTTCTAGTGGGAAGGGACAGGGGACAGGGCTCCTGGAGGGGAAGGGGCAGACACTTTTCGTCACCTATGCTGGCAGGGCTGGTCCACGTGGCTCCACCCTACAGGCTCTGGGGTGGGCGGAAGGGGACCCACTGACGTGATGCGGAGGGCTAGGATGAAATGTGCACTGCCTTCGTGTGGCCCAGAAGCCCGGTGCCTGGGCACGGGGCCCTGTGTCCCCTCGACCGCTTCCTAGCTGTGGACCCGACACTTCTACCTGGAGATGGGGCGGCGGGGGAGGGGGGCGGCACCGACGGTCAGGACCAGTGTCAAGGCCGGATGCAAACGCGCTCGGGCAGATGGAGCCAGGCCGGCTGCCGGCCCACGGTCTGGGCTTGGCCGGCCGTCCTGGGCAGGCGTTCACATGATGGGCGTTTGGTGTCAAGCCTGCTCCCTGCCTGGCCTTCCAACCCCCTGGACACCTTCTCTCCTACTAACTTATTTCTTGTCAGGTGAGAGATGTCATGTCATTTCATTCTTTTTAAATTAAATGTATGGGGGTGACATTGGTGAACAAAATTACATAGATTTCAAGTGTACATTTCAATAGTACATTATGTATATTGCGTTCACTGCCCAAAGTCCAGTCTCCTTCCGTCACCCTGTACCTGACCCCCTCTGCCCTCACCTACCTCCCCACCTGCCCTAAACTGTTGTCTGTGTCTACGAATTCTTGTTTGTCTTGTTTGTTGGTCGCTTTCAGTTTTATATCCCGCATACGAGAGAAATCATATGGTTCTCCACTTTTTGTAAGTAAAAGCAAAAATAAATGAATAGGACTACATCAAACTCAAAAGCTTCTGCACAGCAAAAAAAAAAAAAAAAAAAAAGCCAAACCATCATCAAGACAAGGAGGCCACCAACTGAACGGGATTAGATATTTGTAAACAACGCCTCTGATAGGGGGCTAATAGCCAAAATATGGAAGAACTCATACAACTCGACAACCAAAAACAAACGATCCGAGTAAAAAATGGGCAGAGGACCTGAACGGACACTTCTCCCCCAAAATTCCCCACTAACTTTTAATATTTCAACCTTTAAGGAAGAGGCGAACCCCCCAAATAAACCACACCGGGACTCGTTAGCTAGTTCACTGATCTGGTGACAGGAAAGCATAGGTTTTCTTTGCGTTGGCCACACCAACACCTCTCGATCAGGCACAACTGGGAATTAACTGTTCGGTGCAGTTCACTTTGCAAACAGGCAGCATCATCCACACGCAGGAGCCACAGCAGAGAATGGCCAATGCTCTGGAAGTGCACGTCCTTCCCAAAATGAGCTTAGACTCACGTTTAAACGACCGACATTTCCTGACACGGCAAACAGAACTCGGTTGTTATTTGCACTAGTTCAGAGATGACGAGCGAAGGGTTAAAACATTTCTGAATTTCTTCGTTCTGAATTAACATCCTCTAAAAAAGGCAATTCTCAGAAGAAGAGATATAAATCATTAATAAACACATGAAAAAGCAACCATTAATCAAA
The DNA here is from genome assembly GCF_902729225.1 of Pteropus medius. NCBI lineage: Eukaryota > Metazoa > Chordata > Mammalia > Chiroptera > Pteropodidae > Pteropus > Pteropus medius. Next base: position 2,577,423 of record NW_024348242.1, on the reverse strand, counting down.
GAATCAGTGAAAATAAATAAAAGAATAATGATAGGTAATTCTGGGATAATTCTAGGGTAACTCACCCTTTTTGCTCATTCATAAAAAGAATGAATTAAATACCAGCCAACAGTTTGTTATATATCATAAAAAATTCCTGGGCTGGATCAGAGTTTTGCAGAGCCCCAGGGGGTGACGCAGGACTCTGGAACCTCTGCTCTCCGGGGCCAGTTCCAGAGGAATTAGCTGAAATTCTGGAGTCTGAGAGGTTCACAGCTGATGTGACAAGTGGGCAAAGGGATGGGATTTAGGGGGTGGCTGGCCGGGGACCGAGGAACCCTTCCTCCTGCAATCTGGGCCTCGAGGGGCAGCACCTCCGAGCCAACGTGAGCCTGAACTGGGCGTGTCAAGTTCAGCCCTATTTCTTTCACATTTCCCCGCCCCAGGTTTTCAGTGTCCAGCGGCCCGTGGAGAGGAGAAAAGCCTGGTCACAGTTTGGTCAAGCGGAAGAGTGGGAATTCTGTCCAAATCGGGCGGTGGGGACAGGTGGTTCTGCTCCCCTTCCGCCAGACGAGGACGGGGAGGCGGGAGCGCCTGTGCCTGGCCTGTCATCGGCAGGCGAGGGGTCACCGGCAGGTGTCACTGGGTCTCGGGGGGTGTTCTTAGCGGTGACCCCCAAGGCTCAGGGGTGCTTCTTGACCAGTGCCGTTTCCAGGACACGGGGCTCACGCAGAAGTCGATGCTGTCAATACCCAGACAGGAACGCAGGCCACACACCGTCGTGACGAAAAGCAGATCTCTTCTCTCTCCCCTGTGCATCGGCACCTTCCCCGTTGTCTGCCATCTGTCTGTTCTGGGTCGTCATGGCGCCATGGCAGGACATAGACGTAATGAGAAACACGACGCCTCACGCGCAAGGGCTCAAATGCTATTTGTGGTTCTCGTCGTCCCGATTATGAAATAAAAATAATGCGGAAAAGTTAACTTTTCAAAGAACAGAAGAGAAAAGCAGCACCGCACAGAACTTTCTATTTCTACCAAAGTGTCCTCGCACGAGCAAAGCCAAGCCTCGGGGAGGGTCGCCAGAGTTAGGACGTACGACACGTTGGAACAGTCCCCTGAGCACAGTAGGTCCTTATTATGGGACAGCCATTAGCAAACGTGAGCATGTGAGCAGATGCCACTCAGCCGAGCTGTTCTGAAGGATGCTTTTGCTGTGCGACATGATGCTGCTCATATTTCTACAAGAAACATCCAGAGGGGTGAATAGTGGCTATTTCTGGTTAATGTTTTTTTTTCTGTCTTTTTAAGTCCCTAGCGCTGCATGGAGACTGCAGATCGTGTGCACACACATACACACGCACACACACACGCACTTAAGTATGTATTCCTTCCTGCCCTATTCTGAGATGGGGGGTCTTCGGTGGCGCAGTGAAGGGCTTCATTATTCCCGTCATGGGACGATGAGCCTGCGTACCCCACTTTGCCAGACATCATCCCTGCCCCAGCCTCGTCTGGTGCCATCTGGGAGTGAGACCCCCGCACACCGGTAACACGCCGACGACCACGGACTAGGCGTGGCGAAGGGGCTTTTCTGCCGGATCGATCGGAAGTCTCCTCGAGTGACCGGTGGACATCAGCTGACGACTTTGAGAATGCCTTTCTCACAAGTAATAGTGACTAATGAAAACGAAGTAGCCCAGCACATCCCCCAGCTGACGTTGTGACGGGAAGGGCGCCCCCGTGTCAGCACCGATGACACGTCAGGACAGCAGGGCGCACGGGCTCCAGCTCTGTGTGTGGGACACAGCCGGGGGTCGCCCATCCGCTTCGGCATGTACTAGCCGTGTGACCTCGGGCCGGTTCTTTACCCTCTCTGGGCCTCGAGTCCCTCATGGACAAACACGTGGCTCCTAATAACGGTGTCTAAGTCACGGGATGGCGCTGGTGCCCTCAGCTGGCTTCTGGCAGGGGACACGCAGCACACTCCGAGGGGGCGCTGGGGTCAGCCGACGCGGGAAACGTCTGAACACGCACGGACGAGACTTCGGGGCGGCCCAGCACCGGGCGCAGCCATCTCCGCCTTTGGGCCTGAATGAAACCCGGCATTCTTGAGGTTCGTTGGTCATGGATTGCTTGATTAAGGGACATTTTCAAGGCGAGGCTCTTTAACAGCCACGTGACGAATGCTATTTTCTGCTAAAGGGTCGAATCGGTGAGGAGGGTCGGCTTGACTGGTCTCCAGCCCTGACTCTCAACCTGCTCCTACTTGTGACAATGGTTGGTGCTGTCCCTAGACACACAGAGGACAGCCAGGATCCGGAGGGACCTGCCCGGAGGAGACGGCTGAGGGACCGCGGTTTTGTTTTTGTTGTTTTCATCAGGAGCAGAGCTCACGCGGAGGGGGCTCCCACGGGCTTCCATGGACAAACGCGCCTCGTTTTGGAGATTCGGCATTGAACTTGACCGGGTTCTTTTAGAGATCGGAGTGTGTCTGACTATGGCAGCAAAGCAAACGCCGGAACAGAAGGGAAGGACCGTCGGTCGCTCGGACGGGTGCTGCTGGGGACCGAGGTCGGAGGGGCCTCGGAACTGGCCGTGTTTAATTCTAAGATCGTTCATGCCTTTCCCAGAAACCACAGCCCGGGTGACCATGTCATGGCCTTCACAGACACCCCGGAGCCAAAGGGGGGCCTATTTACATACCTGTTACATGTGCAGATTTTAAGAAACAATGGGGCCAGCCACAGCGTTTGCCTGGCTTTGTGCCTCCTTCCCTGGCAAACCTTCACGGAAACCACCTGCTCTGTAGTCCTGAGCTTTTCCGCTCCGGAGGTGGCTCCCAGGCCTCTGGGGAGAGCCTGGCACCCAGCGCCTGGTGGAACTGATTTTGATAAATATGTTTTTTTGCATCGGAGATAAAGTGACTTCACCTCGTTAATCCCTTATCCAAATCACTGCTGATTTTTGGCACCACCTGCTCTCTGAATCCCAAAGTGTCCCTAGATTAGAACACGGTAAAATCTGTTTCTATCAAATTTAAGAAACGGGGAGACGAAGGCAAAAGGCGAGAGAATCGGTAACGTCATTTGTCTGCAAAGCCACCTGTCCTGAGCACACCCACGTGCCCTGTCCCAGCGAGGTCGGGTGTGGGTGGCAGGAAGTGAGGTGGGTGGTGGACGCCGAGACAACTGGTCTACTTCCCTGGCCCAGACATTTCCCCCGCCTTTCGCCTGCTCAGGAGCCTTCAAGATCTCTGTCCCTGAGCTGCTCGGGAAAGGCCGAGACCTCTGTCCCTGAGCTGCTCGGGAAAGGTCAGAGGCCGGGTAGCAGGCAGAATTCCCAATGCACACGCGAGGAGGCGGGGTCACCGTGCACGACCTGTCTGTGTCCTCGCCAGGGACGCTGGGGTTGGGTGTAGCCTGGGCCCCTGCCAGTGTTAAAACCACACAAAGCCTGGCTTCTCCCACTCCCCTGGGACCGCCCGCCTCGGACACCACAGCCGCTCAGCTCAAACGAGCGGAATGTTTCCTGGGCACCAGCCCTGGGCGAGAGGTTCTCACTCCCACCTACAAGGTGGGTTCCATTACTCCGCTGTGTGACCGCCGATGTAGACCGTGGACCAGTGTCCTGTCGCCGCTGTGACAAGTGACCACACACGCAACAGCTTAACACAGTGTAACTTCATTACCTGACGGCGGCGATGGTCCGGCGTCCAGTGCAGACCCCACCTGGCTCAAATCCACGCTCTGCATGGCCCCGTTTCTTCCTGGACACTGCGGGGGAGAATCCACCTCCTGCTTCTAGAAGCCACGTGCCACCGCCAGGGCCGGCAGCCCCGAGCGAGCCCTTCGCCCGCCACCCGCTTCTCCGTTTAAAAGGGCCGCCGCGATTCCATTGGGGCCACCTGGATCGCCTGGGGACCCTCCCACCTCACGGCAGCTGGTTTGCAGCCTTAAGGCCATCTGCTATCCTAAAGGCCCCTGGCCAGGAAAGGTGCTTGAGCAGAACGCAGGGCCCGGGACTCAGATATCTTTGGGGCGAGGCATCCATCTGCCCCCCACAGGCCTCCAGGCTCTGGGGTGCACGCCGTGACGGGGACAGAGGAAAGAGAGCCAGTCGGCGGAGTCCCGTTTCTGAGAGCCCGCTCTCCCGGCTTGCACGGGGGCCAGCTGTGCGGGCTGCGCCTTCGTCCTGGCTCGTGCGACGCGGTGGGAGCCGCAGCTGAACCAGATCGGTCCCTCCCTTTCCCGGCGTCGTGTCGGGGACATAATCACGGAGAGTCACCTGATGCACGAAAGTGAAATTAATATTACTAATAAATAAACTCAGGGACTCGCATCACGGAGAGCTTCACCCTGGGGTGCAGTGCTCAGCGCATTTAACTGAATATCCGTCAGCCGTGTGGTTGCACATCTGCCACATGTTTACTGGTCCCCGGCTCTGCTCTTGGTACTGGGGACACGTGGATGTGTGAGCCCTGACGTGACCCCTGCCCAAATACAGTGAAGGGGACAGCAAGCAAACCATCTCCCAGTCACACGTCGGTCTTATCTGTGACAGGCGCCCCCAGGGAGAGGGCGCACGGTTCCCCGACAGCACAGATTAGAAGGTCACCTCCCTGTCACAGGGGCTGGGGCGGGGGCTTCTGTGGGAACGTGTCTCATGAGGTGTCAACGGGAAAATGGGCACAATTTAAGGGGCTGCAGCGGGGAGAGATGAGCTCGCAGACAGAGGGCACCGCACACACACGGAAGTCCCGCGGGGGAGAGACCACGGTGACACCAGGAGCCCAGAAGGCCCAGCGGAGGCTGGACAGAGGCAGGCGCCAGGCCAGGCCGGGCGGTGCAGGCTCCGTGGTGACACCGTCCTTATTCCAAGAACAAAAGCCGTCGAGGGTAATCAGGGGTGAGGTGACGTGATCTTACCTGGGGGGAGAACCACTTCGGCTGGAGCACGGGGAGCAGATCGGAGGAGAGTCAGTTGTCGCAGGCTGTGGGCACACATCGTCCCTGCATTGGAGACTCACCCACAGCGGCTGGCGGTCAGTCAGGCATGGTGTTCATGTGACGGAATGGCAGATAGAGTGGAGGTTGGCCGTCCCTAACCTCTGTGGCACCAGGGACCGGTGACCCTGTGAGCATCTAACGCCGCGGAGCCGCGGAGGGGACGTTGGCGCTGGGGAGCAGACACAGGTACAGATGACGCTTCGCTCGCTCACCCACACTCACCTCCTGCCGTGCGACCCGGCTCCTAACAGGCCAGGACCAGTACCAGTCCACAGCCCTGGGGGTGGGGACCCCTGACCTAAGCGATCTGTACACGTCACCTAACTTACCTCCTACGTGACCCCGTGAGGCAAATAACAACATTACCCCCATTGTACAGATGAGGAATCGCAGGCAGGGAGCGGCCCAGGGCTTGCCCACGTCACCCCGTTACGAAAGCGTCGGAGCCAAGCGGGACCCACATTCTGGTGGGGGACCCCAGAACTCAGGCTGTCAACAGGCGGGCAGCTGCCAAGCAGCTGGGGGCATCCTCAGTGGGTGCTCGTCTCTTTCTTGAAAGGAGGAAGAAATTGTAAAAAACGTCATTGACTAAGTAGGCACGAAGGCGTGGAAATCACGCACGGGCGAAATTTTGAATCAGCTGAAAATTTAGAGCCGGGCGCAGCAGGTGAGGAGAAGGTGACCAGACATCGGAGCTAAAAGGAAGGGCCTGCCCCTCCCTTGCCTGTCACCATGGATACGTGGCACCCGTGTGAACGGATATACCGTGTTTTACTTTGCTTGGTTTGTTTTTTCCAAGAGATGCCAGAAATTTAGAGCTCGATCTGAAATTTCTCTATTTCTCTACGTCGGTAACTAGCACGGTTTGGGTCAGAACACTGTGCGGGTGGGCGCGGAGGGCGGCCAAGGTCCAGGGCGAACCTTTGCAAGCCGAAAGGGCCGCAGACATCGGGTCGAAGCCTCTGGTGCAGGGCTGGGTTTGCGAGTTGAGCTGTGCTGAGCGGATTCCGACAGGTGGTCCAAACGCTGTGCCCGGCCTGGTGGGCCTCGGGGGCCTTGGTTCTGGGTGCTCTTAGCAGATTTCCTAGCGCAAGGCTATGGGGCCAGCTCCTGCTACTCACGGCTTGGGCACGGAAGGACAAACTCGCATCAGTGACCTGAGGGCGCAGAGCTCACAGCCTCCTGGCACAGCAAGGGCATTATCGGTCCGAGGAGGATGGATATCGATGTCTTTCCTCCCTCCACGAGTGTGTCAGCTCTGTGAGAAATTTAAACTTCAGCTTTGAGTTACGAACTCAGGAAGGAAACAGTGATGGTGGAAGCGAGCACAGACCTTTCTCTGGGGAGGGCTGGCGGTCATGACCCAGTCGGGGGCTGGGACGTGGTGCCCGTCAGGCTAATGAGAGGGACAAAGGCAGAGTCCACGAATAGACGAGGTGCCCGCGTACGGGCAGGAGCGTGTCACTGTTCCGCGTGCCGTCTTGTGATCCTAAAGAGACTCCTGAAGTCCATTTAACAGTATAGTGAAACAAACAAACAAACGAACAAGTTCCACATGAGGATGCACTGATTTTTCTACAGGTGGAGATGAAGCGAGGCTTTCCTTAATCCGGGTACCGCTCGGCTTGGCCGGTTCCAAACGCTGACACACTTTCGGGGAAAGAGGGGGCTCTGTTCGCGGCGGAGGGACCCAGCCAAAGGCTCTTCAGTGGGTGTGCATCATGAATCAATACCTGCGAGAAGCATCTGCATCGGGCAGCGGACTTGTGTCACCTTTGAAGCAAGTGACACGCTTTATCTTCGGGATACGGGGTTCTTAGTTCTGTGTGGAGTTATTGGTGGTGGTAAAATAATAATAATAATAATAGTAATAATAATAATAATAATAAAAAGTCAGCTCTTCGGCTGTAAACTTGACAATGGCAGATATGAGGTCTGCTATGGGCCAGTGTCCGCCCACCGCCTGGCATAGTTCTTGGTGCATAAGAAGCTCAGACACGTTTTATTGTTTTATGCCAGGGTGGATGACCTTTTTCTGCGAGGGGCCAGCTGGTAAGCTTTTCGGTCTTCGAGGGCCATTGAGTCTCCATTGCAGCTACTCATCTCTGTTCTTCTAGTGTAAAAGCAGCCACACTAGACAGCAAATGAACATACCTGGCCATGTTTCAATAAAACTTTATTTACACGAATAGGCAGTAGATTGGTTTTGGGTTGTGGGCCACAGTCTTGTGTCTCCTGTCTTGCATCAGGAAGTTTAGGGTCATTTGTTAACTGGAACATTAGAGAGAATGATTATAGCTAATAGATCATTGGAATGCCATAGAATTATTATTTTCTAAATCACATATCTGTTATTAGGTTGTAAACTTCAAAAGGCTAGGTGCCATTTCTGTTTTCTAAACCAGGGTCGGTCCATGTCCCAGCAGGGTGCTGGGCGCGGACGCTCAGACACACAGACTGTTCCCACACTCATCCGTGTAACTCAGGCTCTACATCTCAAAACCTAAGAATTTCTAAGTGCCTTATTGTTTTCAAAAACTGACGAGCTATACAAAACGATCATGAACTTAAGACAGCTGTGACACGGGTCCTAGTCCGTCCGCCGCCACTGATCACGTCTTCCGTTGGTGTCATACCTTGAGTTAAAAGGCCACTGTTAGACAAGATTGAACTTGCCAGAGCAGAGGCCACCCAATGCAGGCGACCTTGACACCAGACACGACGCTGAAGAAAGTAAACTACGGTCGCATTTCGTTCTCCTTGGTCCTCTCGGCTGTGTGGGGTGCAGGGAAGTGTGTAATTTTAGAGACGAGCCACCCTCAGGTTCAGAAAAGAGTGGCTGTGTTTTGTGACACTTTATGACATTGATTTTCCGCGTATCTATTTTCTGGAGTTACCTCCTAGCGGTGGCAAGCAAGACCGGATTTTTATTCAAGGCACAATGTAATGTTTCTGCTTTTAAAAACACAAAAGTAAAAGCTCGGGTTTCTAGGTGTAAGACGTTCCCACTTCCGATCCCTTCACTCCCGCGGCTTCTCAGGAGCAGCCTTTAGGAAGCGTTTTGGGTGGATTTTCTTTCCCTCCTCTCGCTCCTACAGTTAAAGTGACCGTATCCTTTTACACGGAAAGACGCTGAGATCATTCCCTTGCGAGTCCGGATCTCACCCCCAAGGGACTCGTGGCTTACGAAGGTCAGCTCTGCTGCGACCTGTGCTCACTGCCCGGTGTGAACTCGGTGACCTTGAAAAGGGCAAAGGTGTCCGAACGAAGCCTCCATTGAGGAAATGAGTGGCAGGGTCGTCGTGTGTCCCTGAGCATCCAATAAAGATGGAAGGCGAGTTGAGGGAATTTTCATTATAAATGAATTCGACCTTGTTGTAATTGAACAAGAGCAATCTGGAACCCGGGCAGAAACACTTTTGTAAGGTCACAATCTTGTGGAATGTAACTCTGCTCTAAGTCAAGCCCCAGGGCCATTGCCAGAAGACGCAGACTGGATGACCATCCTTTGCCGGCGAGGAATTTAGAACACCCTCGAAAGTCCCAGCATCCCACGGGCCGCAGAAGTTACACGGAGGGAAGTTGTGTTCAAAATCAGGCTTTAAATTCTCCCTCTGGGCTGCGAGTCGGGCTCGGTAACCGGCAGCTTTCCATTTAAGCTCCTGAAACTGCCAGTCAATGTTCTTTGTTCACCGCTCCTGCAAATAACGGTGTTTTTTGAAAAACAACAACGCCCTAAAATATGTGTGACATTTACATCGGGTAATTTCAGGAAACTAAGTGACAAAAACAATGAAAAATAATAAGGTAACTATTTTTATACCTTTTTCAAGTATTGGTATTTCTTCTGCTATGAGATAATATTAAGGAAAACGTGTCAGTTGATACATGTCAGGCAACTGTTTATCAAGCTCTCCCCTTACACACACGCATGCGCATGCGTGCACGCACACGCAGATATGCATGCACATGTGCACGGCACCCACACACATACATGCACACACACACAAGCACACATACACGCACACACATGCACACACATGTACACATGCACACACATACATGCACATGCACTTGCACACATGCACACACACATACACACATGCACACACATACACATATGTGCGCGCACACACACAGAATCCTTTTTTTCCCCCTGAATATTCCGTCAAAGCAAGAGGAAGGAAGAGGCTGTCTCATCTCTGGCTCGCTTCTCCATCACAGGTTGAATTTGTCACAAATACGTTGGCTGTTCATAGACTGAGGAAGTCACAGTTGGGATTCTTGTGACTGAAAATGTCTAAAATTAGGGAAAGACAAATTGGATTCTGATTTGAAATGGCATGTGCAAGCGGTGACGTCAGGTGGCAGGGGCTCAGGGGGACACTGAGTGGGTGAAGTGGGCTGACCGGAAGGCGCTAAGGAACGGCGGGGAGCGGGGGAACTCACGTCTGGACAACGAGAGAGCAGCGGGGCTGACCTTGGAGGAAACTGGGGCTTCCAAGGCACGTCTGCGAACCACAGCCCGCCCGCGAGCCAAGAGTTTTCGACCTCAGTCCCTAAGAACCGGTGACTAATCAGAGATCTCAGAGAAAAGAAGGATGAGAGGTGGGTGGGAGTTAAATCAAAGCGAAAAATAGTTAGAATCTCATTTTTCAACTTATCTTCCTTCCCGAGAATTCAATTTATCAGCTGGAATGAGGACCAGATTGAAGCTTAAGAGAAAAGGCAAGATGGAGGATTAGGTGTTATCCATTTCTCCAGAAAAATTTCTTCCAGCACGTAATGCAATTTTTTCTCATTTGTTGACCATCATTTTTTTTTTTTTTTTTTACAGATTTCACTGCTGATTTTCCTCCTCTCTGTCATCCCGTCGACTTGAAGCCAGAAAAACCAAGTTCCGTTTCTAGCTCTACCACTCGAAAGCTCTGTCGTATCAGCCGGGTATCTTAGATTCTTTTCTAGAAACGAGGATGATACCGATTTTTGCATGTTTGAATGGTTTCAAATAAAGTAATATAATCCCAACTCGAATGGTCTTAAACAGGAACTCTCTCTTATTCAGCAGCAGGATGTCCAGCCGGCAGCAAGTGACAGAGTTGTGCCTGATTTTTCACCTCGTGCGTAAATTCCTTGTGACTGACAGGTGCGTCCCTAACAAACAAGACAAACAGACAAGAACTCAGAGCCACAGACAGTGGTTTAGTGGTTATCAGCGGGAAGTGGGGAGGTGAACAAGGGGAAAGGAAGTTTGAATACACGGTGACAGAAGACTTGACTTTGGGTGGCGAGCGCACAGTGCAGACACGGATGACGTATTACAGAATCTTACGCTCGAAACCTGTGTGATTTTATTAACCGATGCCCCCGCCCCCGATACAGTAATAAAAGCTTTAAAAAGCCGCGCACGTTAGTGCTTTCCCCAGCACGCTCTTTACGCAGAGAAGGACACCGCCCGCCTGGTCTGCGAGGTTTCGCGTCGCCGTCCATCTCCCAAGGGTCTTGTGGGCATGGGGCACGGGCAGGTTGGGGTGGGCTCCCCCGAGCACCCGGGCAGGGGTGGGCCGGTCGGAGACCTGCTGCTCCGGCCTTTTGCACAGCGTGGCGTGTCGGGAAGAGCAAAGTCAAAGAGGCGGGAGGAAGGACACGCGGTTTTCTCGGCCGGATGGAAGCGGGATGTGTACCGTGCGTGCGCGATGCCCCCGGGAGGCCGGCCGTGCCCCGCGGGCGACGTTCGCCCGGCCCTCCCTGCCCTCCTCCCGAGACCTCCCCCCACCGCGGTGGCCGCCGCATCCGGAAGGCTCTCACGACAGGGCCTACAGAGGCCACGTCCTTTCACCCGAGCTGTTTCTGCGAGGAGGGTTTACCGTCCATTATTTTTTATTTTTCCTCTGTGCGTCCGTCTTGAGGGGCATCTGCGTTCACCATCATCCTGACCCTCCTTTCCCATCGCTTTGGGGACAAAGAAATTTTCCAGCAACGTTGGCCAGATACATGTAAAGAGGCTTTTTAAAAAAAGCACGAGGCGCCACTCTGGGGTTGCACACTCGGGTCCTGGGGGAGCCGCCCGCCACGTGCCCGCCGCCACGCCGACAAAACGCCTTGCGAGACTCAGCTGAAGCGCGGCGATCGGCATCATCGTTGTTCAACGAACGGCTGTGGATTTACTACACCGCGATTCCATTTATATTTCAGAATGTCGCATGAACAAAAAGGAATAAATATAATTACTATCTGGAAGGGGAAGAACGGCCGAATAAAAATGTTCATCTTTTATTAATCGCATACATTTTGCATAAGGAGATTATTTTTCCCGGTTCGGGCTAACATCACGGAAGGATTGCACGTGATTATGGGAACAGTTGGTCTGTGACAATTTAATGGTGTTTTGCAAAACCCTCGCTTTGCGAGCTGCTGGTGCCAGCCGGCCCTCGTCACCTGGTTTCTTAATCGCGAGTAAGTTCTGAGGAGCACTGACTCGGGCCAGCAGCGCCTGCGCAGCTGCGGTCACTGGTCCCCGTACGGTCATCTCGCTCTGTCCAGTTTCCACTGAGATGCTGTGCAGGGGGAGCGACACTTAGCCCGCCTCGCCTGCAGGCTCACGCCCCCTCAGCTGGAGCTGCCACAACAAAGCACAGCAAACCAGTGGCTCGAAATGACAGACATGCGTCGTCCCCCAGTCGTGGAGGCTACTTGGTTCCTTGTGGTGCCTCTGAGAAAATTCTGTTCCCGGCCTCTCTCCCTGGCTTCTGGTGGCTGCTGACAGCCCTGGCGTTCCCCACCACGCAGAATCATCACCCCGGTGTCTGCCGGCTCTTTCTGGAAGACGGTGTGAGGTCCGTGGCCAGCTTCCTGCTCTGTGAGGGGCGTGACTGAGTGACCTCGCGGGCGCTGTGACGGGCGAGCGTGTCGCCTGTAACTGCTGGCCTTGCCCCTTCTCCACTTTCCCGAAGAAAGAGTCCCATTTCACACGTAAGGTTTCCAGCGATCGGCTCGCTCACGAAAGCAGAAGAATGGGAAACAATTTTTTCGCCGGCAGGGTGAGTTAACGAGTGACACGATTTGTAAATGGCTTTATTTTAGCGAAGCCGGCGTACACATAAGGAACAGCGATGACTTAAATCCACATTCTTAAATAGAACACTTGCGTTGCCTGCGATTGGTTTACGTGCCAACATTTGTGTAAAGCCCTCTCTTTCTTAAAACTCCGTGGCAGAACCATAAATGATCCCATTTCAAAAGGACCTCAGAAAACGTCTCTCCTGTAGCTTCAGATGATTCCGAATCGGTCCCCCACGGCTTGCCCTACTTTCACATTCTGAGCCAGAGACAAAAATCGCGGTTCTCAGTCGTCAGGCAGGAAGCTTTGAGGACCGGGGGCCAGTGGAGCTGCCATCCCGGGGTTCTCATCTCTCCTTTGTAATCCCATTACGGAGCAGAGCAGAGTCCTGTCACTTTGATGCGGCCTCCTGCTCCGAGCTGCGAGCCGGCACTGTGGGAGAGATCAAACGCACTCTGAAGGCAGACACGCCTGCCCGGCAGGCGGGAAAGCCACGCGCGTGTCATTCCGTGTGTGCACGCGTGTGCGTGTGTGTGATGTGGTTACGCGGATGCATCGCCGTTTTGAGGCAGACGCGACCGGACGTCGGGGCGGGAGGGAGGGCTGTGCGAACTGCCCCGTGGCTCTCGTGCGGTAAGTGCGACCTTTACTCTTAGCAAAATTTCTCCCGACGTCTTCAGGTGAAGGAGGGAAGGGTGTCAGGGAACCAGGACACAGCCCTTGACCCAGACGCTCTCCCGAGGGAGCCACGGCGCGCGTGGGAGCAGCCAGTGTCTTCAGCAGACACAGGTGAGGGGAACGAAGGACGTGGGGTGTCCCTGAGGGTTGGGGCAGGTGAATTTCACACCGGGCTTTGGGGGACGTTTGTGTCAAGAGGGAAGGACGGTCATTCCCGATGACAGATGCGCATGGACGGCAGACACGGCCGTGGAGAGAGGACGCGCGTTTGTCCACCTGGAGCGTTTACATTCAGGAGGAGAGCGAGTGTTTGAAGCAAAAGCGCCCGTCGGAGCTGGGAGAAGAGGGAGCTGTCCAGCGCTGACCTCGGAGGCCAAAGAAACGGAATTCGGAATGGACGCGAAGTGAGGGACCAGGCCTAAGCTGGGCTTGCGTTCCAGCCGTCACCCTCGTTTTTTGGGGGTTCGGGCCATAACGTGCGAAGACGGCCTTCCAGATACTTATGCGTTCCTCCGGGGGGACGCCTGGCTCTTTCGTGCTGACCACGCACACGCCGAGCGTGCCCCTCTGTGCCGCGGAGGCCCCGCGTCCCGCTCGGTCCCCGTCTGTCCAGATGGCTCTCTCGTCTTCATGCAGGAGAGCGTTAAATAAAGCACCCGACCTGGGGGTCAGGGTTCAAGGGCAAGGAGAAAGCCGGTTTTCCTCACTCAGAGACAAAAGCGACATCTCCTGGAAACTGTTAATTCGGTTTGAAGGGAGAAATAATCAGCTCCTCCGGCCGTCACGCTGAAACGTCCCTAGAGAGGAAAGAGGGACAGAGCCAAGAGCTGCGTTAGCCGGAAAGGGGTCCCCAAGGTCACGGCTCTGCCAGGCCACACACGGCGTGCTCTCGTGAGCACAGGGCGGGGAGCGGGGCGGGCGCCCCAGTCAGGACCGGATGGGCCTTTTCTGCTTTTGACGACTTCCTCGTGCACCATCGCACAAGCAGCGGGGCGCTGGGCGACGCGGGACGTGGCATCTGAGGGGCTCCTCCACGGTCTCACCGGCCGAAGCCTGCGTCTGCGCTGGGCCGGGTCCTCCGGGGTCGACGCGGTTGGTGCTGTCACGATGCAGGATGGATTCATCTTTGCCCTCGGCCCGGGGCATTCGGGCCCGACCCCTTCTGTGCATTGCTGGCCGTAGGTAATGCCTGACCCTCAGAAATGAAGGCCCAGCGGATCCAGTGCACGGTCAACAGTGCCTCCCACGCAGAAGACGACAGGACCACCTTCTCCCGGGGCGAACGGGCCGCCCCGGCGACACCGCGTTACACGCGTACGCACCTTCAGACGCTCCTTTGAAAGAATTCGGCGATCTGTAATCAGACAGCCGTTCGAGTCGGGAGCGTAGGGGGTATTATTTTATTTTCCCCAAATGCTAGGAGTCAAGCGTTCGTTTTGGATGACACTCTACGTTTTCAGATGGTTGGCGGTTAGTTGGCTCATGGGAAAGGCAGGAAAAAAACAAGAAATCCGAAGACGCTCCACGCGGCTTCCAGGGCAGCTCTCTCGCAGCATCTGGTGTGCTCTGCTTTGCACGGAGCGGGTCTGAAAATAAGGAACGAGTCGCTGTAAATCAGTGTTGCAGTGACGCGCGAACGGCGGCGGGGCGCTTGAAGAAAGTGGGAGGAGCTGTGCGTGATTCACCTGGAGCCCCGCCCCCCCAGACGTCATCCTTCAGCGGTGGATGAATAAGCGACGCCCAGACGTCAAGGCGGGTACGGAGCCCGGCGACGGGAGAGAGGCGTTGGGGACGCGGGAGAAAGCGGCCGCGAGGGGAGGGGCCTGGGCCCGGGGTCCTCACGCGGGCTCTCCAGACCACGCCCGACTCGGACACTACACGCAAGTCATCGGAGCCTCGGTCAGCCCTTCGGCAAGTGAGGGGCCCAGCTCCATGGCTGGGCGGCCCAGCTTCCTGTAAGCGCCCCGAGGCCCCAGGCCAGGGAGAGGCGTGTGGGTCTGGGCGTCTGCGCTTAGGGGCTGGAGCTGACGCTAGTCCAGACGCCTAGCTCTAGCCACGTCTTCTTTCACCAAAACTCAGGACTCTCCTGGGTGCAGGTGGCTTCCTCTTCTTATTGATCAATCAACAGCATCCATTAAGCACTGATTGTGTACAACTGGCCAGGGGAAGTTGGCTCAGGGTTCCAGGGTGATGGTGGCAGAAAGTTCTCATTCGGGGACAGCAGATCCAGGGTTGTGATGCGGACGATGAGGTGAGCCTATCCATCCGCCCCGCCTTTTACCCGCGCGTATTCAAATGCACTCGTCCAAATGTAAATCGTCATCCACCCCATCCATCCCATCCATCCATCCGACCTGCCACCATCCACCTGTCTGTCCATCCACCCCACCCTCATCCATCATTACATCAAACATCATCCATCCATCCATCCATCCATCCATCCATCCATCCATCATCCATCCATCCATCCAATCCATCCATCATCCCGCCATCATCCATTCCTCAATGTCATGTCCCTCCATCCATCTCATCATCCCACACGCACTTGCATCCGTCCACCCTATCTCCATAAATACTTGCACCTCCATCCCCACTTTGTCCTCCATCCGCACACCTCATCACTTGCACGCACTCATCCTCCATCCATCATCATCCATCCATCCATCCATCCATCCAACCATCTATTAAACTCCCACTATCCATCCATCCACTCCGCCTCTATCCCTTATCATCATCCATCCAATCAATCATCCATCCATCCGTCGTTTTATTCATCCATCCATTCATCCATCCAACCATCCCACCTATCCATCCATCCAACCATCATGTCATCCCACCTTTCTTAAATAAATATCTCATCATCCACTTGCACCCTCATCAAATAATCCATCCATCCATCCATCCATCCATCCATCCATCCATCCACCCATCCATTCAATAAATGCTGGTTGAGCATCCGCTCTGTAGCTGGGACAATGGAAAAGTGTCCCTCAGTTCATAGGCAACAGATTTACCTTGGGGGACACTGACGAGATGAAGCGAGTCCTGGGGATTTGGGGGCTAGCCAAGGAAAAATATTTGGCCACGAGGTGGCAGCAGTGCACAAACGGCTTATTCGGGTGAAGCTGACAAATTTGCAGGCAGAAGTCATGAAGCCACCTAGAGGCCACGATGCGGGGGCCACAGCCCAGAACGGAGGAGGACCAGGAAGCTGTGGGGAGGGGCTGCCCCGTGCCCTTCCTGCGTGGCCTCTGGGGGTGTGGGGGGATGGGGGGACCCACCCGAACCCGTGCTGTTCGCGTCTTGTAAGGGAACACTCCCGGATCCACCCTCGTTTGAGCTTCCTGGTGGAGCTCTGCTCACAGCCAGCTCCTGCTTTAGTGAGACGAGCGCCACTCTCTAGTTAAGCACATGTAAGAGTCTTTCTGTGATGACACAGACATACACTGATCACGCGGGGTTCCACCCGTGTGTGGCTGGCAGCCAGATGACAGAGCCAGTAGGACATACGCAGTCAGAGAGGGCGGGGCCCTCGCGGGTGTGGCCACCTGCGTGGCCCTGGCCTCGTGGGGCTGGCCGGTGGGGGCGGGCAGCATGAGGTCTCAGGGGTCTCGTGTTCCCGCAGGCGGCTTCAGCTGCGCTTCCGAAGCTCCTTCGGCTGACTGCACCACCCCGACCCGGATCGTCCACAGTCACCTCCCATGGTAAAGCCAACTGACCAGGCCGACAGTCACGTCCACGACACGCCCTGGCCGCAGCAGGTCTGGCGTGCGGGTGGACGGAGGGGGAGGCAGCCTGGCCGGCCCCCCGCAGGGCTCGGGCACGCCCCGAATCTCCCACTGGTGGTGTTGGGATGACAGCCTTGGGAACAGCAACTCGGTCCAACCAGTTACGGGGAGCGAGGATGAGGACGTGGCCCAGGGCACCTCGTGTCCTCAGCGCGCCTGGCCCGCTGTCCTCGTAACAACGCACACGTGGTCCGCAGTACGGAGGCGGCTGGACCGGAGCCGGTGTCACCACCGGAACCGGCGTCACCATGCGCACGGAGAGCCCCACTGCAGGTGACGACGACGCGGTGACATTTCCCCCAAGGCACTTCCCCACTGTTTGGGCGCCGCTTCGAAGCTGCTGGGCGCTTAAGACCCGGCCCATCCAGACAGCCGGCTCAGAGCCACGTTCCCAGGACAGCGGGGGCGACATTAGAATTCAGGCCAAAGAGGCGAAGGGGGAAATGGAGACGGGGGTCTGTCCAGTGGGGAGAGCTCCTGCGCAGAACCTGTAGCCCCCGATGCTCGTTGGCTGGGTCATGGCAGAACTTTCCAGAACAAGGAAAATTACGAAGCCCCCCAGCCCCCACCGCCTACTGCGTGGCAAGGCGCAGTCTTACGGGGAAAAAAAACAACAACAACAACCTTCTACCATGAGCTTGTGTGAAGGTGACGACTATGAGCGGATAATGGGCTAAAGCTGCAGGTCAGCTGGCCCGGCCCCCGCCTCGGCATCGGAGCCTGGCAGGGCCCCGGCCAGCACCTGCGGGCGTCCCTTGGCTGCGCGTTCACGTGACGCCCTAGCAGGTCGCTGCTTCTTCCGTCTCAAACGTCAGCCCTTCCTGGAAAAACTACCTGCGTTTCGTTCTACTCGGATGAAGCTAGCACAATGTCTCTCAACACCTGCAAAGCTAATTCAGTCGCCCTGTATTTTGAACCACCACCCCCCCCGCCAAAAATTAAGCTCTAATTTATACCAAACCAGTGGCACGTGAATTTCACTAAATCACGTGGGACCGAAAGACAGACTTTGCGTTCGTCCTGGGATGCATCTGGTGAAGCTCACATAGTATCACGTCGGTCTGGGGAGTCGAGTGAAGCCAGCTGCTCTGTCTGCTGCTGGGCGCGTTAAACACACTCAGTCTTTTTGACCCGCTACTTCTCCTGATGCTTAGCTGAGAAAAATTCTCCTCTGTCACAAAGAAACATTTAGGTCGGGTCATGCCTACCCTGAAAAAAGGGTGGCTTGGAACCCCATTTATATTATTATTAAGCAAGTGCACATAATTTACATCCTACGATAGTTCTGTCTGTCCACACGACCAAGGGAAGGCAGAATAACGGGAACTATAGCTATTACTGCGAAATGTAGATGTTTTATCTAGAAAAACGCATGTCCCCAGAGGTGGCTCATTTCATCATTTCGTGGACAGGTCGCCGGCGCTGACTTTGGATGGTGGACACAGCGGGCTGTAGTCCAAGCATCTGGGTGGTTTTGTTTTGTGGTTGCTGTGCAGGGTAGAAGCCTCAGAGGGGGCGCAATTACAGCCACTCCAGGGGCGGCTACCACGGGCTCTCCCCTGCCCGGGCAGGCACCCCCTTTCCCTGGGGCCGTGAGCCGTGGACTGCCTCGTCTCGCCTTTCGCGAGTCTTCATGTCCGTCGGTAGAGAGGCCCCAGCTTCCACGTGAAGGGGCGCCACAGCCTAAGGCTGGGGCACAAGTCTGGCAGCGGCTGTGCTGACGGGTGTGACCGGCCGCCCAGATGGCTCCCGCCCTTGACTGGACCAAGGCGCTCGCCTCGCGGTTCTGTCCTGCGTCACCCCGGGCGGCCCCGCTCTCCGCCCTGTGCCCGCTGACCTTTCTAAACGTGCACTGGGACCCTGCTGGCGCCTCCCGTGTCTGCCTCACCCTTGGTCAGTGGCGAAGGTCACGTCCGCACCGCTCGATGGCTGCATCGGCCCTGCGGCCGGCGCCGTGTCCACGCCACTGTTTCAGTCCTGCACAGACGGGCACGCGTTTGCTTGTCCCCCGAGTTTCTAGCACAGGGTGAGCTGGCTGAAGGGGCCACGGGTTCCCAGGCAGGAAATCCAGTTTCACCGTCAGGTGGCCCGTCAGAAAGTCACCTGAAGCTGGGACCAAAAAGCTTTTCAGAGACCTGCCGGCCACACAAGAAGGCAGCCTGTGTGTGTCACGGGGCCGTCCAGCCGGTGTCCCCGGTGATTACGGGGCCTTGTCGGAAAGTTGAGATTCACACAGATGTGGCTGAGGATATTTGATTTTAAAGAGACACAAATTCATATGGGACCAAAAAAAATAGGATTTTAAAGAACGACCTTTAAGACTCTTTTGAGGCAATTAGGATAGAAAGAATATTTGGCCGTGTCGGAGCCACACTGACGCTAGACATCGCTTTGTCACTGGACGAGACCTGGGCGGCCACAGGCGGGGTCAGCGTAAACACTGGACAACAAACGCTGCCCTTGAGGAGCCGGCCGCTTGCTGACGAAGTGGCCACGAGCCAGAGGGACCGTGGCGCAGGCACCACGGCTGCGCGTCCCCACCTGTAAGCGGGAGCGGCCGCCCCACGCTTCTCCTCGGCGTGTGCCTTCCTGGGTGACCGTTGTGGGGGCCGCGTTCCCCCTCGAGCGCGGGCTGGGGCGGGTCGGTCGCGCCGCCATGACCACGGGCCCCGAATCCCGGTGGCCTCTCGCACTTGGGAAAGGTCGATGTCACTCATGCTGTGACTCCATCCCAGGACTGCTGGTCCATCACGCCCGCACTTCGGGACCCTGGGTGCTGGGGCGGTTGGCGTCGGGGACGTGACTGGTCATCTGGCAGGGGGCAGTGGGGCAAGAGTCTCATCGGGACTTACGGCTGTCACTTGGAGTTAACAGGTGGTGGACCGCACAGCTGGCCATACGCAGTCCCCCTCCCCGAATCTGTGCCCCTACAGGGTGATTTTGTGACGCTTCGTCCACTGCGTGAATGTGGGCTGGCCCTGTGACTTGCCAGGCCCACGGGGACAGCAGCCAGCATATTATAACTGGAATTTTAAAGGGTGATTGTCACTGGGGTTTGTCGTCTTCGTGTTCGTTTTCGTGTGAACGAGCCTGGGCCAGCCTGCTGTACGATGAGAAGCACGTGGCCAACGCACTCCAAGTGCCCCAGGTGACAGCCAGTGCCAGCCCCCAGAGCTGTGAGTGGTGCTGCACGAGACCGACCTGACGATGGACGGCAGATGCTCGGGCCAGCCCGAGCACGCTCGTCCAGGCTCGGCCCCGACCAGCAGGCTGGCCGAGAGCCTCTCACGCTCGTGAGAGATGAGAAGGGCTTTTTTCGTTGTGTTTTGTTTTCTTTTAAGCCACAAGGTTTGGGGATGGTCTGTTATGTAGCCGTAGACAACTGACACCTAACACGCGCCATTTCTGCTCGAAGAGGGTCACCTGGCCATAGTCAAACAGGATGCTACGGCACGTCCGAGGCAGTTACTGGATGCGGAGACAGGACGACCAGCACCGGCGGGCGTGCCACAGAGGCAAACAAGAAGTAAACCAAAAGCCCAAACCAGAAACGGAGTCAGATCTAGAAACACTACTAGGTCCCTGAGTCAACGCCACTGACCTGTGCAGGCGGAACAGGACGCGTCCCTTGATTATGGGAGTCACTTGTAGGGAGGGAACATCCCTCAAAAGTCGGCGACAGAGCAAATGTCAGTCTACAGGCTGTGTGCAGGTGACGGGACCACATTTCCGTTCTCTGGAGGTGACCCCAGCCCTGCCCTGGCTCCCCAGATGCCTCCAGGACCCATAGCCTGAGAAAGTGCCGAGGCCAGGGGGCGACCCCCTCGCCCTGGGTCGTCACTCACCGGGCTGTCGCTGAGATCTCACCTGGGGACTCTCGGGAGCTGCCGACTTCAGGGTGCGCTCCGGGGACGGGGGTGCTGGCGAGCGTCTCCGTGCTCTTCCACCCGGCCCAGAAGCTCTCGCCTCGGGCGCATCCTGGAGCCCTGGGCCCCGACGTTATCATAATTTGGGGTTTCTCTTTCTCAGAGAGCCTATGGAACTAAAAATAAAAAATAGGAGAATAAATATTTGTTGAGGAGGTGAAAAGAAATTGCGATGAATTCCACAAAATCTACCAACTACCGCAAACACCACGGAATCCAGAGGAACAGGGAAACGTCTCTGCCGAGTGGCCGCCTGTCACGGCCCTGAGGCCACCGGCCCGCGCCCGGCGTGTTCCGCCTGCTTCGACCCGCGCCCTGTGCAATGGCCCAGTCAGTTTCGTGACGTCAGTTTCTACAGCGAGAACGGAAAAATAGGTCCACTTCAGCACAGTGCACTTAAGTGTAGTTAACAAAAAGTTGTTTTATTTTTAACATTTGAACGCATCAGAGTTGATAGCATTGCTGACTACATTGCTAGTGTTTTGAAATAAATTCCGATGTTTTATGATCGATTCACACAATTCTCATCAAAGACAGAATATATACATATATATATATACATACACACGATACATGTATATGTCTTCATCTACTTCTGTAATTATACCTGTCTATGGATCTATGCATCTATCCACTATCTATCGTGTATATCTATCTATCCATCTATCTATCTATCTGTCCGTCCGTCCATCCATCCATCCATCCAAATCATCCATCCATCCATCCATCTATCTATCCATCTATTCATCTATCTATCTATCTATCTATCTATCTAATTTTCTTATCTATCTTTCTATCTATCTATCTTTCTATCTATCATCATCATCTATCTACCATCCGTGGATGATGTGTCTATAACAGCACCTGCTGACGGCCTCAGTCAGCTCAGGCTGCCGTAGACTTGGGTGGTTTAAACAAAAGAACTGTTTCCTCACAGTTCTAGAGGCCAGAAGTCCCAGAGAAAGGTCTGGCAAGTCTTCTTCTAGTGACATCGTCCTCCTTGGCTTACAGATGGCTGACCTCTCAGGGTCCTCTCCTGGCCTTTCCTTGCTGTGTGAGCTCCCTCCCTCCCTTCCTCCTCCCTCCTCCCTCTCTTCCTCTCCCCTGCCCCCGCCCCCTTCTTCTGTTATTGATGTTCCCAGGAACCCGCAGTGCCGTTTCGCACGTGCAGGAGTGGGCTCCCTCAATGGCTTCCCCCTGACAGATGACAGATCGCTTTCCTCCCCTCGGTGCAAACCAGAAATTGAAACAGATGGCCTGCGTCTTGGGCAGTGTCAGGCAGAGAGCCGAGCGTGTGGAGCGCGGGTCCCTGGCCCCAGGCAGGGGAGAGGAGGGGCCTCGTGGCCGCGGGCCTCACCGACCACACCGGGGATGGGGACGGGCCCGCGCTCCCCAGGCCCCAGGCAACTGTAGGGCCCTCTCATGTGCCCAGTATGACTCTTTATTGGTTTTGCACATTCTTCTCAAATGTCCTCAGTTTGCCCGTTCGGGGTAAATGACAAGTCGATTCAGGAGTCGGGGAATTTATGGTCAGTGCTCAGGACGCGTGTGGAGCTGGGAAGAACTGGGGTCGCCATCGTGCACGGTCCGGCCGCTCTGCCTTCTGGTGGCAGCTCCGTCCCTGCGGTCCAGGGTCCTTTCCGTGATCCATTCAGCGCTGCTGTTTTGGTTGTTGTATTTTTGTTGATTTCCTCTTTCCAAAGGACCCCAAGCATGGTGCTAAAGCGCTGTCCAGTGTCCCTGTGATGTGACTTAGGGGGAAAACACGTGTCGGATGAGCCTCGTCCAGCCGTGAGTGACAATGAGTGACAGCGCCGCTGGCTGGGTCCCATGGTAACGAACCAACACAGACACAGGGGGCCGCAGTGACGGAGTGACGAGAATGTGACCACAGGCTCCCAGGAACCTGTCCCTGCGTCTCCTCTAGGGAAAAACAGTTCCGTGTTTGCTCATTCGACATTGGGGCGACCTTGAGGACATTTCCACAGGCGATGAGAATCGGCTTCCGCGCGGGGACGCGGTGGACGAGATCATTCCTAGTTCCCCGTCTTTGAAGACCTTTTGATTCAGATAAACAGAGAGCCGTTTGGGGGCTCGCACCGTCCCCCCTCGGTGGCGAACCACCCTGGTCGATGCACTGACTTTTATCTTGGAGCCGAGTTACTGACACCGTGGCAGGGAGGCCACGCAGGGGCCGTGCACGTGGCAGCGGCCCGGAGCGTGGCTCCTCGCGGTGCTCCCTGTTCTCGGGCTGCCGGCATTTCTATGGCGCTGTGACTCCCATTTTCTGGTGGCTTTTTAGGGCCTCATTTCCCGTGGTGCATTTCGCCAGCCTGCCCCAGACACCCAACAAGTTAGCTCTGAATCGGTTGCTGCTGTGACTTGCATCGTCCCCGTCACCCGGGAAGCCTCCGGCACCCTGTGTGCTCCATCGGTTGGAAAGGAGAAAACGCCACATGGAAAGCTCCTCGACCCTTTTCCCATATAACCGCTGGGGGGCGAGGACCCCGCCCCGTTCCCCTTCAGCATTTCCAACTGTGTGACAGCTGTGAGCAGGACCCACGGAAGGGACGGGACGAAGGTGGAGCACGTGGCAGGCCGCCACTGTGCCTAGCGGACGCCGCCACATCCGTCTTCTCCCTCTCTCGGCAAAGGTCCCCGTGACGCCTCTTTGCGACGTGGCTCTGGTTTTATTTTCGGGTTGAGAAGCAGCCAAAGGACTGTGACATTTAGTTCTAAAATGGGTCTCTCGATTTGAGGACTGGCGACCACATCGTCAGTGACCCAAACCGCAGCGAGCGCATATATTTTTAAGCCACACTCCTGTTCGAACTTGGGCGGTGACTGTGCAGACAAATCAGGTGGGGGTCCCTGCTCCGACACCTCGAATTCCGTTCTCCTCGTCTGCAAATCCTTGAAGGAGAATCGGAAGCCGTGAGCGTTCTCTCTCTCTGGATATGTGAAAGGTGAAGCCCCAATATTCTAAACCTTGGGGGGAACCAAGCATCGGGTGCGTTTGAGGCTGGAGTTTCTCCCAGGACTTGGAGTTTTCGGAGCTAGAACTGGGGAGTCCCAGACCAGCGGGGAGGGGTCGGGTCCTTGCGGAGTGAGATGATCTGCAAATCATGTGCTCTGCCTTCCTGTGGGCGTCTCCGTAATAGGAGTTACAAAAGGAGCTTCAGAACATGGACGGGACTACGAGGAGTTCCGAAGGGTGAGCTTTCGTCCCCCAGCTTGCTCTGGGGGATGCATCACAGATGCCCTCGGTCTCACCTGCTGTCCGTTTCCCTGGACCCAGCGGCTGAGGGGACATTAGATGGTCACCCCTTCACCCAGTCATGAGGTCCCTCCATTCTTGAGGCTTCAAATAGACTTGGAAGAAATAAGAAACATAAAAACGGAGTTAAAACTCTAATATGTGTTCTTGGTTTTATTTTTCTTTATGTATTTGTAAAGGATGCTTATTTAGCGTATGGATGCATAAAAGATGTCAAAAGACGTGAGGGCTCACGACTGGGTCATAGCTGATGCTCTCGCTGGCCTTAGCACCCTCCGGGTGCTGGCCAAGCCTCCTCCGAGAGGGAGGTCCGGTGGAGAATTTCTGGCTGAGGAGTCATTAATTCAAGGCTCAAGACCTTTGAAGCTCATTCTCGTTAGCGGCCAAATCTGAACAGACCAGGCCGGCACGATCTTATTAAGATTCTCAGTCACATACGCTGGTTTTAAATGATAGATGACCTTGAACGTTTCCCAGGTAGTTTTATTTTGGATTGTAAATTTCATCCAAACTTCTTTGAATGATTTAGTTAGAATAAAAAAGGCAAAATAAAAAAATAATCCTGCCACTTACCTCATCTGATTTTCCCACTCAGCAGGATCTTAAATTATTCCAATATTTTGAACAACAACCACAGAAATAAATAGTCGTATATAAAATTTAGGTCACATCAGGATTTTCCGACCCAATGAAATTGTTAGTTGTCCAAGAAATCCTGCCAGGCAATTATACATATGTCAAAATAACGTAAAACTATGGCATTTGAGATCGAGGCCAGAGTCAGCATTGGAAAGTAGTTATAAATTATGTTTATGATTAAGCATATGCTCCCATATACACCCTCCCATGTCCTCTTGAGAGGGGACATAACTGAAATCCAATTTCGAGGACATCTTTAGAGAAGAAAGTCATAGTTTGCTAAGCAAAGTTTTGAAGGTGGTCAAGAAATTAAAAGCAACAATAATCACGTTGATCATACGAGTTTGATAAAGTTGCGGCAGAAGGTGGGGGAGGGGGACCCCTTCCGGTTCCCAGATCCTGAGGTGATAGGACTGTCCCCAGTCTATGAAACACTTGGATTTTGTATTTAGTTTTTGTGGAGGTCAGCAGGACAGAGGTCAGCCCCCCGAAGCGGGATGGACAAAGACATTTTCACCGTCAGTGAATTTCGGAGCTGTGTAACCTTGACCTTCATGGGTCAGTGGTCGAGATTTTAAGGGTCATGGTTTATGGAAACAGGTATCCACTTATATCTGTTTACTGCACTTCTCACAAGTACTACTGAAATAAAACACAACCTTCTCCCTGCCACCGTCACGCATGAAGCTTTCGGCCCCATGGATGCCCGGTCACTCCTTGCAAATTCTTACAGGGTTGGCTGGCAGCGGGGGGCCGGCATGTGGGCAATTTTCAAGTTTCCTAGGTAATTCTGATAGATACCCAGGGCTGAAAACTACTTCCGAGGGGTACATCGCTGTGAGCAGACATGACCCGATGACAAAGCCACTTTTCTTGGCTGAAGGTGGATCCCGAGGGTATGGAAGATGAGTTTTCATTTTCCTCGCAAGGGAAAAATCCATAATGTAGTTTCTCTTGCAGAAGCCTACATTTTTCCCTAGCCTCAGAGAGTAGATAGGAAGGTTTGGCCCTCAAAAGTCTGCGTCGTTGGTGGTGGGTGGCTGGGTCTTCCCAGACAGAGAGGGACCTGGGCGCAGTGGAGGGGCGTGGCCTGTGGGCAGAGACGATGTCCAAATGTCCAAGGCAAGTGGCCCCGTTTGGAGGACAGAGGGGCTATGTTCAGGGTGACCAGCTGTCCTTCCCAAAGCTTCCTGTGAAGGGGGTGTCCCAAACTTCCAGGCCCAAATCAGCAGTGTCCTTGGCAACCTGGGAAGGCTGGCCACCCTGTGAGAGACGGCAGGGACGGGACCTCAAGGAGAGATGGTGGGGAGCCTTCTCAGGTGGGGGCGTCGTGTCCCCAACCCCCCACTTGGCTTAAACGGAGGGGCTGATGTCTCTGAGCAGATGCTACGGACACGTGTCAGAGGCACACGACGGACTGATGACCAGAGGACCTCCGCAGTTCTGGGCTGAGCGAGCTCCAGGAATCTAGAAAGTTCCATGTCAGATGGAGGAAGAGTCCCCTAAAAATCACTAGGACCGCGAATCAGTCCAGCCCTGGCTTCTGCGGCCCGCCAGCGCCCTGCCCCAGCGCCTGGTCCAGGCTGGGCCGCTCGGAAGACTCTGCCCTAATTTCTCATTTTTAAACTCCACCAGGGGCATGTAGATCAGCGGTCCCCATCCCCTGGGCCGCTGACTGGTACCGGTCCTTGGCCTGTTAGGAACCAGGACACATAGCAGGAAGTGAGCGGTCGGTGAGTGAAGCTTCATCTGTGTCTGCAGCCGCTCCCCAGCGCCGGCATCACCGCCTCAGCTCTGCCTCAGGTCATCAGGCTTTAGATGCTCATAGCAGCCCTGGTCCCTGGGTCTCTGGTGCCACAAAAGCTGGGGACCGCTGTCTAGGCGATGTCCTCCTGGCTCCAGTAAATCCAAAATACCTAACTGTGCTTGAGCAACACGTTTTTTTTTCTGTCAGTCCTTCTAGGGAGTTGACCTTGACAAACAAGGACAGCCTTCTCTGCTTCGAAATCTGTCAGCGCTGGCGATGAGGTAGACGCCAGCCACAGGGAGATTCGAAAGCGCGCTGCTGACCATTATCCTAGGGGACAGAGCAGCTGCAGGACGGCCCCTGGCCTCTCTGATGTCTAGACCTCAATGGTGAGGAGCACGGGAATCTACGAATACAGGTGAGATCAGTAAAACCAAATGATGCAGGATGAGCATCCCCCATGTTTCTCTTCACTGGGCTGGAACCCGGGGGTAAGGAGAAGAGTCTCGTGGGGTTCAAGTGTGTCACGATTCTTGGAAGCTTTTGTTGCATTTTTACTTCCAGAGGAGTGACAAAAATTAACCTTCGGTTTTAAGTAACGCGACAAGGACATCTGCGAAGGCGAATTTGCTGGGGATTATGTAAGAGGGCCGAAGCCATTTTTCTTCTTGGAGTCAAGGTCTGAGTTACTTTCTGTTTATATGCAAATGTCAGAGTCCCGAGCTTATTTTATGTTTAATGGTGCAGGGTTTGTTTCCTATGGCGTAGGGGGCCGGAATCCTGATGGGGTAATGAGGCCATTCCGATCACAGGTTGGAGGTGCATTCCCGCATCCACACTCAGCGTCTGTCGCTCATTTTCATTTCCAGAAGGGATAAATTATTCTATATTTTTTTTCACAAGAGTGTAATGATTGATTTTTAAAATCAGCACTGTATTTTCAAAAGAGGTGCCCGCCTCTTAGAAGGGAAGCCAACGGCCCAAAGCGCCGACCTTGTCTTAGATTACCTGTCACCCGTTACCTGCATGGTGACTTGCGGGCGGGAGTCCTTTCCTAGCCGCCCTGTGTTTCCCTGGAAATCCCTGCCTCCGATCGCCTCCATTCTCACTGTATTTTAACTCTTTTTAGGGGAGAGCAGCTTGTAATTAAAATGATTGCTAATTGCGTGTTTTAAATTAGCTGCTGCCTAACGAGAAGTTACAAAACAATTCAGTCCCCACGGGAAGACGAGTGACCAAAGAATCATTGCTATTTAGGGACAGTGTTCATTATATTTAATTTCCTTCCTGCAGACAAGAGCTCAAATTATTGAAGTAGCCAGTTCAGAATGTGGCAGAGTATGAACAGGAGGAAAAACAAGGCGGTGAGATTTCTCTGCTCTCTCTCGCCATCTTTCAAGTTCAGAAAAGACTCTAGAAATCAAAGAAAGATCTGAGACTTCTGCTTGGGACCTATCCAGATTCAGCTGGGCCTGTCAACAGCGTTTAAAAATTCTTCAGAACAAGAGTCCCTGTGAATGCTTGGAATGATGGTGTCACCAAGCCAAACCTCAGAGGGAAGATTACATCGGAAGGCGATTATTTGACCCCCTTGGTTTTCAAGACTGTTACAAACAGCGCCAGGAATTTGCTTTGTTCCTCTCATCTCCTCCCTTCCAGCCAGCCCCTGTCCTCATTAGCCGGGGTCCTTCCTCCGAGATGGTAAATGAATGGACATCATCAGGACATGCGTGTTAGTGACTTGCCCACAGATGTCATAGCTGTGAGCACAAATAATTCATTACAGCACTCATCTGCACTGGGCCCCATCAGTGCAGGGGGTCACGCCCCACATACAAAAGCAGAAGGAGATGCCAGCTGGAGTGACGGCACAAGGAGATGCCGGCTGGAGTGACCACACACCTGGGAGCGTCGCGGTGCCTGACCCTCTGGAAGTCGCCGTCTTCTTTGAAGCTGACTGCAGATGCTTTTGTTAAGAGGCAGCACATAACATGCTTATAGTTGGGCTGTTATTTTTATTACTTGCGTGTGAAGACGGCACAGGTCGGTGGTTATCAACAGAACCATCTGGAAGGCTTGTAAAAGCAAAGACTCGGGCGCCACCCCGGGGTTTCTGGTTTGGTGGGTCTGGGACCTGAGATTCTGTATTGCAAACAAGGTGCCGTTTGCCCAGGGACTACTGTGAAAATGCTGCTATAGGTTATGAAGGACACTTCTGGAGACTGAGTATTTCCATCTGGAAACTATGGAAAGTTCAAGATTTTATTTTTTTCCTGGTGGCCGTCACCACTGCCCTGATGTAAAAGAACTCTCCGCAGACCCAGCGAGTACAGTCCATCTGCCCGGGACACAGGGAAGGGGAGAGGAAGGCCCAGCCCGGTGTCTCTCAGAGGACTTCAGATTTGGAAATGGCAGTGACGTTGGATGAGAAAGGACTAGAGCTAACGTAAGAAAGGAAGAGACCAAGGGGAATTTGATTATGGAAATCGTACTCCTGTGATAGGTGGTTTCACGAGTAAATAGGCAGAATGCAGTAACACATCAGCCCGGCCTTCGGAGTCTAATTGTTTCAGACTCAACTGGTCCTGTGAACATGGACAAAGTCTTTAAAATTTTTAGACTTGGTTCTATCTCTACAAAATGGTAGTAACGATACTATCTTTACTGCAGAGGTATTGTGGAACTCGAATGGAACACTTTGCTTAGCACATAGTAAGAATTCAATAAATGTTAGGTACAACCATCATCATCATCATCATCATCAACACCATCATCACTATCACCATCATTACCATCATCATCATCATCATCATCATCATCAAATTACTAGAGAAAAGTATAGGGGAACTTGTGTATAATTTTGGGAGTTAGGAAGACTTTCTAATATTAATGAGGGGAAACTTTGCTATTAAAAAGCAGAAATCTACCTAGAGTGGAAATAAAACTAATTTTTAGGTAAGATTTGACTTAGTTATAAAATAACCTATTTATTTACTTATTTACGAATTATTTATTAATCAAATAACCATGCGAATGAGTGAATAAATATGAAAAGAGATGTGTTTTCTGAAGAATAAATACCGAGGTTGTTTGAGCAGTTATAACATGGGCAAAATGGCCCATGCTGAGGGCTAGATTTTTCTAGAGATAAAGTTCAAAGGAGAAGAGGCTGCAGGGGTGGTATTGAAGAGAAATCCCAGCATTTGGTGGCTGCGTACAGGGGGGTGAACCTATAATTGAGACCTGTATTTCATGACCAAAGAGTTGGGAGAAAATTGGGACAGTGACAAATAAATCACCCACTGCCCCAGTGTCCAGAGCTTCGGGGTATGGTCACCAGCCCCCTGCCCCATGTACGCTTCTAACTCGCCTGGATTAAAAAAAAAAAAAAGTTGGCCCCTCGGGTCTCAAGTGCCTGAATATTCTGACCTCTGCAGCTTCCAACTTGAAATCCTTTACTGCGCCTCAATTTGCTCGTCTGTAAAATGCAGATAATAATGCCTCCCTGTAAGGTTGTTAAGTCAAGGATTTGAACTTGGCTGTTTTTTTCTACACACGATACACATGCTTGCTTCTGTTGCTGTTGTTGTGTAGTTGTTGTTGTTATTATCACCTTCTCCAAGACCCACTTCAAATGCCCACTTCCTCATGAGCCTTCCCCTGGCAGCCCCCGCCCCTCGAGTGGTCGTCTCCCCCCTCATATGGCAGGGAGTGTTGACCAGAAGGATAATCTACTGGATTCGGTCTTGTATCGTTACGTAGGATGAGCACAGAGAAGGTGTCTGGTTATTATTTTTGTGAAAGCGTAACTGTGTAGAGGACATTTTGAGTTTTGTTTTAAGCTGACAGGTATTAGATCAGGGAATGCAAGGAAACAGGACGCGTCACCCAGGAAGACATCGGGAGATGTCTGCCGAAGGAAGTGGGGCTGGGTTCGTACATCATCGCACCGCAGAGCGGAGAGGCCGGGCCAGGACCGCACAGAGGCCTCACACTGGGTTGCCCTGGTAACAGGCATCTCCTGTTCGTGCAGTGATGATGCTATAGCAGGAAGAAGAACTATTCAGAAGAAGGGGTCTGTGAGCTCCTTCTCAGAGACAGCTCACGAGGGAGTTTGGAGCAGCTCTCAGAGGTGATGAGAATTAAGGGTCAGGTGAAAGATGAGATTGCCTGATGGCGTCTGCTCATCGGTCTGTGGGACCACCGAGGGTGACCCCGCGCCGCTCCCCCGTCCTGCCCGCACTGCAGTAGGCGTAGACCTTTTTGGCTCTAAGGAGCGACATCTGCGGAGGACACTACATCATCTAATGGAAAAGTTTTTTGTTATTCCGTCGACGGTCCCGTTTAATTCTTTGGCTCCCGAATGGAGCCGGCATAGAATTTTGTAGCCCGTGCTCCTGTGTTAGATGGTCAGGGCAGAGGCACCTTTAGTGGGCACATAGGATTAAGTCAAAACAGCCTGAATCTGCACACACGGCAGCTCCGGTTAATGAACGACGGAGCATCCACGCCCAGCGGGCGACTGCCTTTCGTGGCTGAGCTCCAGGCTGCGCCGACGTGGCTTCGGTCGGTGGTTGGTCAGCCACCTGCGCTCCAAAGGCTCAGTCCAACCCGCCACCTACTTTTGTGTGACCCAGGAACTAAAAACGATTCTTACATCACTAAATGGTTGAAATCGAATCCAAAGATGTTATTTTGTGGCATTCGAAAGCAAACGTGACATCGGCGTTCTGGTGTTCGTGAGGGTTCATGGGGACCCAGCCGTGCTCGGTCACCGACGAAGCGCCGAGGCCCGCTCTCCACGCCAGGCCAGCGGGCGCTGGGCAGGGCTCGCGGACACCTCCCACGTGCACTCTGTGGCTCTTCGCAGAAGCTCGCCCACCTCTGCTTCGGGGACACGGCTGCTGAAACCTCACTGCCTTTCATTGTGAGGAATGTTTCTTCTTTTCTTTCATCTGTTTATAAATTAATTCAACGACAAGTCAGGACCCCTGATTTCTTTCTGACACTGTGCTCAGGACAGACAGCGCTGAGCCCGGCCGAGGACAGAGGCAAAGTCTACATCTGGAAGAATGAGAGCCCCAGGTGACAGGCGTGGCTGTTGTTCAAACACCCCCCACGGCTGCACACTCGGCTGGGCCTCTCACTGCCGGTGTCGACCACGACAGGTCCTCTCGTGGGCCACTAGACGAATACAGAACATGTATTCGTCCCTTCCCAGGCGAGTAGGCTCGTCAGCTGGACGGTCCAGTGTGGCAGAGATGTTGGGCTGTCGGGTGTTAATAGCGGCACGTGGCGGCAGGAGGTATTCGAGAAAAGCTTCCTTCATATTTTTAGGGAAATGATGGTGAGTCAAGGGCATAGGCAGGGCACAGGGCAAGGTCCTCTTCAAGTGTCAACCACTACCCGGGGGACAGATTACACGGAAGCTGGGCTGGAAGCGGGGATGGGCGAGGCCGGTCTACACCCCAGGACGTGGGGGGGAAGAAAAGGCTGTTTGTTCTAAGCCACATTTCTGGGTTTGCTGACTGACTGCAGGAGGGGTGGGCAAGGAGGAAGCACCCCCGGCAGGAGCCAACTCCAGGTCTGGGTGAATCCAGCCTCTCCGTGTCTGTGTCACCAACTCCAAGAAAACACGAGGGTGAGCCAGCTAGTCAGGGGGCAGTGTGAGAACTGCGTGGGATTTTGCAGAACTTCGCAAGTGACAAACATTCCGCAGACGGGCGTGCTCGTGGTGGATCGCAAGCCAGTGGAATGACAGATGAGCTAATGAATCCATCGTCTCGAACTAACGAAAAGCACGTTCTTGTTTTTTCCGCGTTTGACTAATTTTACCCAAACTACGATTTTGACATTAATCACTCACTCAACCAGTTTTCGGCAATTACGACCGCCAGTTTCTCTGCCTGACACAAAAGCACCACACAGAATCAGAAGTGCCTCTGCCTGGAAGTGTCCCTGGACCTTGAGCGCCGATCAGAGAAGGGACCAGGGGGCCCCTCCGCATCGTCCACCTGCACACCGAAGGCGCGAGGGGGGCGGTGTCAGGGACACGTGTCAGCAGCCGTGTTCCAGGCCCTGGGGGTTCCCAGCTGGGACGAAGGTGGCAGGAGCCTGCTGCCTCCTCATCCTCAGGCTGCCTTGGGGACAGACAACGCTGTGACCCCTAGGAAGGTCCACGAGTGGGTTCACTGTGGGAGTCACACGTGGTTCTCAAGGAGGGAAGCGAACAACCACAGAGAAAGCCACATCGGAGAGGGACACCTCTTCCCTGGTCCAGTGGCCGAAGGTCACGTATGAATGACCCGAACAGGACATTGAAGTCCTAAACGCATCCATGAAGTGATTTCCAGGAACAAAATATAGAGAAAATGACCATTTTTCAAAGGACTCATCAGAAACCCAGACATTGCCTTTCACCTTCTCTGCTGGTTCACGTGCAGCTCATAGCTGTGGGGAGGACGAAGGTGTGACAGGAAGGACACACACTCCATGCCATACATTACGCACATACTGAGCAGGTGCACGGACACGCCTTTACATGCACACGCGACACCTCAGACGAGTGCACACACATGCACACACGCACACTCAGATGAGTGTACACACATGCACACATGCACATGCACACTCAGATGAGTGCACACACACATGCACACGCACACACGCGACATGCACATGCACACTCAGATGAGTGCACACACGCAATATGTATACATGCACACATGCACACGCACATATGCCCATGCACACCTCAGATGAGTGCACACATTCACACATGCACGTGCACTCAGACGAGTGCACACATCACACGCACACATGCACACTCAGATGAGTGGCACACACATTCACACATGCTGCATTTACCGCACACTCAGATGAGTGCACACATGCACACATGCATGCACACACAGACACATGCATGCACGTACACACATACGCACATACGCATATGTACACTCAGACCAGTGCACACACATGCACACACATGCACAGCACAATGCATGTGCAGACACATACATGCACACATAGGCGCATGCACACACACATGCACATATGCACGTGTACACACACATGTGCACAGGAGGATGACATTGGGTCTGGAAGCCTTAGGAATTATGCTGCCCGCACACAGACACCCCAAAGTACAGTGACATAAGGACGCCTCCACCACGATGCTGATTGGCTGGTAGGATCTGCATCGTCAGGCACCGCGTGCTTGAACTGGATGTGCCTCCGCCGCCTTCCCTGACAAAGACGATCACTAGGCAGTGGCCAGGAGAGGGATGCCAGCGCCAGTGAGGGCAGTTTACCCCACTGCCACCCGCAGTTGCCACGAAGGGGAGCCCCCAACGACACTGCGTGCGCTCGCTTGCTCTCTGGCCAAAGCGCCGGAGGCCATAAGTGCGGCACAGGTGTAGCCCGGGGGGCTGGTATCTGCTCTCCTCCCAGCCTTGCTTCCTCTTCCTCTGGGGCACCCCTCCCCGGGCTCCCCCACAGGAGAGGTGGGGACTGCCAGGAGCACGAGAATGTGTGTCCCGTCCAGAGGGGACGGCTGCTCCTCAGTGGGCTGGGGTCTCCGCGGTGCCGTAGCCTTGACTGTCTGAACTAGTGACCCTGGAGCTGAAGCCCACACACGGGAAGGTAAGGCCAGGAGCTAGCGACAGCGCCAGGCGCCAGGCTTTGAGTCCCAGGGGTGAGCAGGGCCTAGACCAACGCGCACAGCTCCCGCCCCCGCGAGCAGTTTACGCCCTGTTTCGTTTCTTTTAGATTAAGCCGGTTCGAGCCGGGATTCTGTCACTGGCCACACAAAGCGGGCAACGCCGGTGAAGTCTACCCTGACGTCAGTGACGCACGCGGCGAAAGCGTAAACAAGTTCAGGACCGAGACATCGCCGGACTCCCCACCGGGGACGGGCTGTCCGTGAGCGGAGCCTAGTACACCCTTGTGGCACAGACACAGTCTGCAGAGGACACGTGAAGGGACAGGTGTCACCTCCTCAAAGAAATCTGCTCCCTTCCATGTTGCTTGAAACACATGGGCCACTCCATTTTTTAATTTTCTCAAGATATATTTCATTCTTCCCTTAGCTCTGCTGTCTGAAACGGACAGCTCGGGCGCAGTGATAAATGGCACCCAGGCTCGGCTTCCGTGACAGGGACGACAGGAGAGATGGGGACTGCCACGAGGTGCGCAGTGCCTGGCAGCTGCCGCTCCATGGCCTTGGGGTGGCCATGGTGCCACAGTGCTGGCTTTGCCAACGGAAGCCGAAAACACCTGTGGGCCACCGGATCTGCGTGCCGTGTGAGAACCACCCCCTGCTGGCACACGCACGCACACGCGCGTGCTGGCCGCTGGGACTGGGCTACCTCAGGGACAGCCCAGGTGGGGCCACCCGGAGGCGTTGCCCGGGATGAAGCGTCCTGGATGGGGACGTGCGTGTGTGGGTGCGGTGCCCTCACGCACGCTTTGCTGTGCGATGCTTCGCTTCTTAAAGGACACCGCGCAGAAAGGCAGACGTCTCTGTGGACCCTCCTCGGCTGTTTATCTGGAACGACGGCGACACCCCAATTTGTTTTCATCAAGGACACTGCTCACGTCACGTGGTCAGGCAGCAGTTCCCCTCCTCCCTGGAGATGAGAGCCCCTTTCGTGGTTAAGAGAACACTGGTTCCCCCACTTGTCCAACTCTGGTCGAGGCAGGTTCCAGAACGTACCCTCTGCCAACGGCAGAGGCCCCAGCCGCACCCCAGTCTCCCCGGTAAGTCGGCCACTTACATCCACGCTGCCCAGGCTCCCCCGTGGCCGCCTGTCTTCCTTGGGGGCGGGAGCGTTTCTTGCAGGGAGCTGGGGCCTCGTGACAGAAAAGCGTGGCCGGCAGGCGGCATTGCGCCAGGCACTCCAGTCCCCCTCTGCCGCCCCGCGGGTGGTGGCATCCCTCCCCCGCATGCTGCTTGTTCTCACCCCCGAGGGCCCCCGTCACCGCACACCAAGCCCGGGGCTGTACCAGAGGCCACGGGCGAGACGCCGCTTCCCGGGCAGATGCACTGAGCAAAGAGCGATCGCTTTGGTGACTGTGCTCTCGGCTCATCGGGCCCTCTTCCCGGAGGACAAATCTGGGTGTCTGCGCAGGTGGCAGCTGGCAAGCCACCACGGCAGGAGGCCGGGTGGGCTGTGCCTGTGAAACCTGGCCCAAGGCCGGGGAACGGAGCAGGCGGTGATCGGGGGACGGGACTTCACGCCGGAAGCTGCCATCTTCCTTGACCCGGAGCGCAAGACACAGGGGTGAGTTTCTTCCCCTTTCTCTTACCTTACGTGTTCTCGGGGGTCGTGGCGTCAACCAGGCTGGGGGGTCCCAGGAGAGGAAACCCGGTTAGGGCCGGAGTCGGTGACTCGAGAGCCAGTATCCCGCCTGGAAAAAAACGGTTTGCTCACTCGTCACTTAGTTTGTGGGATTGATTTGGATTTATTCACCAGACATTTTTTTAGATTATAAAATTATATATATATTCATTGTGGAAAGATAAAAAATATCACCTGACGGCAGACTTATGCTTATGTTTTAAGTCATCACGCCCGTCCTCTTATTTCCCAAGTGTGGACACACACACGCACACGCACGCACACGCACACCAGCTAAGGTCAAGTCGACCTTCGACATTTAGCTAATCAGCTACCCCTCCTACCCCACATCTTTAGTGCTAAGGGAATTAAAATTCTTTTTGATTTGCAATCCCTCTGCTGGGTATTTACCCCAAAGACTTGAAAACTCATATTCG
The DNA here is from genome assembly GCF_902729225.1 of Pteropus medius. NCBI lineage: Eukaryota > Metazoa > Chordata > Mammalia > Chiroptera > Pteropodidae > Pteropus > Pteropus medius. The sequence goes on along the minus strand of NW_024348242.1, from coordinate 2,541,542 downwards.
AAAAGATGTTTGCACACCAATGTTCACAGCAGCATTATTCACAGTGGCCAGGACATGGAAGCAACCGAAGCGTCCTACGATAATGATTAGCTGAAGAAGCTTGGTACATATATACAGTGGAATATTACTCTGCCATAAGAGATGAAATACTGCCATTTGCGACAACATGGACGGAACTCGAGATAGTCATGCTAAGCGAAATAAGCCAGACAGAAAAAGTTGAAAATCACATGGTATCACTTACATGCGGGATAAAAACCTAAAAGCAACTAATGAGCAGGACAAACAGACACTCATGGACATGGACTATCGACTAGTGCTTACCAGAGGGGAGCAGGGAGGTAGACGGGGTAAAGGGGTCCAATATGTGGTGACAGGAAGAAATCTAACTATGGGAGGTGAACACACAGTGTAAATATACGTACGCCTTACTGTAAAAAGAAAACCCTATTCCAATTTAAACAATACTATTTTTACTATTGAAAAAAAATTCCTTTTGTTTATTCGCTCCACCAAGTCCTCGGGGTGCCTAATGTGGGTGGGTCCCGTCCCAGGCCCCCCTTGTAGACAGCAGGCCGATGATCTTTTCCACAGAGGACCCTTCCCGGACACTTCCGGCCACGCGTCCTTCTGGCCTCTGCCTCTCTCTAACTTCCTGTTGGTTTCTGCTCTGCTCACGCTCGTGTGTGACGCAGACACATTGGCTTGATCTCTGCGCCAATTATGGACCTATTGCCTCTCCGCTCCGAAGTCACCCTTTCGGCCTGGTCTGTGCGATGGTCAGTTTTACGTGTCCACTTGGTTAGAATAAGGGAGGCTGAGACGGCAGGTGAAACAGGATGTCCAGTGTGTCTCTGAGGATGTTTCTGGAAAAAATTAGCATTTGGTTCGGGACACCATGTGAAGGCCCCCCTCTGTGCTTGGGGGGGGGTGGGGCTCATGCAAACGGAAGGAAAAGTCACAGGAAGGGCAGGCCAGCTCCCGCGGACGGAGGAATGGGGACTTCATAACCGGGTGGCTAGATGCATTAAACGCTTTGCTTCCCGCATCATCCAGAAATTGGCCAAATTTGTTACTCTTCAATTTTTCACTTTCTGCCTGGCTGGCTCTCTGATTAGCCTGGGTCAAAGAAAAGAGATGTCATTCCGTCTTTTTGCCCTGGTTCAGTTGACCTGAGAGAGATCTGTGAGTCAGGGAGTCAATTATCCAAAGTTCTTGGGTAAACCAGCCTCCTTTGGCAAACTTAGTTTATAGCTTTACAGTTAAAAAAAAAAAAAAGATATTTGTTTTCTGAACACACCATCTAGCCAATATAGCCTTCGATAACAGCATGCACAGTCTTCTGGTTAAAAATCATCAGTACTTATCATCGTTAAACAAATCTGTCGATGGTACCAAAAAATTGTGTGCCTTTCTTAATAGAAAGAAACTCAAGTTTATGATGACACGATATAGAACAAGAATGAATGCGATTTAGATGTTAAGGTCAGTGGAACGTAAATAGTTGCCAGCCTTTAATTTATCCGAACGTTCCTGTCAATAGCGTCTCAAAGTTCCTCTAAGAGTTCGTGATTTTGTCTTTACTTTTAATCAGAGCTGAATTACGAAATCCGCAGCTGCCTGGTGATAATTATTGTCCTGTTTCTATTTTGTCCCCGATGTAGCTAATTGAATCTTTTCATCATGCACATTGCAAGGCTGTGTCGCGTCTGCTTGCTTTCTCGAACCAAAGGCAACTCATTTAAAATTACCGCATACCCAGGCGACCGATGTGACAGGTTGAAAACGGGTATATTCTCTTCCAAGTGCGCGTCCGGGCCGTAGATAGTGGGTGTCAAGGCAGTAGCAACGCTGCCCGCAGTGCAAACCAAACACGTCGGACTAGAGACAGGAAGTCATCCAGCAGGGCGGCTGCTTCAACACAAATGAGAAGTGGGATGCTCGGGAAAGGATGGGTAGAGCTTAGGTTATTTCCGGAACGTGTTTCCTCGATATGTATCTCTTCCCCGATGCTGTCTCAGGCAGCGATGGAAGTCCTCGTCAGGTCCCGAGCCGTCTCGTTTTTCTAAAATTTCATTCATCGTCTTCCTGTTGCTTGCTCGATGCGCATCGTCCGGGAGATGCTTATTTTTTCATCGGTACTTCAAGCTTTTTTTTTTTCTCCTCTGTGTTTTCTTCTTTTTTATTTCTGTTGTTTTTTTTACTTTTTAATTTTTTTACTAAATATTTATTTTTGTATATCAGTCCAACAACCTTGGTAGGAATTTGAACGTTATGTTTTTGTTGTTTTTGCTGCTTAATTTACCCTGACTCTAAGTATAGTATAAGAATTTATGCTAATGTCATTTAATTTATATTGGACCTTGCTTTTTAGTCACCGATATTCCACGAACCCTCGTGCTGGCATCTGTTTTCGTAATGATACGCAGAAGGAGTAGACGCAATTTCTTAGGATATTTGTGGTATTTCTTCTGCTGTATCCCAGGATTCATTCATCGATGCTGATATATTTCTTTTAGCTATGTGATTTCATAATTTCTCAGCACTAGCTGGCTATTATTTCAAATCCACGACTCTTTTCTTATATGTGATATATAGCATATTGTATTTACATAAGCAACATGATATATTTTCCCTACACAACCATTTTAAAATCATTTCTCATTCACGTATGATATATTGGATTTCCGCCCATAGATATTTTCTTAAAGAAACAAGAGTGTTTTTTATTCTGTCTTGTTACAAACTTATACCAGTTTTGTGAACTCTTTCAGGTAACCCTCAGGTGGGGTCATCAGGTAAAATATAGGGCAGCTAACTGAATTTGGATTTCAGATGAACAAAGAATACTTTAAAAATAATAAGTATACCACGAACATTGCATGGGATATACTTACACTAAAATTATTCATTGTCTATCTGAAGTTCAAGATAAACCGAGTGCCCTGTATTTTATTTGCTAAATCTGGTAACCTTATCCTCACACAACCCCGTGTGGCCCCAACTTGGATGGTTGGCTCCCTCTTCGCTCCCTTACTGGGTTCATTTCCCCCACGAAGGAAGAGATTTCTTTAGGAGGATGTGGGAAACTTGAATCTGCTTCCTACATAGAGACTTGAGCGCTTCAAGTTTCAAATAGAGTTGTTTGCAGTCTTTCCTCTCACGTCTGGAAATATAGCCAAACGCAGGCCGTCTTCGCTTTCTAGGGCGTCAGGTTAGCGACGCACAGATAGCAGCATAGAACGTCCACGCCGGAAGCCACCTCCATAGTCTCCTTGTCCACAGCTTTGGTTCGCTGCTGCGGGCCGCACCCCGGGGCCTTGCTGACGGCGGAGCCCACACTACAAGCAAGGCCTCTGACTAGCCCCGGGAGGGAAGGTTTGTCTGCCGCAGTGGCTTCTGGCAAGTGCGATTCATGGACGGTGCATGACACAATCTGCAGGGGACACGCTGACACCAGGGAAGACTGCGCAGGCTGAGGCCACACAGGGCGTGGGGCTGAGGGACGGAGGGGGAGGAGGCTGGCAGGACGGAGAAGGACGGGCGCGTCGAGGACATCCTGCCCTGCGTCTGTGGCTCCCAGCCCTGCGTGGAAGGCTCCCCATGCTCCACCCCGTTTTCCCCCCGTTTTCCTGGGGGCCAAAACGAACAACAAAAAGGGGTTTCCTGGGACCAGGTGTCCCTTTGGTATCCACTCTCCTTTCAAAAAGAAGCCGAAGGCCATTTAAGGTCGCCGACGCTCCTTCGCTCAGTGAGACATCATTTTGATCATTCTCATCCTTTTTTCACAGTGACATAAAATGTCACCTCTGTCTTCTAATCCCCAACGCAGACCTCACGCTCGGCTTGGTCACTCCCGAGCTCACGCAGCCCGGCTTTTAAATTCCACTCGACTCCAGTCGGAGCTGGGCATTGGGGTGCGCGGCTGCAGCTCACGATCTGCATGCAAACATAACGCCCGGCAGGAGACGGGACATTGAAAGGGAGCAGGGGGGTCCCTTCTGGGCCGTGAATAACCAGCACCGCGTTTGTGGCTTCTCCAAGTGCAAGCTTCGCACGTCGAGGCCCCCCCAACGTCAAGCCCAAGGCTGGGAAGCGAGTGATTCATCTCGCAACACACACGCCCACTCCAGACAGTTTAAAACGTCTACAATTCAGGGATGACGAGGACGTGGCCCACGCACGTCGGTCGCTGTCAAGAGGGGCGGATCGAATGCAGGAAGGCGCACTCGAGGCCCTGGGGCGTCTGGATCTATGTGACTTCTTTCCTTCTTTCTTTCTTTTTTTTTGGAAATAAATTGAAATGAGGGACGACATTTAGTAAAACGTTTGGAGGTTTTGGATTCGTCTGCCCTGCGGCCACCGCCATTAGAAGTGGCCCTTGTCCCCCATAGAGATGGGGCACTGCACTCCCCGGGGACACAGGGACCAGTTATCCAGGTATCTGTCTTTTTGTTACCGACCTCTCCTCTTTTTTTTAAGAGCTTGGGATAGGAAATTCCATTCTTGTCAGGCCCTCGTGTCAGTCTGTTGAATTAAAACTTAAAACCCCAAAATATTCATTCTGTGAAGAAACAGTTCGCACCGTGAAGAAGCAGACAGGTTATCAATTTGTCTCTTCCAGAGCAAACTGCACAGCAATTTCGATCTATTAAAAACGCATCTATTTCCTGACGCTGCTTCCTGGTTTGGGAGCAGTCGGGCTTCTGGAGAAAACATCTTTCGCGCACTCACCTTGGTACCCACAAATGTTCCCTGGGTCTTTCTTAAAAGTTGATGGAGATGCTAGGCTTCTGAAACACTTTGAATACAGCAGGAAGGAAGGAAATGGAATCTGTGTTTTTTAAAGGTGGGTGCTGGATATCTCAGAATCGATTTTTTAAAAAAATAAGATCAAAATACATGTCAAACCATCTGAAGACTTTAGGGAGGAAAAATGAAGGTCGGCCTTTTGGAAACATTTTGATTTTTCACGTTTTGAGTGTGTTTGCTGCAGGAGAGCCGGGCCGAGGTGGCGGTGACGCTGGGCGCAGGGTGTCGTGGGCTCGTGAGAATCCCGTTCCCAGCTGGGAGCCATGTCCCCGAGCCCACGCGGGAGGCACGTGAGGTTTCAGGATCCAAGGCAAATGGACGATGGGCGGCCCACCTGGAATTGGCTTCTCCACACCTCTCCCTTCGGCGAGCGGGGACTCCTACACGTACCGCTGGGTGATCGCCACGCCACCAGCGGTGGCGCTCAGGATGGGACACCGCTCAGCCGGGAGGGAGTGGCTCGGCGGAACCGTGAGGCACCTGTGCAGGGTTGATGTGCGGGTGGCGAGCGACCAGCGGGGCTTGGGCAGCGAGGGTGCGTCGGAAGGCGTGTCCGGGGACGGGAGCCTTGCTCTGGGAGAAAGCTAGTGACATCTGTCCCCTGGGGGAGCCAGCCAGGGAGAGATCCAGAGAGAGGGTTGAGGCCGATGGCGCCACACAGTGTGCCCACCCGAGGCAGGGGCATTTTGTGAGAGAGCTGAGTGAGAAGGCCGGAGGGGACCACGTGTCTAACTAGACTTTTTTTCTGGAAAGAAACCTGACGCCCTGCTAAGGTGGAAGCGGACGTGAAGGTGGCAAACGCCTGAGGATTTCTCAGTTTTCCTCGTGCATTTCCAAGAGACCCTTTTGTGCTCACGTTAGAGTATTTTTACTTAAAAAAAATAAATAAATAAAAACAACAACATTAACGACGACAACGTCAGCTCTCTTCCTGGCATATTTTTCCATCTCACATTTTTGCATTTAATTCATGTATAGGTAGCTGATGCCATTTGTTTCTTCTCCTTTGTACAGTTTTATAGTTGCTTAGCAATGATTCGTGCAGTAAGCAGTTCTAAAACAATTCAAAAGGACAGCACTAATCAGGCATCTAAAGCACATTTTAAAATCCTAACCAGAGGGGTATAATTTCGTGACAATTTCATTGGATTTCTGTGATGAATGGAGTATATCTTTATCTCTATTAATTCCATAAAAAAAAAAACCCCTCTACTTCTGTCACGTTTTAGGTTGACTACTGCTCACTGCCATTTAGACAGATGACTTCAAAGATCCCTTAATGAGAGAAAGGAAGAAGATACTGTATTACATCCTGTTACAATTTATAATCGGTAATTATGAAATTAGATATTTTAATCGTGCAAATGGGCATGGTTTTTGAGTCACATAGTTTAAATCGACAAAGCTCTTTGCATATAATTATTCACACCCTCCTTTTGTTCTCTTTATGTTTTATTCGGAAGACTGGACCTTGCTGAATCCGTGCCTGTCGCTTGCATGATGCGCCTCTTACAGGCGGTGCCGCCTGGAGTTTCTGCCCCTTCTCCCCCAAATGCAGCTCTTAACAGGCAGCTCGTTAAGAGCTCATTAAATCTTGGTTGAATTGAATTAGATTTGAAATACTATATTAAAAATCTTGCACCAACCTCCAGGGTCCTTAGCAGTGAATTTTGTTCTCACGCTGGCAAAGTTCTTGCATTTCATACTTACTGCACATTTGGGAGTTTTTCCTCTAAGTGGAAATTGAAACCTTTACACAGCATGTGTGCTCGGTTGGGTTTGGCTCAGGGGGCTCCCTGCCTGCCCGTGGGGTTGGCACGTCAGGATCAATGCTGGGACTGTTTCTCTGAAGGAAAGAAAGATTTCACAGAGCCGGCAAAGTGACCGTTTTGAATCGCTGGTGCTCTGATCTAATGATGTGAATATTTGTAATCTCGCTTGGGTATAAAGTAGAATGGCCGATTTTTTTTCTCTGCAAATCTGAGAAAGATTTGATTGTGCCTCGATGAGTCGTGGCAGCTATGAGGGACATCGAAGCCCAGTGGTCACAAACCCAAGGACTTCTCCAGACACCAGTAACTTGTCTGACCTCTACTCACAACACGTCAGCCCCTTGCTCCTGTGTCGTGGCCACATGGACCTTCTCTGGGTTCTGTGAATCGCCAGGCTTGTTCCCATCTCAAGACATTCTGCTGTCATTGTTCCTTCTGCCTAGAATGCTGTTTTCTCGGATCTTTGCATGGCTGGCTTCTCCTCGTCGGTGAGTTCCAAGCCAGCCATCACCTCTCTCTAAAGACCACCCCACCCCCATTGCATCCCAGAGACCTCACCCCGATCTCTCTCTCTCTCCCATTAGCCAGCTTTATTTTGTCCACGGCAGTCACCGCTCTCTGAAATAATCCTGTTTGCTTGTTTATTTGGTACCAGTGGCCCTCACTAGAATGCCCGCTCCGAGCAGGCAGGCACTGTGCCTGAGTTAGTGAACTTTATCCAGGGCTAAGAACATGAAGTACTTGGTAAATCTCTGTAAGATAAATGCTCCTTCCACTTTTGGATTGAACAATTAACACCTGTGCTGTGGCACCTTGTGATGGAAAGAAATAAAACGTGAGCTGATAAATCCTAGCAAGTTTGAGGCTCTCCACGTCGGGCCCCCATTCCTTGTCAGACCTATATGACTCGTTTTTCATAATCGCCTATCTCCAGTGTACAGATTTCGGGAGGGCAGGTTCTCGTGGGATGCATCGATTTGTGGGATGCATCACTTTGTGGGTGCCCCTGGTTGGCCTGTGGATGGTACCGAGGCCTTTGCTCTAGACTTCGATCCCCTCACTGGGGGTTGCCCTCTGGGGTCGGCGTGGAAGACCGTTACCAAGGAAAGAAAGGTATTATCGAGACCCTCTAGCTCTTTGAAATTCATCTCTCTGGGATATCTTCTTCCTTAAAATCTGAACTGCCAGGATCTTTCACTCCATTAGGGAAGATGAAGCTGATGAACATGTGAGCTTCAGATGTAGTTCGGCCAGACCATCACGGAGGCGCCAGAGGGTCCGCGGTCACTGCCATGGCTCCGTGGACTGCGTTCCGGTTCCATTTGGCAGTGGTCACATCCTGGATCTAACACCATTTCTTGGGGCCTCAGCTCCTACATCTTCCGACACCAAGGTTTGGTGGAACCAGTTTGGAGACACTAAAAAGAGACTGCTTGCTTGTTTTGGCGGGGTTACTAGGGGTCAGATGACAGTGGCAGAGGGTGCGAGGCGAACCTGAGCCAAGCGTAGCCTCTTATGAAAGGCTTCTCAACAAGTGGACATGGCTGCTAGCTGGCCTCGTCCACACACAGGATGCTGCCGTCCGGGAAATGATGCTGACCTAACGCAGTGGTTCTCAGTGTGGGCCCCAGGGACCCTGGGGTCCTGAGACTCTTCCATCATCATCGCCATTGTCATCATCATCATCACCGTCATCATCGTCATCATCGCCATCATCGTTATCATCATCGCCATCATCGTTATCGTCACAATCATCACCATCATCATATCATAATATCGCTATCAACATCGCTATTAATAATATCATTGTCATCATCATCAATATCATCATCATCGCGCATCATCATCGTCATTATCATCAACATCGTCATTGTCATCATTGTCATCATCACGGTCATCATCGACATTATCAGGATATTGTATATATTTATTGCTATCAAGCATTATCGCTTATCGTTGCTTATCAGGACATTACGCTCGTTATCATTATCATATATCTATCGCGACATTATCGCGACATTATCAGCATTAATAGTCATACATTTCATTATCATTATCATTATACAGACATTATCACCGCTATCGCCATTATTGCTATCATTACCGCGTTTATCGTTAAGCATTTATCACATTACATTATCGCTGTCATCGCTTACTGTTGCCGCTTATCGTTATCAGCGTCATCGCCATTATCACTTGCCATGCTGTTTCATCATTATTATTGGTCATGACATTACTACTGGCGACATTATCATTACGACATCATCGGGTTATTGTTACTATCAGTTATCGCTACTATTATCATTATCATCACTGGCATTTATCGTTGCTGTTATCATTATCGTTGCTATTTCTTTTTCGCTATCATTGCTGGCGTTTATCGCTATCGCTATGTTTCATTACATATTAAGAAAGTTATCGCGACATTATCGGCTAATATTCGCCATTATCATCATTACATTATCATCGTTATTTGCTCTTTATCGTTTTCGTTGTTGGCACATACCGCTTATCATATACACGCCGAGCCGCAAAAAAGTCATAGTTGTTATCACATCGTTATTATTGTTACTATCATCATCGTCATCATCATCGCCATCAGCAGCAGCAGCACCGGCAGTGAGCCATTACTTGCTTTTCCACTTTCATTCTTCCATGTGCGTACGGCGGAATCTTCCAGAAGTTGCGCTGTGTGTGACGTTGCAACAGATTGAATGTAGAAGCTGATGAAGCCAGACGATAGCGATTTCCGGGAATGCAAGATGATGCCACTCTTCTTACCTTTTTTTCGTTTTTGTTTTAAAAATAGTTACTTCCTAAAAATGTTATTTATGTTAACATCTGGGCTTATTATTATTATTTATTTTTTTTAAAAATAAACCCATCTCATGGGTTTATTATTATTATCATACGTTTTTTTAATTCTCAAAAAAAAATTTGGAAATAACTTTTTAAACTTGAATTCCACTGAAATTCTTCAGTATTTGAATTCCTTTTTGGGGGTTGTTTGTTTCACGCCTCAGTTCGGCTCATCTTCAAATAGGTTTCCTTTTTCTTAGCTAGAAACAGAAGGTGGCTGGTCTTAAAGGTAGTGACATCTTGGTGACACCTGCCATTTGTCACCTCTGTGAGTCCTAGATATTTCTTGCGAGGGTTCAGCCTGAACCTGGGAGGTGGACTGTGCCACTAAGGATGTTTTCTGACGCTCATCCAAGGCTCCCCCTGCAGCTCCTGCGGCGAAGACCGCCCTTCCCTTTTCGGTCCGGCCTAGACGCGCTGCCACTTGCCGGGGGTTTGAAGTTTTAGCCGGTCGTCTTGTGCACCTTTGTGCTCACCAGCCGGTTCCGTTATGTGCCGGAATGGGGGGTGGGGGGAAGAACATTCGCGGCTTAATGAGGAATGAGATGGGGCATGAATTCCCAATGCTCCTCAGGGCGTTAAACCCGGTAGCTCCATCCTGGTGGCTTTGTGTCGTAGGGGGACAAAGCCGGGAGGAGTTCGATTCCGTTTTTCGGCAGGGCTGGGATGCCCAGCGGAAAACCACAGCGTCCGATCACAGCATTTTCGTTGCTGAGAAGGCTCGTGAAGGCCCACGTAGGGTTTACTGGCCACGAGAACTGCAGACCAGATTCTGCGTATTTGCCATTTGTATGCGAATTTCACATAGAACAGATATTGTCAGAAATGTTACCGCAGCGAGGCAGAATATGATGCACTATCGTAGCTGAGCTAAGACACGAAGGGACGGCCCGTATGTATATGTGCATGTGACGAATCCAGCCCATTCCTGATATCTAGAAGAAACTCAAATCTGTCACCGTAGTGGTTGAGCTTGGATCCCAAATCTGTCACCGTAGTGGTCGAGCTTGGTTAAAAACACGCCGTCACTCGAAGCCAGGGCGGTGGGGATGAACTCCCAGCGGAGAGGGAAGTCTCGCCTCGTTAGCAGTTCTCGACATTTCTCTACAGTGACACCTCTGATGACGGTAACAAGTGCTTCGCGGCTGAAGGACAGATATTTTTGGACTTAATTACAGCTGCTCACAGAATAGAGAAACATGTTCTTTGCTTTTTTTTTTTTTAATTCTAAAGAAAAATGGACTGACATGAGAAAATCAAAAGATTAGGAATCAGGCATGCAGATGTCAGTTACATAACTAATTTGTGACAAGGCGAGGGCCATGGCGAGGGGTGAGGGGCGGCCGTGCTCTTTCTAAGAAGTGGACACCACACTCCACACCACATCGCTGAAGGTTTTCCTTGCCATCGGCACGTAAATCGAAGCACCTCTATGCAGCTGTTTTAAACTCTCCTTCTTCCTTTACGAGTTGCCACATTGTGAAGTGCCCTAGAATCTGTTTTAATGTTACTGGATGTTAGCGATATCTGAGCTCCTTTTTAATGTCAGAAGATGAAATCTCAGACACTGTTAGAACTGTTTTCCTTGCAGGTAGCAGAAAGCTCGAGCAGTTTAAACTCCCGGAGGCTGTGCTTTATTTGCTCTCTTGACAAGAGGTCTGGATCTTGGCAGCTACCGGCCTCAGGTTAGTGTTTCAAAACTATTCGGCCGGGCACCCGTGCGGTGGGCTTTGACGCTCCCTCACGGTCACAGGGTGGCTGCTGTAACTCCACGCTCCACCGCCGTATTCAAGGCAGGAAGTGGTGTGGGAGGGGCCGACGCCAGTGATGTTTGTCCCATTTATCAGCAAAGCAAAGCCGTCCCAGAGGCCCCCGGCAGGTACCGGTTCCGTCTCGGTCAGAACCGTTTCACTCAGGCACCTGGAGAAACAAGCATTTACTTTTCCGACTGCCTCAGGCCCACTCGCTGGGCGATCCGGCCAATCAGTACTCACCAGGAGTGGCGCATCTGTGGTTCAGCAGTGCCAAGGGCTGGGGACACAGCGATGGTCAAGACAAGCGTGGGCCTTGATGTCATAGAGTGACAGGAAACAGCGATTAAACAATGGAGTAAACGATTAAGTTCTTCACCAGTTAGTTATTAAATGCACGGTGACGAGAAAGAGGGAGGCCCGAAGTCTACGGGGACACGGAAGTCTTCTTGGAGGAGTGATGCCCGAGCTGAGTGCGAAACTGAGTGAAGGGAGTGACAACGTGGGCAGAGAGACCTGCGTGGCCATCGAGAGATGAGGGCAGAGGGCAGGGAAGGGGACGCCCGTTCCGCACAGCACAGCACAGGATGCGACGTGGTCTCAGACACACCAGCACGCCCGCGGTCACGTGCCGCGCCGTCCCAAGCGATGGGCGCTGCTGGGAAGGGCTGTTAGGCATCGACGCTAAACTGTCATTTGCCGATGTCCCCTTATTCCATGGAGAGCTGCCAACGTCTGTTCGCTGAGCAAAAGACTGGGTCCCGTGGGGATTCCAGGGTCTAGAGATTTGCTTGGGTCCCAGGAGGTCTCCACCGACTGACCCAGGAAGCCGGGAAAGGTACGCGAGTCACACTGCTGTCGATTCCCCCGCTGACACCTGGCGGTTGGCTGGCGTCTGACCGATGAAGACATCAGAGACGCGGGCACGGCTACGAAGACAGACGCTGCGTCCCGCGGGACTGGTTCCTTGGGGGCCAGCTCAGTGCGGGCGTGCTCTTATGCTGACCGTTTCTCATCACCTGAGGGGGTCTGAGAGCAAACACCTGGACAGCGCAGACCCTACGGAAATATAAATCGCGTGTAACCTGTGACCGCGTCTGAGGCTAGTGAGGTCAACGACAGTTTTCACGCAGTTGTAGGTTCTTAATTTTTTTGTAGTGAACGTTACAAACACCAACGAGTCTTACTCTTTTTTTTTTTTTTTTCATGAAACCAACTCATGAGGATGAAGAATCGTTTCGGTTTCTAAGACAGAGAATGTCTGGGATTAAGTGGCATATTTTGGTCCCTAAATCTACGTACTTCGACCAATATATTTTCAACGACTAACTTTCAGAAAGTGCCTGTCGCTATTCAAAACACGAGCTATTATGCCTTCCGCCGCTAGAGCAGGATGCAACGTTTCTCTCCTCTGACCGCCACCACCATTTAATTTTCTTATACGGTGACATTTCGAACCTGTTTCCTCACCTGGCAAGTAGGAATAACAGTGCTACCCATGACCACGGGGAGAGAAGGGGGATTCGACGAGAAATTAAATGTGAAACGTTTCGTACAATGCTTCCCGCAGAACGAGTGCTCAGGTAGATTCGTCCTTTTCATTTGCGAGGGGACTCATTATACCATTATTTATGAGCGGAAGATGCTGGGGAGGGCGGAGGGCATGCAGATGTGGCTGGGAGGCGAACTCAGTAACTCCGAGTTGGCCATATTGTTTGCGTCATATCTGCTAGATAGTCCAGTAGAGATATTTCATAGGCAGTTTAATGCATAATTCTTTCTCTTTTTCGTCTTTTTTTCTTTTTAGCTTTCACTGCTAAGTTTTTTATCTACTATGTGGGAAGGTGAGCCTTGGAAAACGAACAGTGGTCAGAACGGACATCCACTGTTCGAGAAGAAGCCTTATATTTGATCTAGGATGAGTCTTTGTATTTTCTGGTGCCTTATGTACAGAACCAGCAAAGGATAAATCCTTTCTGGGAGCCAGAAGAGTGAGCACATCAACATAACGTGGACACCTTTGGCGTGTAAGTGAATGTGCACGCAGAGTGAGCTTTGTTTTGCTTAGTTTTTGCTCAGTCTAGACAAAATCTGCCCTGAGTTAGAAAAAGGTGGGTCGGCCTCTACCTTCACCCTCATCACCCTCCCCAGGGAGAGGGGCGGAAACCGAGTCGGCTCCCCGATGGCAGAGGGTTTTGTCCAGAGGATCTGGTCATCCACAGCTGCCGGCAGGCCACCTGCCCGTGGTCCAGCAGGAGGGACACCCATCTGGGCTCTGAGACTCTTAGCACCCTCTCCCCATCACGGGTAAGATCAGCGTCCCTGGACATTCTCAAGGCCCAAGAACCAGCACAAGGGTTGGTGGATGGAGATTCGAAGGCAAAGCCTTATCCTGTCACCCACGGGCACCAGACTGCTGGACCTCAGACCTCCCATCAAGCTCGGCCTGGAGGGAGGTGACATCCACAGCTGACTGGCATATGGGCATAGACATGAACTTGTTTAAATGTTGTACTGCTGAGTCGTAGCTGACGGCACCACGCCGAGACATATTATGGACCACGGGGAGATATCCTACAGCACATGGCTAACGTCACTAAAGTAATAGCAATTACGAACGACAGTAAAAATCAGCCGCCGCAGAGCAGGTCGGGTATGCCGAGGGCTCAGCCCCGCGGGGGGCTAGTATGACTGTCCTCGGCAGATGCTCTGCCTGTCTGTCTGGCGGCATCCACTCCTGCCGGACCCGTCCGTGCCGTCCCCACCACACGGGGTCCCTGGAGCAGGAAGCGACCTGCTTCCCAGCACAAGGATGACGAGGTACCGGCTCCCACTTCAGGGCTCTTGTAGAGTAAAGGGGTGCTCGGACCTCCAGGGAAGCCGTTCGCCGCCCCCCTCCCCGGATGTCCCAGAGTGAGGGGCAGATGTCGATGCCGCCTTTCCCCAGGGACCAGCGCTCATCTGATATTTCGCCACCCACTTAGAACCCCAACGATTGTATGGGTACGTTTTCCAGTTAGCGTAAGGAGGCTGGCCGCGGGGCTGAGGGCGGGGCCGTAAGGTCAGCGGCAGAGACCAGTGGGAAGTCCCAGGGCAGAGAGACGACAGCGGTCTAGGTACCCCCTCTACGACCGTCATTTCTCCTGTTGTGCTTCGCGGGGCAGAGGTGAGGACCGGAACGGCACACACGGAAGAGACGGAAGAGGCAGGAGCGAGGTGCAGGATTCCACGTGCAGAGCAGGTGGCGCTGCTTATGCCGCTGGCCTTCTGCACGGAAATGCAGCCGCCTCGCAGATGTGACACCTGGGTGCTGACTCTGCCGGGACTGAACAGCTGTCAGAGAGGTAAGCCAGGTGGCTTTGCAGTCCTGGCCGGCTGCCATCCTCTGCCTTAAGGTCATTCGTGGAGTTTACGGGGTCGAATTCGCCCATTTGCGGCTCGGCACAAGGCCCCCCACAGTGACTGCCGACTCACACATTTGGCACTTAGGGTCGTATAGTTCGTAGAGGGAAAAAAAACTCTAACCAAAGTAATCCCAACATCCTTTCTCCCTTCCTATTACTTACTCGAAAGCACCTGGGCTATAAAAAGTATGTTGTTATTTTTTTCCTTTCGGATTATATTTCATGCTTGGCTAATATCTCTGAAAACCCATTTCAGAACGTGAATGAGTAATTGTCTCTCTTCATCGGTTGTCACTGGGTCGTATTGCTAACTGAGATGTGAAACGCGGGCTCACAGAATGACTGGATTTGGCCTCAAACCACACGGAAATGAACACGGTCCCGACAAAGCACAAAAAGTCGCGACCTCTGTGTTTCCGTCAACCTTCGCTGAGAAACAGCCTCAGCCACCCAGGGTGCAGAGTGCCTGATGTTTAAGTGTCGTCGGGATGGGGATATATAGGGATTTTCTGCTCTTTTCAAAAACCTATATACCTAAATTTCTCTAAAACCTGAAATCCACTAATTAGAAAAAGTTACAAGCCTCCACGGATTCTGATTTGAAAAAGGCAGAAACAAAATTTCATTTGAAATCTTTCTGCGAACTCTCATGGGGAAGCAACGTGAATGATGCCGGAAGAAGCTAGACAGCGAAGAGGGACCCTCTCCGAGGCCGAGGAGACACGCGAGGACAAGCAGGGTGCGCAGAGCTTGGACAGGTGACGGGGGACCAAAGGGAATGCCAGCCCTTGTGTGGAGACCCCAGGCCACCAGATAGCAGGTGATTCGTGTCTCTGTCGCTGGGACGCGATCCGCCAAGAAAATAAACTACATCTTCTTACGTGGCCGGAAACCATCGTGCGGAGCCTGCCTGGAGCTGAGAACTGGAAGGCAGACTCGGCCAACAGCTCGGCGGCCGCCCTCGAAAGAAAAGTCTGTTTCTTTACAGTCTAGACGAGTAGCAGAACCCTAAGACAGATTTTTACAAAGATCCCAGGGAACTGGTTCCATTACGGTCCCGACTCAAGACACAACTCAGATCAAGGCCAGATGTCCCCCTGCACGGATATCTGGTTTGGTAATCAAAAAGCCATCCTTCGGGAGTTTTTACCTGCGGAGGTTTATTGATCCAGAACATATTCTGAGCCTTTGAGCCGAGGCCAGGATCACAGGTTAGCTGCAGACCCATTCGTTGCTTTTTGTGCAATTAAAGCCTGGATGGAGGCTGGCAGTGGAGACAGGCCGCGTTGTAGTATGGAGCTGGACAGTGGGCCTGGGAAGAGGCCACTGTGAGGACACTGATCAGTCACTTAGTGGGGGAGGGGGTGTCATCCACAGACATCGCCCAGGTTGGCATGAAGGATGAGAAGCGGCAGGCCACGTGATGAGTTCGGGAGTGTCCCGGGCAGGGGACAAGCAGGGGATTTCCTGTGGAGCGCAAGTGGCTCCATTCAGAGAAATCCACCCTGGACACGCAAAAGGCGCTCAGTAAATACTGATTTTCTCTCTGTGTCCCTCCTTCCACATACCAGACACAGACACTCGGGCACCCAGCATAGCTCCGGCTCCTCCCTACCCTCCAGGTGTCTGTGATGTTCAGAATGATGTCACCAGGAGAAGGACCGTGCCCATCCCACCACCCGGGCATTTTGTCTGGGGGCCGTGTCACCCTGACACAGACGTGTCCATTCTTAATATGTGTGCAGGCAGAGTGTGCAGGGGCGTCACGTTAGACACACGTCCAACATGCCCATGCGTAGTTTTAGGCCCTTGTGGGAAAAAAAGAGACTGAGATAATGATTTAAGCCCAACGAGGGTGCTTCTGCCCGCTGCTCCGCCCGGAGGCGCCCGCAGCAGGGTGCGTGTGGGCCGGGCAGGGACACCATTCCCTGTGTGGGCCCAGACCTCCCGGGGAGATCACGGCCCCGGCGTCTCCCACGGCGGCGGTTCTGGTGTGTCTAGGTCTGGGAACAAGCTGCTACTTGAAACTGGTCCCCACCTAAAGCAAGTGTGGCCCTGTCCTAGCAAAGCTACGTATCAGGGCTTTATGTCTAGTTTGAGGGATAGTCAAAGGGAATTTTCAAAAACAGGCCCTTTTTCGTCTCGGGCGCGCGGGAGGACCAACCCCTCGTGTAAGATTCAGTGCCGTTCTCTGACCTTTAGAATTTAACGCGTTTTTAATTCTAGGATGCGACACTGTTTGCAGAAGCGAACGTGCATAGGGCTTTGGGTGTCCTGTGGGGCAGCGTTGTCAACGGGCGACGTCACAGGGTTTATGGAGGTGGGAGACGAGCCACGGGCCACGTCTTGGGCACGAGAGACTCTTACGGGGCCAGGAAGACCAAGGGACACCATCTACTGCCGAGAAACGAAGCAGGACCGAGAGCGAACAGGGAGACAGGAGATGGCAGCTGCGCCCGGCCGGCCGCGGCGCCCTCGGCGGGCCCTGCCGCGTCTGAGACACAAGACGCTTCCTCCTGTCGAGGTGGGAATTCCGCTTCCGTCTTGTTTTGTGAATTCTGGATTATGTCGCGTGTCCTCAAAGGCTCGGAGGTCTCCAGGCCAACACCGTCTGGAATACCTAGCCTCTCGTCCAGTGGCATCTGCCGTCTGGGTTCAGACATTTTTTTTAAAGGAAGAAAATGTCACCAGTATGGTTTTTCAGGAGCGACGATGCCACAGACACCCGCCAGCCCCCTTCGCATGAGGAGCCAGGCCTTGCATTGCCGAGAAGGGCCACTCGGGCGCGTGCGGGCCATCGCAGACGCCTCCCTTTCTGCCTCCCCTCCCCGCAGTGCTAAGAGCTGGGAGAGGTGCTCAGCTCCCGGGGGCCGCCAGACCAGGAGGGCCGTCTCCTTGGTCGGGCTGTTTTAATTTTATTTCCTGCGATGCTTCGACGTCAGGCAGAATATGAGACCATGACGGTCTGCGAACACTTGCTTTAGGGGATTGTGACGTAAATGAGCCAGTGATGGCCCCTGTTTACCAGCCGTCTGTCGCTTGCCTCTTCCCAGCAGGCTGAGGCCCATTAGCTAAACACCCTGCTGGCCCCAGCATCAAATTTTACACATCCAGTTGTTGTAAATATAACTCACATAAACGAATTTCTAGCCATTTAGAGCCTCCCTGCTTTGTATAACTCCCACGACAGCACTAAATCTGCCAGCATGGCCGTGAGCTGTCCTGCAGCCACGAGAGACCGGAGCTCTGTGACTCAGGGGTCCCCAGAGCCCTGCTGAGGGGAGTCGCCAGCCCCACATGCCTCACCAATCCCCCCAGGCTCCCCGCAGCTCCCTCCGCCCCCTCTCCCTCTGAGTGGCGGCCCCTGCACCATGGCCCCCGGGAGGCCCCATGCTGTAAGGGACCAAGTGTGATCCCGCCCAAGCAAACCCGTCCTGTGCCACCGCCGCCCTCTGGGTACGTTCCCGAGCCCCTGGGACTCACTCCGGAGCCAGAGGGACACTGAGTCCCAGAGCACAAGGCTTGCGAGAGTCCCTTTTCTACGAAGAAGTCAGGGGGCCCTTCTGGTGGCCCTGCCCGCTATTCACCGCACAACACCCTCCTTTAGTCCGGTGCCTGCTGGGGCTGGCTCAGCCCCGGGGCTGCGGGCCTGCTCGCTGGCATCGGGGGCCCCGCAGCACAGGCAGCCCGAGCCCCTTCTCCTCGGCAGACCGCCAACACTGCTCTTGGCTCAGGTGGCGCCGGACGTCACCAGACTGCCAACACTCTGTGGCTCTCCACCTGTCATCACGCTGGTTCTCCCAGGGCCCCACGGACCTGCAGGCCCCACAGCTGTTTTTCCCATTAAATCAAAGTCGCCATCCCTGCCTCCTGCAGGGCCACCCCTCGGGGACGGGGCTGCTCAGTCACGTGTCCATTTCCGCTTCTCCCCGCTTGGGGCCACGAGCCAACCGGGGAATGACGGTTGCAAGATTCTAGAACTCCTTCGGGGCCAGTGCTATTAGTCGGTGTTAGCTCTGGCACAGAGTTTGAAGAAAATTATTTTTGGGGGTCAAGCTGCCCACTGCAAGTTATTCACCAGGAAAGAGCTAGACGGTTTATTTAATCCATTTCCCGTTTAGGAAAAAAAGTGCAGCTCGCTGCCAGCATTAATTTAATTTTACATAAACATGCTCTTTGAGGCTGAAGCAAAGCGAACTGGTTTTCAGTGTGAAAATAAAACACAAAAACTGTTCTTGGAGTCGTTTCTAAACAGAGCTGGTCTCTAATCCTAACGTAACGGCTCGGATCCGTCAGATGAAGCCTCGGTAACAGCCGAGAACAGTGTTGACATCACATTAGGAACCCCGCGTCTTCTAAGACCTGACGTTTTCAGCGATCGGGGATGACTGTATTTTGTAAATGGAAACACCGCTACTCAAAACAGAAATCTGCGAATAGACGGATGTTGTTTGTTTCCAGACTATCAACGTACAGAGCGACATGACAGTAATGAAAGCGGGGTACTTCGTGGCAGACGTGGGGTGAGGTTGGGACTGTGACCCGCGAGTGATTCGGGGTGAACGGGGAGCGGGCTACTGCAATCCGATCTTGATCTCTCTCAGAACTCAACATTATGCACTTTTAACGGGGGACGGGGAGGGGACAGCGACGGGACAGGCGGCCCCCCGGGCCCCCGGGTCGGCAGGGGAGTGGACGCGGGCGGAACTCGGGCAGCCGCGAACACCACAGAGCGTGCCACTCTGCTTTTCTTTGACAGGTCCACCGTGTCGACGATCCCCTTAGCAGAGTCACGTACCTCTTTGGCTTCTGGAGGGAGCCGAAGTCAGACATGGTGAAGATGGTGATGCTGTCATTGTCCCTGGCCGATGCTGTGACTTTTCGTAAGCGCCCTGAAACAGACAGCGTCTGGGGCCGCGTTGACCTTATAGTCCTACCGTCGGGCGGAGCCCGGCACGTGTGACGTGCTCGGTGACCGCCGCTGAGCGAGCGACAATGCCTTTTCCGAACGGAACGTGGTCCAAGTGAGCGTCGGTTGTCGTAGCCCTCGGTGGCCGCAGTGCTCTGAGCGAGGCCACTGCCCTGAGCACGCTGGGGATTAAATGAGCTCCAGACAGGACTGCAGAGCCAGCCGCCCGAAGCCCAGAGCAGCAGGACGCCTCAAGGGTGTGGTGTAATTATTCGTCTGCTAAATAACACGGACACACAATGGTTTAATTACAGTCTTCTGCAGCGGAAAAAGCATTGCGGTGGTTTCCACATCAGAGTGTCTCATTAGTGAGATTTGCTAACTGATACTGGCGATGTTCCGAAATGCCCTTTTCTTAAAGATCATTGTCTACATTGCTAATGTCATTTGTGGGAGAGGAAAGCGCCCAGAAACCTCTTGAGGGGGTGAAACGTCAGCGATTCAGAAAACCGTCAACGTGGATTTCTTCCCGGGTGACAAGACTTAATGGCGCAAAAAATGTGCATTTCTGACACCTCCCTGTGTCTCCACATATCCGGCGTTCGAGTTATTCCATCAAGAATTGAACCGTAAAAAAAAAAAGTCATCATCCAAGTGCGAGAGTTCTTTCGCCAGTGTCCACAAACTCGAGCACACTAATGGTCAAATGTCACACCTCTCGTCACCCATGTCACTTGGTCAAGATCTGTAGCCTTTACACGCGCCTGTAGTGTGACTGGGGTCATTCACTAATTCAGCAAATGCTTCCTGAGCGACCCAGGCTGTCTTCTGTGCACTTGGGGTACGGCAGCAAATGGACGGGACCGGACCTGTGCTTACGTCCCAGCAGAGAGACAGACGGTAGACTTGGAACCGAACTTACGGCTGAGAGGGTTTTCTGGTAATAAAAAGCAGATGAAACTGGGCAGTTTGAGAAATACATGGGGGTCCCCACCGGCAGGAGGACGGCCAGGGAACGCTTCTCGAGGATGCTGGCATATTAGCAGAAATCTGGGTAAGAAGGAGGAGCCGGCTTTTGAAGTTTTGGAAGAACGTTCCAGGAGGAGGAGATGATGTCACTTTCCCCTCTGCCCCCTTCGCCCTCGTGCCGGGTGGCATTGAAGTGACTGCGGTGACCTTGCGGAACCGCGCGGGCCGTTAAGTGAGGTGTGCGTTTCGTGTGCGCCTAGCGGGATGTGCAGCCCTCACGCTCTGCATTGTGCGCTGAGCTGCCAATGGCTGTCCTGGTCTGGAGGGGTGTCTTCGGGGGCCCCTCACGTGGACCACGGGAGAGAGGAGGCCACCAGCTGCCTAGGGACATGGGCCACCTCTGACCGTCATGAGCCAGGCGATCTGGAGCAAACGATGCACCCCACCCCATCCTAAAGGAGGTGGGGGTGAGCGGTGACAGTCCAGTCCCTCGGACAGCAGTGGAAAGATTTAAATGAGATGACGCATGCCCAGGCTGCACTCCTGCTCTCCTCCCTCCCTCCCTCCCTCCAACAGCTGCCGCCACGTGACTCCAGCCCCTGAGCGGTCCGCCCCTCGCCACAGCACGTCGCCCTCCCAGACCTTGGGGTGAACATGTTTCGGTTCCACCTCACTCCGCGGTCCTTGTCAGGGTGGGGGCCGTTTTTGTCACCGCTCTGTCCCCAGAGCCCAGAACAGCACTGGGTCCACCACCGGCGTTCAATATGCGTTTGCTGAATGGCGGTGGTGGGGGGGGGTCGCATCGTCACACCCGTGACACTTCGCTGGCTGGGGCGGGCCCCGTGGGCAGGCACGCGCTGGACAGAGAATGCAAAGCAGTGGCCTCCAGTGGTCGCTCACAGGTGATGATTACATCTGTCTTTCTTCTTTTCCAGCTTTGTTGAGAGATAAATTGACCTATAACATTGTGCACACTGAAAGCGTACAACGTAGCAATTTTTATACTATACACCGCAAATCCTTGCCACCAAAAGGTTACTTAACACAGCCATCACCTCCTTCATATATGGTTACAACTGTGTGTGTGGTGTGTGTGTATGTGTGTGTGTGTGTGTGGTGAAACTTTAAAAATCTATCCTCGAAGCAACTTTCAGATACACAATGCGCGATCCCTCCCTCCCTCCGCAGCAGGTGCTCATCCACCGGCCGCCCTCGCCCGTTCCCACCCTGCACCGCTGCCTCTGGCCACCGCCGACCTGCGTGGTTTTGGTGTTTTAGGTGCCACGTGCGAGTGGAATTCATTGTTGAGCCGTGAGAAAGAAGGAAGCCCCACCATTGCTGAAGACGCGTGTGGACCCCCCTTGCTGGTGTCTCTCTCGTCATCTGTTTGGCCGGTGAAGCCAGGTCACGTGAGCGGATGTGAGGTGAGAGCCATGCAATATTTCTTGGGTTGTTTCATGAAAACTACTGATGATTTAAACTTAATAAAGCCAAATTTCTAATAAACGGGTTTATGAACGACTTCTGTAAAAATGAATGAGTTTAATTGCTTCACCTTAAAAAGGTCCGGTTTAAGGGAACATGAACTCATCTACGCGCAATAGTTTATTTCTGCTTTGTGAATTATGAGCATAAAACAACTAGCCTGATAATCCCTCGACAGACTAATAAATGAGAATCAGATTTTTTAAATGGAAAATTGGTAGAATTAGAAAGCTATTAACACTTCTTCCCACTCCGGCATCATGGGATGAGTAACCACAGGGGACCTGTCCTTCAAAATAATTAAATTTCCAAATTAGCTTTTTGGTTTAAAAACATTCTGATTTAATCATTTTGTTAACCTGAAGCATGTAACTGTGACTATTTGCAGGTCTGGTTCCTGGAGTTTTTCTTTTCTGGATTTCTCGGAGCTTCAAAGCAGCATCCGGGAGCTGCTAGATGGTGAGCAGGTGTCTCCTGCTGTAGAGATTTTTGATCTGCGCTCTGATGAGGCACCAGAAGCTGAAGTGACTAAGAGCCCCGGGTTCGAATCCACGTTCTTCTGTTACTCACTACTCTCTCCTGATAAATAAACACATGAGCAGGCAGGACGACAGAGAATGGATACGTGACGAAAGCTTAGGCATCAGAGGCCGGCATCTTCAGGGGACCTGGGTGAGGCGGCCCTTGACTTTCTAGACTCATCCCTCGTTTCTCGAGAAGGAACTGCACTGTCGCCATGGGCTCAGGCTCGGGGGCTGTGGCACTGCCTTCTTCAGGCTCTTTGTAGGGAGACCTGCTCGTATGTCCTCATCCTGCTCACCCCCAGGGAGAAGCTCTGCAGCTGTCCTGGTGACAGCGTGACGCAGTGTGGCTAGGACAGTGCTGTGACTGTACTAGTGTCAGGAACGTTTGGACCCAGGAACCCAAGGAATATTTTTAAGATTCTAGCACTGTCTCTACCTTTCTGTTTCTGCTCTCTTCCACGTGGTCTTTTTTTAAGGCAGTTTCCCCAAATGTTGAAAGACTGTAGTTGGTGTCCAGGACAGAAAATGGACAAAGTTCTAGCAAATGGCACAGTGGACGCTGCTTCACGTCCATTGGCCGGCTAGGCCGTGCCTCCCGTACGGATGTGCGTGCCGCCTCTGGCCTCCCCGACAGATTCGGCGTGGTTGACGGTGGTTCACAGTGACACAGGATGTTCTCTTTCCCAGCACAAGGTCCCTTGCCCTCCCCGTGTGAGGCAGCGCATATTTGCTTATGGCCTAATAAGCGTCAGCCGCTGAGGGATGCCAGTTCGATGATATCCAGAACCTTGGCTGGTTGAATGCCTTCTCTCCAGAACACTTTGGGGGCTGTCGTTGCTGTCACTTGGGGGCTCTCGTGATGTGGCTACACGGACGTGTCTGTTCTGCCGTGACGAGTCACCACAGACTTAGTGGCTTGGCGCACACACACATGTCATCGTACTGTCGTGGGACGGAGTCCAGCATCGTACTGTCGTGGGACGGAGTCTCCGGGCCTGGCATCGCGGTGTTGGCAGGTCCTGCTGGGGTCCGTTCCTGTTCTGTCTTCCTCCGTCCTCCAGCTGGCAAGGGCGGGTCTGGTCCTTGTCACACGGCATCACTCTGGCCTCCTCCTCTGCCGCTCCTTCCACACCGAAGGACCTTATGGTGACACGGGGCTCACCTGGCTCATCCGGGCCTCCTGAGCGCTAAGCTCCATCCCGTCTGCAGCCTTCGGCCCTGCTGCCAGGTAACCTGGAACGTCCCCAAGCAGGGGCTCCGGGGCGGACATTTCCGAGGGTCTACTGCCAGCCAGGAAAGCACAATGGCTCGTACAAGGCCACCCGGGTCTGGGACAGAAGACGCTCACTGGCGCTGCCACCCCATGTTCCCACTACGTTTTCCTTTCAAAACAGTGAGGCTCTTTTTGTGCTTTTTCTTTCACATTATTTTTTTTTTTAGTAGAAACATTCCAACTGCAACTGCGTCACGAAACAGCTGTCTGGAAATCGAGGCGTTTGTGCAAAAGTAAAAGGCACATCCTTCTTTCTCTTATTTCTGGCTGGGAACCGTGCGTCCACGGGCCGGTCACAAGCATCCAGCCTCATGTGCTGAGCCTCACGGCCGCGGGCGTCCAGCCGTGTTTCCTTAAGCGGCTCCGTGTTGTCGGTGAAGCCACACATGCTACGGGGAGCAATTTCCACCCGTAGCCGAGACGGGGAGAGGCTCCTGACGTGCCCGGCGCTAAAACACAGTGCACTTTGCCTCTCCGTCCCCGTTTCTGGAAGGCAGGCACGCTAAAGCCCCGGCTTGCTGGTTAGAGCGGGCCACCCATGGCGGTTCTGTCCGGTGTAACGGGAGGTGGCAGTGGCTGCAGATGCGCATCTAACCCTCTGAGCCGCTGCAGCAGGCTCTGTACGATCTCTGTCCTAATAGCATCTTTAATTGTCACTCGAGTTTGGAGAGCGACAAGTGGCAGAGAGAAGCTGTAAACAAGAGACGCAGGTCATGTCGTTTTGGAAACGAGCTCTGCGGGTGGCTCGGGCGGGCTTAGCTCCTGCCCGGACTTACTGTTTTTTTCTATAAAACAGACAAACAAAACGACCGGCGGCTTTTACATCCACATTTCCTCCTGCGCATCTTTCTCTGGCTTTGTGAGTCCGTCTCCCCTGTGACCACAGTCGATTTCTCTAAACACCGCCTTTCGTGGATGAGTGAAGAGAGAGGCCCGTCCTCGTGCAGAGGGAGAGCTGAGGGGAGCCCTCCTTCCGAGCAGCCAGCCGTCAGCCTGGATCGCCTTCTTCAGTTCGTAGCTGGTAAACTCCCGCGCGGCCGGGTCCCATGGGATCCCGTCGTCCCTGTACTTGGAGGCGAGGCTGGATGACGTCGAGGCATCTGCGGGGGGCAGTGCCTTCTCCGTCCGTTCTCCTCAAATCCCGCCCCCGGATCTCCTGCACTTGGGGGACATTTCCCGTGGATCGTCCCCACGAGGCAGGTGCGGTGTCCGCTTTCGGCCCCGAGAGCCCACACGGCCGCCGAAGGCCAGGGCGTGAACCGAGGGTGGGGTTTGTTCTTAGGACTGAGTGGGAAGGTGGTGGGGCAGGTTTCGGCCTGTCACACACGTAACCGCAAGAGCTGTCACGGGATCTTTTGGCTGAGCCAAATGGAACTCTTCAAAGAACCAGCTCGGGGGGCCCGGGCGTGATCCTGCCCACGCACAGCTCGGCAGTGCGTGCTCAGATGACTTCCTCTGACAGAGCCTCGAGGGCAACGTTAGAGCCGTAACCGACTCTGCATTTTCTACTTCATGGCATAAGCATGCTCCGGTCATTCCATGCCCATGAACTCGGAGTGTGGCAAGTTCTGCAGATGGCAGTCATCGAAGGAGCGACGTCTCTCATGTCATATCTGGAAGGGGCGCCGGGGCAGGGGGGCTGCACTGTTGGGCTCCTCCCTCACGCCAGAGGGGACAAGGCACTGCTTCGTGCCTTCTCGTGGGTGGGGAGCGCCTGAGCTGGCTGCTGGCCGGGCGCCGTGGGGGCTTCATACAGCAGACCCATGGGCTGCTGAACTGTCACACACCATTTGTCTCGGCTGGAAGAGTCCAGGGCACGTCACGTCATTGTCTGTGCAGCTGGTCACACGTGTTGAAATACGAGCCCACACGGAGAAAAACTACCCTGTGGGCTTTTTAGGGTGCACACGCCTGGTCTGCCCTCTGCTCGGGGTATCGTGTGTATAATCCCGTTTCATCCTCACGAGCACCTATGAGGCTGGCATCACTCTTGTCCCGTTTTACAGATGTGGAAACTGAAGCTTGGAATGCTAAGGAACTTTCCAAAAGCCACCCAGGGACTGGTCACTGGAGACGGGGTTCAAACCCACATGTGACTCCAAAGCTCATGCTTTTTATCACACCTATGTGCCTCCTCCTGGGCGGTGAGATTCCCCAGTGTGCGTGCGTGCGTGCGTGCGTGTGTGTGTGTGTGTGTGTGTAACTGGGTGCAGCTTGTTGTAAACAATGAGAAAGATAAACAGCACGCGTTATCAGGAAACTGCAAAATCAAACCACAGCGCGATCTGACGACACGGTCGCGGGCTGACCACGCTGGAGACGCTGGAGAGTCTCCTCTTACCCGCTGAGGGGGGGAATGCGAGACGGACAGCCCCCCTGTCAAACGGCTGAGTGTTTTCTTAAAATGCTAAACCTAATGAAATCCCGTAACGTTAAGGAGATTATTCTACTTTACAAAGGATCTATGCGAAAAGTTAAAAACAAATAAACAAACACACCTAACTATCCTAGCATACCCTCCGTTACAGACCATAGGGAAAAAAATAACACAGCTGGGAAATCCTGCAGGAAGCAGGGGCGTTTCCACAAACCATGTCTGGGGGAAGCCTGTCTGGGGGAAGACACCACCATGAAGGGAAGCATGGAAATGCACCATGATCGGGGGAGGTATTCACAGTCCCCATTCAGAGCTCCCCTAGGGCTCAGAGAACTGACGGACTGTACAAGTCAACCTGTCTGTGTCCTGGGACACTTTCTGAGCCATTGGTCCCCTTCCTCTGTGCATGAGATTTGCAGGGAAATCAGTCAAAGACCTGCACCGATTTTGCAAAACCTTCGGAACGTAATTAGCGCATGGTGCCACGGAAACGGAGGAGGCCACGAGAGTCTAAAACTAGTCAAATTGTCACCGCGACTCTCCCCCGCTCCCTCCCTCTCAAGCCCAGAGTCCCATCAAAAGGTGGAAGATGACTTTGAAGCCAGGAATTCACACCTATCCTGCCAGACATCAGATGCTTCTAATTAGCTGTCTAAAAGTCGTAAGACAATATTTGGAAGGCTCTTCGGGAGGCTGACAGATTTTCAACAGGAGCCATTGGAGGGGACGTCATGGGCAGATGAAAGCGAGAGCTGCCATCGCGACGTCGTAATGAGCCAAATAACAGTTCTGAGAGATGTGCCAAAGCAAGCCGCCCCGTCCCCCGTTTCTGGCCTGGGAGGAAGAGAGGGGGCAGCGGAGACGTAAGACCTCAGTACCCAAACATAAGCCACTAAGTGGCCACATTCATTCAAAAAAAAGTTCTACCCCTTTCTTATGAAAACGTTAGGGCACTCTGATTTCCTGACTCGGCTTAACTGCCATCCTGTAAGCTGCCTTTAGAGTTTTCCTTTTAGCCTGTTTGCCTAGAGAAAACCTTTCCGTTTCAGCAGGTTAAAGGAGTTCTGCTTTAAATATTGTATTTATGTTACTCAAAGTGGCCTCTGGGGAAAAGGGTCAATCGGGTGCTTTGTCTCGAGAATTTGATTAGAAGCATTTTGACTGAAGCTAACAAACAAGGTCGTGACTATCAGCGGAGGATTGGAGTGAGGTCGAGAAATTCTTCCTCATAGGTTCTGGAGCTACATGTCATTTTGGCCTTATTTTGACACTTTCTGATTTCGCGAGTGAGTCCAGCACACTGCCAATAAATTCTCGGTTTTGCCTACACTTACATATGACTGGGTTCTATTCTTCACAAGGCAACAGTCCCTTTTTAGGTCAGAGTGAGACCTCCAGTCACAATAACACACAAAATCAAAATCCACCCTATCCACTTTAAAAAGAAGCACATTAAAATCTAGAATACCTAAATGCGTTAGTACAGGTCAAGATGGGGGGCTAGGGAAAAGTGGGGTTCGCCTCTTCCCACAACCACATTAAAATTACAACAAAATTATAAAACAATCAACATGGAGAGCCACCTGAGGTCTAGCTGATCATTACACAGACATCTGAGGACATGAAGAGAAAGCCACATAGAGTCTGGTAGGAGGGGTGGAGACGTGAGGTGGACTGACCCCACACCGGGAGGAAGAGCATGGCTGCAGAAACACCCCTGGAAGAGTGAGGGGTCCCAGCCTCACACAGGGGCACCCCATCTCAGGATTCTATTCCTGGGAAGAGGAGTCCCCACAAAATCTAACTGTAAAAATCAGTGGGGATTCTGACCGTCAGACCCATGCATATGTTGTCTCCAAGAGACCCACTTCAGATCAAATGACACACACAGACTGACGGTAAAGGGATAGAAAAAGATATTTCATGCAAATGGAAATGAAAAATAAGCTGGGGTAGCAATACTTACATTAGACAAAATAGGCTTTAAAACAAAGGCCATAATAAGAGACAAAGAAGGACGTTACATAATGATAAAGGGATCAATACAACGAGAGGGCATGACCCTCGTAAACACACACATACCCAACATTAGAGCGCCTACGTGCATAAAGCCATTGCTGACTGACATAAAGGGAAAAATTGACAGTAGTACACTCATAGTTGGAGACTTCCACTACCACCAGTGGAAAATCTTCCAGACAGAAAAATCAATAAGGAAACAGCAGCCTTAAATGGTATATGAGACCAGATGGATTTAATTGATACTTTCAGAGCGTTTCACCCCAAAGCAGCAGAATATACATTCTTCTCAAGTGCACATGGAACGTTTTCCAGAATAGATTGTTAGGCCACAAAACAAGTATCACTAAATTTAAGAAAATTGAAATCATATCAAGTGTCTTCTCTGACTACAATGGTATGAAACTAGAAATCGACTACAAGAAAAAAACTGGAAAATACACAAACACATGGAGGCTAAATAACATGCTACTAAACAATTAATAGGTTAACAATGAGATCAAAATAAAAATCAAAAGATACGTAAGACAAATGAACATGAAAACACAATGACTCAAAATTAATGAGACACAGCAAAAGCAGTCCTAAGAGAGAAATTCATATCAATACAGGCCTACCTCAAAAACAAGAAAAATCTCAAATAAACAAATGAACCTTAGACCTCAGGGAACAAAAAAAAAGAACAGCAAACGACACCAAAGTGAGTAGAAGGAAGGAAATAAGAAAGATCAGAGTGGAAATAAATGAAATAGGATCTAGAAAACAATACAAAAAGATCAATGAAACCAAGAGCTGCTTCTTTGAAAAGATAAAGAAACTGATAAATCTTTAACCAGAGTCATCAAAAAAAAGAGGATCCAAATAAATAAAATCAGAAATGAAAGAGGAGAAGTAACTATAGACTCCACAGAAACACAAAGATTATAAGAAAATGCTACGAGCATTTATGTGCCAACAAATTGGATAATCTGGAAGAAATGGACACATTCCTAGAAACATACGGTCTCCCAAGACTGAGTCAAGAAGAATCAGAAAATCAGAACCAATCAATTACCCACAAAACCGAATCAGTAATCAAAAAACTTTTAAAAATTAAAAAGTCCGGGACCGGATGGCTCCATAGGTGAATTTTACCACACATTCAAAGAAGAATTAACACCTATCCTTCTCAAACTATTTCAAAAAATTCAAAAGAAGCGAAGGCTCCCTAACTCTTCAAACAAGACGACTACCAACGCCCTGATTCCAAAACCAGACAAAGACATTACAAAAAAAGAAAATTATAGGCTGATATCCCTAGCGAACATTAATGCAAAAATTCTCAACAAAATATTAACAAACCAAATTGAGCAATACATTAAAAAGATCATATACCACGATTGAGTTGGATTTATTCCTGAGATATGAGATTGGTTTAACATCTGCAAATTAATTAATGTGCCACACCGCATGAACAAATCGAAAGACAGAAATCATATGATCATATCAATAGATGCAGAAAAAGCGTCCGACAAAGTCCAACATTCATTTAAAATAAAAACTCTCAGCAAAGTAAGAACAGAGGGAACACACCTCAACATAATAAGTGTCACATATGACAAACCTACAGCTAACATCATACTCAGTGGGGAAAAGCTAAAAGCATTTTCTTTAACATCAGGAACAAGACAAGGATGCCTAGTTTCACCGCTTCTATTCAATGTAGTATTAGAAGTCCCAGCCACAGAAATCAGACAAGAAAGAGAAATAAAAGGCACTCAAATTGGAAAAGAAGAAGTAAAAGTGTCATTATTTGCAGGTGACATGATACTATAGATAGAGAACCCTGAAGATTCCACCGAAAAACTGTTAGAACCGATAAATGAATTCAGTAAAGTAGCAGGATACGAAATTAATATTCAGAAGTTGGCTGCATTTTCATACACCGATGATGAACTATCGAAAAGAGAAATTAAGAAAACAATCCCATTTATAATTGTATCAAAAACAATAAAATATCTAGGAATCAAATTAACCAAGGAGGCAAAAGACCTGTTCTCAGGAAATTGTAAATCATTGAAAAAAAGTTGAAGAAGATACAAATAAATGGAAGGAGATATGCTCAGGGTGGGAGGAATCAACATCGATAAAAATGACCATACTACCCAGAGCAATCTATAGATTCAATGCGATCCCTATCGAAATACCAATGGCATTTTTCAGAAATCTAGAACAAATAATCAAAAAATTTATATGGAACCATCAAAGACCCCGAATAGCCACGGCAATCTTGAGAAAGAAGAATAAAGTTGGAGGTATCACACTACCTGACATCAAACTATACTACAAGGCTACAGTAATCAAAACAGCATGGTACTACATTAAAACAGAACATTAGAACAGAATAGAGAACTCAGAAATAAATCCATGCCTATGCGGTCAGTCAGTCTATGACAAAGGAGGCAAGAACATACAATAGGGTAAAGACGGTCTCTTCAACAAATGATGTTGGAAAAGCTAGACAGATACACGCAAAAAAATGAAGCTGGACCACCTTCTTATATGGTATACAAGAATAAAATCAAAATAGATTTAATACTTACGTTAAGACCTCAAATCATAACACTTCTAGAAGAAAACATAGGCAGTAAACCCTCTGATGTTGCAACAAGGTGGATGGATCTAGAGAGTATTGTGCTGAGTGAAATAAGTCAGACACAGAAAAGACAAATACCATATCAT
Source organism: Pteropus medius (assembly GCF_902729225.1). Taxonomy (NCBI): domain Eukaryota; kingdom Metazoa; phylum Chordata; class Mammalia; order Chiroptera; family Pteropodidae; genus Pteropus; species Pteropus medius. The sequence continues at coordinate 2,510,667 of NW_024348242.1, read as the reverse complement.
TTCACTTATATGTGGAATCTAAGGAACAAAAGACAGGAACGAACTAAACAAAAACAGACTCACAGATACAGAGAGCAAACGGGATCGCCAGAGGGGAGGGGGCTTGGGGGGGCGGGGCTGCTTTTATATGCGTGAGGACGAGGAAGCCCAAATCCGTAGTTACAAAGCAGGCTCGGGACGTGGAGTGCAGCCTGGGGGATAGAGTCAGTATTACAGTGGGGGATGTGTGGGGCGCCGGATGGTGCTGGGGTGATCAGGGGACCGCTTCACAGATTACATCGATGTCTAACCATCGTACTGCATACCTAAAACCAATGTAAAATAATAATAATAAAAACCTAGAGTTCCTGGTTAATCGTTTGATTTTACCAACTATGTCAATAGTTGATCAACATTAACCGAAACCAAGATTTAAGTTTTCCGAAGCTAAATGAAATTTATTTCAGTAGGAAGAATAATATTAGGTCCTGGAAAAAAAAAATGATCTGTTTTACGGAGGAATAAAGGAACAGTGAATGGAGTTATCTTCCTGAGCTAAATAATTCTACCGATTTCAGAGGTTAAAAGTGGGGTGGGGGGGGAAGTCAGAGGGTAAAAGTGGAGAGAGAGACACAGAACCCCGAGTTTCCGAATCAAAGAGCGGGCCCACCTGCTCTCTGGTCACTTTCTTTTTTTTTTTTTTTCTGATAAACTTTAAAAATTAGGGTATGATTGCTTTTGAGTTTGAAACATTTTATAATCCATTCAGGTGCCTCTAAGAGAAAGTGAACTGGGTAGAATTCTAAAGACAGGAGTGTGAATCTGAGTTTGATTTAAAACGGCGGGAGGAACGGGGCCAGGCGCCAGCCCGTCAGGTCATCGTCTGCCTCGGGCGGGCGGGCGTGAGCCCTTGGTTCTTGTAGAGTCAGGATGAGAGTCCAGCCGGCCTTCTCCACCCACGTACGGTGGGTTCTCAAGTGCAAAATTGTGTGCCGAGGAAGAGACAAGCTTTGTGACGTCCCGCACGAATTGTTCCTCACCGTTTTGCCTAAGACTCAACGTGATACACGAACCTAGAGTAAAATCTGAGATTCCTTTCCCCAGAGTTACGTGTGTGATAAAGGCAACCTTTAAATAGATGTCTAACTTGGACTCGGCCTTCTGAATTAGGTCATCGATTCATTGCTACTTCAGAGGTCTTCCATTCTTATATTTTATGACTTTTGTTATCATTGTCTCTCCCTCCCCAACATCATCTGAAACAGATTGTGATGTAATTGAAGCACATACTGAGAAGATGTCTAAAAAGTCCAGGGACCCGAATGAGTTGAAAAGCTTACGTCCACATGAAAACGTGCCTAAGGATGTTTGTTCATAAAGGCCCAAACCGGGAAGCAACCAAGATGCCCTTCGGTAGGACAGTGGATGAATAAACTGTGGTCCATCCTGACAACGGAGTATTATGCAGCGCTGAAAAGGAATGCGCCATCGAGCCATGAGCAGCTGGTCGCCGATCTATCATCTGGCGGGGGTGTTAGTAATGTGGGTGGCAGGGTCGGGGGGCAGGGCTATACAGGAATCTCTACCATTTTTTTTTCAATTTGGTCATGAATCTAAAACTTCTCTTAAAAGTAGTCTAATAAATAAACAAACAAAGCCAGGCATCCCTGGGTCTCAAACGTTTACGTGGCGACCACCTTTCCCACCGTCTCTCGGCTCCCGCGCGGGCTCCTTCTCTGGCAGACGTTCTTCGGGCACTGACTTATATATTTATTTCCCTCGTTCATGCAGAACACGTGAACTCTCGGCAGCCAGGGCAGGGGAGGTGTGGGCGGAAGTCCCCTAGATACATCTCGGGGAGCTTAGAACCGTGGGGTCATCTCAGGTCAGCGGGTGACTCTGATCGCTGTACCGGTCCTGGGGACTAGGCTGAAGGAGCAGCCACCACTTGGAATATCACAGGTCCTCGGAGGGTCTCGTATTGGCAATGAAATGCTCTTTGCAGGAGAGACACATCACTGCTCACAAAGTCGTCAGAGAAGAAGCCACAGGGCCAGGAGGGCTAAACGCAGAGGTGTCTGGGGACCGGGCTCAGGACTCACCTCCCTGACCCACAAATTACCTGCTCTGTGTTCTGTCTGCTTGGTACGTGTCCCCTCCCACTACAGCGTCAGGAGCAGGGGCCACCCTGCCCTGCCCACCGGGGCCACCCAGGGCACGGAGCGGATGTTCAGTGTTGACTGTGTGTCGGCCGGGTGTGAGTCTGTCTGCCCAAGGCACGTGCGTGTGTGGACTGGCACTGGTGACACATGGCGCTGGTGACGGTGTGTCTTCCGTGTCTTCTTTCTTCGCAGCTCTGCTGGCCTGAACGTTGCGGGCTCCTCCTAACTTCAGGTTTCACGCTCCTGGAATGAGGGAACAGTGAACAGACGGCGTGTTCTGATCCCGCCTTCACAGAGCGTGGTCTGCAGACTCTGATGACCTCATTAGCATCGCTCTCTCGGCCTGGGTCAGAGAGGACATGTTTTTGCTCTGGGACTCAACAGTTTGCAAAGGCACTGGCTCCCGGGGCTCTGACCGTGAATGTTCAGAACTGAACTAGAAACTGACCCTTTCGTGAGAGGTTAGGCCTGAGAGCGAACTCCCCGGAGGCTGTGCTTGCTTCCCAGTGCACGCTCGACCCTGCCCTGCGGTGGCCAAGTGGGCAAGGCAAAGGCGTGCCCACACTGGCGAAGGTCGGTGTCCTCGGCGGCCGTCACGTGGCCCACGGTCTCTCATTAGTGTGTCACGGCGGAGTCGGCCCGCTCAGCCATCGGAAGGAACATCGCTTTTCATAATGGGACCAGCAGTGTTCTTCAGCCTCCAGGCCTGGCATGGACTCCCATCCGGATTTTGTCACTACCTGGAGTCCTTGTCACGCTTGATAATGCGCTGCTGGCGCCTCCTCTGAAAACCGTCTTAACCGGCCCCGTGGACGTGTTCCTGAACGCTGAGCGAACGCGTCCCCCCATCCCGGACCTCTTGCATGAACATGGGGCCATTTCTTATCCGGAGCCACTTTGGTGTCCGTGTCCCATAGGCAAGTCCTAAGGGACAAAAGAGACACATGCCACTCTTTATCACTATTTGCTGTCACCTCATACATGCGTTTCACTATAATCACTCAGAACAAATATTTTCCTTATCAGGGTGTTGCTGGTGAGGATGTGGACGTGGACACCGTCGGTTGTCACACTGGGGTGTTACTGGCGTCTAGTGGGTAGAAGCCAGGAAAGCAGCTGAGCGCCCTCCTACGCACAGGGCAGCCTCCCTGGCCAAAAACAATCGTCTAGGCTGTCACATCAGTGGTGGCCACTTTGAGAAACACTGTCCTACAAGAAGGAGTTTGAGGCTTCTGTAATTAATTCAATGAGCCCAGTAGGAGATGGGCTGAATTATTGCAGACGGAGTATTTCGCTTCTTCTGAAGGAGAGCTCTTCGCCCACGACTGTTTACACTGTCTGGGTTTACAAGAGCCGGCAAATCCCTGCCATCGAGCTCCTGCCCAGATGAGAAGTGCCGGAGAGACCCCAGGTTAATTGAACATTATCAGAATTCTGATTTGATTTTGCGACTCAAGTGGCGTTCAGAATGCCATCCCGCTGTGGGCTGACGGTGACTCCCGCAGCAGACGCTCAGGCCTCCTGGGGCCAGAAGCACCGCGTAAGCTGTCTCTGTAACCCCATGTCCTCGCACTAAGAAAACGTGCGGACTGTGTCCGTTCTTTCAGATGCAGTTTTTGGATATAGTTCACGTGTGCTCTTTGTCCTGAATGCATGTATATGTGTAAATGTGTGTGTGTGCGCGCGCATGTGTGTGTGCACATAGATATTCTTTTGGTCTCGTATGTAATTTCTTTCTTTGCTCTAGTGACATTTAAATAATCACTGGTGACAGCGGGTATTTCTAAGGTGCTGTGAGCTCGGGCTGACTCTGCCACCTGTGACACTCCACGGGAAAGGTCACGTTCACTCTCCCGAGCGATGCCACGTCCATTTTAACAAGGCCTGCCTTCCAAATGTTAACATTTTACCGCCTGCCTTGCTGAGGGCGCGTGTTCTAAGCCATTTTCTCTCCCCTGGGCTGACTCTTCCCAGGTGGCCGTCCCGGCGAGCAGATCGCCCTGGTTTCGGGGAGTAACACATTCGTGGGCACTGCGGGGACTCGGCGATGAAGCTGACCTTGTCGCTGCGGCGGAGGAGCTGACGGCGCGGGCTCCACAGACTGGGATCTCAGTGACTCCAAACTCAGGCGGCAGAGGGGAGGCCGAGTCAAGGGCGGAGCCGGGCCGTGCACCGTCCCCGGCGCTTAATAGATGCTCCCGAGGAGGCCGCTGTAGCAGAAGCCCGGCCACCGACTGGATGCCCTTCTGAGCTGCACCGCGCTGCGGCTGCAGGAGACGGTTTCCCACGCGGATGCCAGCTTCGTGGACAGAGGCTGCTCCAGCGGGGATGGGCGTGCGTGCGAGGTGGCCTCCGGCGAAACCGACGGCCACGAGAAGCGACCTCTGTGGTTTTGAGCGCCCGCCACGCGAGGGGCCCTTTCTCCAGGCAGTGCCCTCGCCCGCCCTGTCCGACCCGGCACCTCGGCGGGCTGTCAGCAGCCCTCGGGCGTCCCCGTGCCCACAGGGCCCAGCGCGCGGGAGCCACTCAGAGCCGCGGCAGCGTGGTTCGTGTGCTGGGACGCGGTCCTCACGTCGGTGGTGCCCGCGGGCCGCCGTCACAGCTGGCGGGGACGCCGGGAGCCTGAGAGGGAAGCGTGTCGTCTTTCCACCGGGAAAGTCCACACGGAGAACGGGCGGGCGCCCCAGACGCCCTGAGCGGTCTGGAGAGGCCGCCTCGTCCCTGCGGGTGGCAGAGCTGAGCGCACAGGGAGCCCGCAGAGGCGGCGGTCGGCGAGACCCCCGGAGGTCCCTGCTCTTGCTGCCGCCCCGAGTGGGACGGCGACAGGGACGGTGACGAGGACGGCAGGCGAGGTCGGATCCCATCTGGGTCCCCGCGCCGCCCTCCTCCAAACGCGGCGGCTGCTCGGCCCGGCCTCGGCTCTGGAGTGTGGTCTGCCACAGCTTCCGTTTGAAAGAAAACGGGGACCCGCCGTGCTCCCCTTGGGGCTGGGGCTGGGGCTGGGCAGCGGGGCCCCCCAGGCCTGCACCCACATCCTCCCAGCCCTGGGTCCCTGGCGGTTTTCCGATCTCTTTAAGCTCTGGTTTGTTCATGCACGGAATTCGTGAAGTAAATCGATCGGACAGGGTCCTGACGATGTGCCAGGCCCTGTTCCAGGCAGCAAACAGGATCCTTGTCCCCGTGGAGCTTAGAGCCCCAGCTCTGGCGTCTGAGCCCTTTCCTTCCACGGGCCCTGTTGGCCTGAAGGATGGAGGCTGCGGGCCCGGCTCCCATTCAAGGGCGTAAAACAAGACACGCAGCATTACGAAGCGAGCGAGGCAGACTCAGGTGTGGGCGTCGAAACCTGTGAACAGTACCACGTGCACGTCCTTGTCACTGCACTGGTAACGGGACCCGGTGGCAGGCTAGCACCGCTGGAGCCTAGAAGTCGTGGTGAGTACAACTGACATTTTGAATCATCTGCTGTGACTGTAACATGAAAGGAAAACACCTATAATTAATTCCTCCTGGTGACAAAGCACAGACGCTAATACGCCTATGGTTTGTTACCTATATTTGTAATAAAATATTTGGAGGAAACGTTAAAATAAGTTAGAAGTTCCTGGCTCCGCCCTGATACCATAAGTTTCTAGCAAGAGGTCAGTGGGAGCAGAGCAATGAGCCGAGGTATTTTTGACCCTTGTGTCCCAGCTGGCGGCATCTTTTGGGGACGAGAGTGGCATTGTCGGCACGAAGGGAGAGTTACATCTTGGATACCGCTCCGGGAACGGTCTGTTTTTCTCACAAAAGCAAACGGACGTCTTCGTGCAGGGACGAGTCTCTGACAGCGACAGGGGCCCTTTCAGGGGACTCAGGGCCTGCAGTGTGCCGGATGCCATGATGCCCAGTCACAGAAAGGGACCCTGGGCTTCCTGGGGCGGGGCAGCTTCTCAAGTGCCCGTGAGCCATCTGTACGTCCTTCCTAATTTCTTATTCGAACGGAAGAAATTACATCGACCTGGGGGGTGGGGGACAGAGTGCTCGGTCGCGTTTCTCCCTAGAAGGCGTCCGTTCCCCTCTCTCTTCCCCTCCCTGGCCTCCCCTCGCCTCTGCTCGTCCTTTCCCCTCTCCCTCCCTTCCATTTCCTGCAGCATGACAGTCGGCGAACGGGTCCGAACCATCCCCATGCTTCTGAGAGGCCTCCGAGGCGGTGAGCCTGGGGTCGCCGCGGCAGGTCTGGGGAGAGCGCGCGCTGTCTCTCCTTGTTCTCGCCCCCGCCCACCGCCTCGGTGGCAGACGGCTGGGCCTTCGAGAGCCGAGAGCTCACTGTTCTGTTCGGATTCAGCCTCTCCTGCCCGTTTGAGGCCCTTCACTGCCCTCTGCCCTGCAAAATCAACTTCGCCTGTTCGTGAGCTCCCAGGTCAGCCACGAGGCAGACGGAGACGGGGCTCACGTGAGGGATGGAGAACTCAACCCAGGACGAGCCGTCGGAACCCACGTGGTGCCGGCCAATCTATAGTCTCTACCGCAGACTTAAAACAGCCTTTATTTCAAGCTTGGCTTTGAACAGTTTTATGCTTTCCCTTTGGGGCGTTTCTCTCCGCAGCGCCATCTAATCGAGTGTAAGTTTTAATTAAACAGTTGTCATTTGCTTGTTAGTCCTGTGGCAACCCGATGTTTTTTTTTTTTTAATTTTAATTCGGTCCAAGCCAGACGAGAAGATTTCATCACACAGTGAAGGAACGCTGTTAACCGGGCACGGCCGAGATGCAGCCGAGTGTGCTGAGGTGTGAGTGGGTGCCGGCACGGAGATGGGACAAGAGCGAAGCATCGCGTCATTGTCATCGAGCACCGGAGCCGGCCGTGCGAAGGCCAAACCGAAGCGGTAGCCACACAGGACCGATCGCAGAGGTGCAGACCCGGCTCATGTGGGTCTCCGTGCTTCAGGTTGTCCCATTGCTTCGCGGAGCACCTGCACACTGCGGGTGTTCAGTGGAAGCAGCTGGAAGGAGAGAGGGAGGGAAGGAGGGAGGGAAGAAGGGAGCGAGGAAGGAGGGAGGGAGGGTCAACGATGTGGCACGTGGTTGCAGGTCTTCCATGCTCGGCATGTGCGGGGACGTCCCCTGTGAATTCCTGTTTGCTGGAGGCGATCGGCTAAATCTGGAACCCCTAGAGTCAGGTGGATTTCCGCTCGGTGGAGACTTGGCTCTACACACGTAGCCACTGTGGGCCAGGTCGCTCTGCTTCTGGAATCCATTAATCCCACGAGTGTTCCCTGAATGTCTGCTGTGTGCAGCGTGATGCTCACAGAGCCTAGGGAGCGACGAAGATGGATTGTGGCTTCTTCCCTCGGTAGTAGGGGCAAAGTGCCACTCCCTCCGCCTCCTGTCCCGGGGCGCGGTTGGGTGACAAGGAACTTTCTGGATTCTGGAGCACTCTTGTGTTCAGTCATAGCACCTGAAAGGCTTGTTTCCTCCTCACCGCCAAGGTGCTTTGAAGGTCTCAAAGGAAGGATGACAAACACACTTCCAGAGTGGCATTCTTTTCCTGTGTCTCTCTCTGATGAAGTGGTGGCTTCGCACTTTTGCGGGAATAAATTCTGGCTTCCGAGACCCCAGAAGCCGGTCACACATCATCGGCAGGTACTTAACTGTTTTCGTTTTTCAAAAGGAAACAAACAAACCATGCGGGCACAGAGACGGTGCCCGCCGACTTACGCCCCGGTGACGATGACGATGACGAGGGCCCAGCCTTGTGGCTTCGGCCGGACCAGGCACTAACGAGCGGCTAAGGGCCCAATAAGAAGACGTTACTGTGTTACGCCTCCCGGCCCTAGGGGAGCTGTTTGTTTCCCATCCCGGCTTATGAGGGATGCAACGCGTCCTCTGATGGATGGGCGGCCATGCTACTTGCTTGTCCTGCTACTTGCTTGGAAGTGTGCGGCAAGCCGGCTCCCACACGGAGAGCCCTCGGCTTTGAGATGGCCTCTGCCCTGGCCGGGGGAAGGCCCAGTGCTGGAAGAGAGTGTGCTGCCCAGGGTGCGGTCCGCAGAGCGGGTGACAGGGCGGGTGGCTTGCCTTCTGGACGGGACCCTCTAGAGGACACTGAGCCCCAGCAACGAGGCAAGGGCACCAGTGGAGGCCGACGGGCAGAAGGTGCAGACGGGGGCGGGTAGTAGGATCCGGCAGGTCCAACACACACCCCTATGTCAACGAGACGATTTGTGGGCTACGAATGACGAAAACTCACATCCGACCGTGCTCGCCGAGCGGGAAGCGGGTGCCTGCAAGCGCGGGGCTGGCCCGAGGGCTTCGCGGGGACCCGGCCTCTTGCCACGTTTCCTCTGTGTTGTCTTCATCCCCGGTCGGGCTCTTTCTGGGTGGTGGCCCCCAACAGTCTCGGGGTTCACGTTATTGTAACTCCACGCCCAGCGGGAAGAACGTTCTTGTCCCCAGCCATGTCACCAAGAATCCGTTGATGGGACAGACTTCGTGCCCCTCCCTGAAGCGGTGGCACCGTGGCCATGAGGGGCAACGTGCTGGCCGGACAGACTGACGCTGTGGAGCCAGACGCGGAGCTGGGAGTGACAGGTCAAGCTCTTCATCCCCAGGACACAGCGGAGAAAATAGCAAACCAGGGCATGGAGACTGGCCGGGCAGAGACGATGGACAGAAAGGCCGCCGTGTGCACCATGCCGGGTCTCCAGAGGCCTTTGTGAACTGCTGGAGAGACATCTCGGCCTCCAAATACTTACTGAGCATCCGTCTGTATTAGTTATTGATGGCTGCATAACAAGTCACCCCGAACTTAGCAACTTAGGAAAACGAGCCAGCTTTCTGTGGGCTGAGGACTGGGGACGGCTCACGGTGTCTCTGGCACCGGGACTCGGCTCGCGGCTGAGATGTTGGCGGACCGGGCCACGGTCATCTCTGTCCTCAGGTGGGGCTGGAGGAGCCTCCCCGGAGGTGACTCACGCAGCTGTTAGTGCACGTTGGATGTCTCCAGGGGGCCTCTCTGTTCCTTACCACACAAAACGACTTGATTTAAGTAAGAATCTAAGTTCAAACTCCTCTTTGTCAGAGATGAAACTATGTCTTTTTTTTTTCTGAAGAATTGCAGACGACTGAGAATGTACTGTCTCATATGAGGAACTGGGGAGCACCCCAGGAAATATCGAAAAAGAAGGACCTGAAATCCTTCGCTAGTCAAAAAGTATTCGCACCGCTAGCGGCAGAGATGAGAGAATGCTTCCGATCACATCGCACTGCTCCCCAGACCTGCTGGGGACTTAGTGATGCAGTGGCTTCTGACTGATGTGTGTCGCTGAGATCCCTTGGATGCCCGCAAGGTGTTCCTGCCTGGGAGGGCTGGGGGAAACAGACATCGCAGCTGGGCCGAGGAACCCATGGCGTTTCCGATTCACGCGACTCATCCGCCAACCAGAGAAGACAGCCTCTCTTCTCGCCACGTTGTTAAGTGGGACGAGCGGTGAGCAGAACATGATCGTTTCTGTTCTGTCCTTTACTCCTTTGTAAGTTGCATCTTCTGAACTGCCGTTTGGACTTAATTGGCCGTGGAAGTAGCATCACCACGTCTGGACGAAGCTAACGCAGATTCCAACGTGCCTCTTTCTTTCTAATTTCTCTTCTTCCCTGGAGGGTTTTGCTAATCTTCTTAAAGATCACCCCTCCCAGAAAAATGAGTCGATTAATGAAGCGTCTTTACGGTACAATCCTCCTCTAAAGCCAAGTTTTCCAGGCCCCGCGTAATTTTTTTTTCCCCAATTAAAGCACCGACTCCAAGTACTCTCTGTTCTCTCCTGCCAACAGCCATTCTTACTGGCCAAGGGTTTCGACCAGTAGATATGTCACCAAACCCGAGTGACAAATAAATCAAAGAACGCCCCAAACACTCTGCGTGCGTCATTCAGTGAATACGTGTAGGTGACCATCTTCCTTCATTTTCTTTCGAGTACAGTTTCTTTCTTTCTTTTGGCGCTTTCTCGGTGTCTGAAAAGCCACTTGTGGGGACCGTGCCTTTCTCATACTCCTTACCGACTGCCTGGAGGGGTGCCGATCATAACGGCGTGAGAAGGTCTGCTGGCCACAGTTCCCGGCCCCTTCCCATAGCCACAGCTGGGGCAGGAGGCACCAGCTCTGGAACACCAGGTTTATACCAGAGACTCCGACGGTGTAGACGAGACTGATAAAACGAGACAGTTACATCATCAGGGTTCTCAGGAAAACCCGAACCAATAGGATATATGTAGATTTATAGGAAAAGATTTACTATGAGTGATGCATATGAGCACAGAGGCTGAGAGGTCTGCCATCAGCCCTTTGCTGGAGTCCCAGGAACGCTAGGAATTGAAATGCTAATCTTTTCCAGAAACGCCCATGGAGACACGCCCATAAACAACGTCTCACCAGCTCTCCCGGGATCCCTCAGCCCAGCACACAATTAACCAGCACGACCGTATGCTGAGGGTAGCTGCATTGGGTCTGGCATGTGGGAGCCACTGGTGGGCGCTAGGAAGTGCCATGAGGATCACACATTGTTTTCATGCGGAGGTTTTTGTTTACGAAGGGATGGTAGAAAAGGCAACAGGTCAAGACACGGTGTTTCACCTGCTGCTTTGTCACGATGTCGCTACCTGTCTTCATCGAGCCACTCAGCATCTCTGGCTTCAGTTGACTCTTCTATTAAAAAAGTGGTGGCAGCCTCCGGCCCGGCTACCTCCCACGGGTAAATTCTTAGGACCCCCATCCATCTATAGAAGCCCCAGGCAGACTCACGTCCCCATGTGCAAGCGTGTGCTCCCACGTCACTGCGGAGAGCCGAGTGAGTGCGCATCGTATCACCGGCCTCAGACCGGAGAGCAGGGGCCA